>NW_024055494.1:233518-576691 GCF_902713615.1 Scyliorhinus canicula
ACTTGGGAGTCCTTGTTCACGATTCTCTTAAGGTTAACGTGCAGGTTCAGTCAGCAGTTAGGAAGGCACATGCAATGGTAGCATTCATGTCGAGAGGGCTAGAATACAACACCAGGGATGTACTTCTGAAGCTGTATAATGCTCTGGTCAGACCCTATATGGCGTGTTGTGAGCAGTTTTGGGCTCCGTATCTAAGGAAGGATGTGCTGGCCTTGGAAAGGGTCCAGAGGAGTTTCCCAAGAATGATCCCTGGAATGAAGAGCTTGTCGTATGAGGAACGGTTGATGATTCTGGGTCTATACTCATTGGAGTTTAGAAGGATGAGAGGGGGAGTCTTATTTTTTAAAAATATATTTAGAGTGCCCAATTCATTTTTTCAAAATCGGTGGCAATTCAGCATGGCCAATCAATCTGCCCTGCACATCTCTGCGAAACCCACACAAACACAGGCTTGTGTCTGCTCTGCCATTCAATCATGGCTGATATTTTTTCCATCCCCATTCTCCTGCCTTCTCCCCATAACCTCTGATTCCCTATTGATCAATAACCTATCTATCTCTCTTAAAGACATGTCTAACAGTAAGAGAAAAGCAACTTACTGCGGATGCTTCAATCTGAAACAAAAACAGAAAACACAGGACAGTCTCAGCAGGTCTGGCAGCCTCTGTGGAGCGAGATGGCAGCTGCCGTTTCCAGTCAAGTGGGTCTTTGTCAAAGCTGGAGAACTGGAAATACGGTCAGATTTATACTGAAGAGAAAGAGAAAATGCTGGGAAATCTCAGCAGGTCTGGCAGCATCTGTAGGAAGTCCAATCTATCTTTGTCAATGTCAAAGAGTCATTGGACACTAAACGTTCGCTCTTTTCTAGCCCTACAGTGCAGAAGGAGGCCATTTGGCCCATTGAGTCTGCACCGATCCACTTTAGCCCTCACATCCACCCTATCCCCGTAACCCAATAACCCCTAACCTTTTTGGTCACTTAGGGCAATTTATCATGGCCAATCCACCTAACCTGCACATCTTTGGACTGTGGGAGGAAACCTGAACACCTGGAGGAAACCCACGCAGTCACGGGGAGGACGTGCAGATTCTGCAGTGACCCAGTGGAACCTGGGACCCTGTCGCTGTGAAGCCACAGTGCTAATCACTTGTGCCACTGTGCTGCCCATGTCTGCCTACAGATGCTGTCAGAGCTCTTGAGATTTTTCAGCATTTTCTCTTTCATTTCAGATTCCAGCATCCGCAGTAATTCGCTTTTATTCAGATTTATACTGTTGGAGTGGAGAGAGGAGGTTGGGGGGGGCGGGGGGGGGGGGGGGGTTGCTGGGGAGTGGTTCATTTGGGCTGGATAGAGGGCCGGCGATAGGTGAAGATTGACAAAGATGTTTTAGATGGAAAGACAAAGGGAATACAAATGACGGTGATCAAGGCTAAAAAGGCTGCTAATAGTGGCACATTCAGATATTAGAATGTGTTAATGGCAGAACAAATGTAAGCAGCATGTCAAAGGACAGTAAGAATAGGGAGCAGATTGCTCAGGAGCTGTGGGTGGGGGGATGGGGGGCTGGGCAATGTTGAGGGAAAACAGATCAGTGGAAGGTGGTGAAGGGGGAGGAGGGATTTCACAGTCTGAAGCTGTTGAGCAGACTGTAAAATCCGCAAGGCTGTACCGTGTCTAATCGGAGGATGAGGGGTTGTTCCTCGGCGTTGTGCTGAGCTACATGGGAACATTGCAGCAGGCCAAGAGCGGCCATGTGGACATGAGAGCAGGACAGTGAGTTGAAATAGCAAGCAACAGGAGAGTCTGCCACCAGCTTGTCGATGGAGCGAAGGTGTTTTGCAAAGTGGTCACCCAGTCGGCATTTAGTCTCTACAATGCAGAGTAGATGGCATTGGGATCAGCAAATTCAACAGGCCAGATTGAAGGATGTTTATAGTAATGTGTACTCAAAAGGACAGACACAAACGATACTGTAACTGACTTAGAGGGAATGCCAGAGACTTAACTGAACCACCTTTTGGAAACACAAAGAGGTCAAATATAATTAACATATCATTCTTAAATCTCTGACCTGTGAAGATATTTGATTGTGTTTAAAAGCTGACTGGTCAATCTCACAATGAACACAAGGGAATTCATATTACCCAGTGACTCGATTTATTCTCTTTGTCAGTCATGTTTGTAATTCACTGTTGTATATTTCAGAATCTAGATTTCAAATCAGGACATAAATATCGAATGATATTAAGTTTGGAGTAATGAAACGTTTTGAAATGAATTTAGAGTACCCAATTAAGGGGCCAATCTACCTGCCCTGAACATTTTTTGGGTTGCGGGGGTGAAACCCACACAAACACGGGGAGAATGTGCAAACTCCACACGGACAGTGACCCAGAGCCGGGATCGAACCTGGGACCTCGACGCAGTGAGGCAGCAGTGCTAAGGGCAGCATGGTAGCATAGTGGTTAGCACAAATGCTTCACAGCTCCAGGGTCCCAGATTCGAATCCCGGCTTGGGTCACTGTTTGTGTGGAGTCTGCACTTTCTCCCCGTGTGTGTGTGGGTTTCCTCCGGGTGCTCCGGTTTCCTCCCACAGTCCAAAGATGTGCAGGTTAGGTGAATTGGCCATGATAAATTGCCCTCAGGGTCCAAATTGTGTTAGGTGGGGTTAGTGGGTTATGGGGATAGGGTGGAGGTATGGGCTTGGGTAGGGTGCTCTTTCCAAGAGCTGGTGCAGACTCGATGGGCCGAATGGCCTCCTGTAAATTCTATGAAATTAACCACGACGCCACATGCTGCCCTGATTAATGGAGTAGTACATGATTGAACAGAAAGTATTGCTGAACAAATGCTTTTACATTTTGAATTGCAGACTAAGTTCTGAATCTTAAATTGAGACATTTGCTGGGGTTTGATCCTGTCTCTGGGTCACTGTCCGTGTGGAGTTTGCACATTCTCCCTGTGTCTGCGTGGGTGTCGTCCCCACTACCCAAAGATGTGCAGATTAGATGGATTGGCCATGCTAATTTGGTCCCTTAATTGGAAAAAAGTAATTCGGTATTCCTAAATTTATTTTTATAAAGTGGGACATCTGTCTTATTTAGTGTGAGGAAAGTTTGCACAAACTAATTTTGAAACTGAATATTAGCGGAATGTTCAGGACGCAATGAGAAGAAAAAAGATGCTCCCATTTTAACACAGTTCACATATTAGCAGTTTGTTCATGCACAACAGAATTTAATGGGTTTACAGATGCAGATGAACAAATTTAATCACCATTTCAAACATGTTTAAATGTACAATAAAAGCAACTTACTGTGGATGCTGGAATCTGAATCAGAAACACAAATACTGGACACTCCCAGCAGGGCTGACAGTCTCTGTGGAGAGAGATGGCAGCTGCCGTTCCGAGTCTGGGTAACTCTGTCAAAGCTGGAGAACTGGAAATAGGGTCAGATTTATGCTGTGGGGAGGGGGTGGGGAACATTGGGGCTGGATAGAGGGCCAGCGATAGGGGGAGGATGACTAAGATGCCTTGGAAGGAAAGACAAACGGAATGCAAAAGGCGGTGATCAAGGCTAAGAAAGGTGCTGATGACGCATTAAGAGATGAGAATGTGTTAATGGCAGAACAAAGGTAAGCAGGGGGCCAAAGGACAGGAGGAACAGGGAGCAGATTGCTCAGCTGGGGGGAGGGGGAGGCAATGGTTAGGGGAATGTCCCTTATTCGGAATATTATTGACGTCACTCATCTAAATTTGCAGATGAGTTGTATCCTTGCTATTTGCTGTTCAATAGTTAAGCGAATGCATTACCTTACACCCGCAAAGTTTCAAACGATACCCTGCAAAATACTGTGTGATGGAGAATGGCAGGAATCGCAGTCAGAGTTCACACGTGTTAATTCTGAATGGTTTTCTAATGTGCTGTGATAGTTGATGATTCTAATGTCGGATCGATTTCTCCGCCACTTGTCTCAGTTTCCAGCTGAATAGCACTCTGCCAATAGAAGGGTCTTCAGTGCAATAAGGCCGCACAGTTTACTATTCTCGGTCAGTGCATTCAGCGCTGTTCCCTGTTTCTGTAGTGTAGCGATTATCATGTTTGCTTTACACACATTAAGGCTCTCGGTTTAAACCCGCATAGAAACATTGCCAAACCCCATTGGTTTCCGTGTGTGGAAAAGTTACATGATTGTCATTTTCATTATTAATTTACACCCATCCTGAATTGCCCTTGAATTGGGTCGCTGAGTGAATCTGCCGTGTGGAACCCCGATCCCCAGAGCTTCAGCCTGGTTCTCTGCTTTACTGGTCCAGAGCCAGTTACACTATTCACCCACCAGCCACTCCCCCAGTGAATCCACTGTCCAATATTACCTGGTCCAGAGCCAGTTACACTATTCACCCACCAGCCACTCCCCCAGTGAATCCACTGTCCAATATTACCTGGTCCAGAGCCAGTTACACTATTCACCCACCAGCCACTCCCCCAGTGAATCCACTGTCCAATATTACCTGGTCCAGAGCCAGTTACACTATTCCCCCACCAGCCACTCCCCCAGTGAATCCACTGTCCAATATTACCTGGTCCAGAGCCAGTTACACTATTCACCCACCAGCCCCTCCCCCAGTGAATCCACTGTCCAATATCACCTGAATATAATATCTTACAAGCATGTGTCATTCGCTCTGACGTGTACCTCAAAATGCATTCAGGAGAAGCAGAAGTGCTGAAAATTGCCGGCACACTGAGCAGGAACACAGATGCTCCTATTTTGACTCAGCACAAATATTAACAGTTTGTTCAATGTCGACAAATGCAGGTCGGAGACTGGGATTCCAGCAGCGAGTAACTCACCTCCTAACCCCACAAACCCTGTCCACCATCTACAAGGCACAAGTGAGGAGTGTGAGGGAATACTCTCCACTTGCCTGGATGGGTGCAGGAACTCACCAAAAGCATCTCAGACAGCACCTTCCAAACCCAAGACCCTAACACCCTGAAACTTTCCTTCCCAGCCACTCCCCATCCTGACCATTTTCACAGTAACTTCATTGCATTATTAATGTAAGATTACTTGTGACAATAATTAAGATTATTATTATTTGGAAATATATGGGCTGTTCCTTCACTGTCACTGTGACATAATCCTGGAACTCCCTCCCTAACAGCACTGTAGGTGTACCTGCACCAATAGACTGTAGCGGTTCAGGAAGCAGCTCACCACCACCTTCTCAAGGGCAAAGAGTTCTGGGCAATAAATCCTGGCCTCCCCAGTGATGTTCACATCCTCGAATGAATCAAATGAAACAGACACACAGCTGCCTGAATCCACCATCATGGGGTCACCTGGATTAGTGAATAGAGATAAGTGAATGTCCACTCACAGACAAGCTTTTTCAAAATGTCTCGATTTTCTCGGGAACGTATTGATTCCCTGCAGTGTGAGCTCAGCTTCTCAAAGCAAACCCAAGGTGAACCGATCCCGCTGTCTGCACTGGAAAGAAATGAACAAAATCTGCAGTTTGGCCAATAAGGGTTCGTTCGGGATTTGAACCCGGGATCTCTCACATTTTCATGCGCTAAATTCTCCCCGAAGTGAGAATCTTACCCCTAGACCAACGAGCCGATAAGAAGGAGGTGATTGAGGCAACAGATACTTTCATTGCCACCCACAGCCAATCAGATACCTGCGGAAAATGCTGGGAAATCTCAGGCAGTCAGACAGCTTTTGTGGACAGGGAAACAAAATTCATCTTTCACCTCCTTGACCTTCCATTGAAATCGGGAAAGGTTAGAAATGTAGTACGTTTTAACGAAGTGAAATCCCGGAGGGAGGAAACAGAACAACAGGAAAGGGCTCTGATAGGGGGCAAGTCAGGAGAGATTAAATGAAAAAAGGCCTTGGCTTTCGTAGCCACAGGGTGAAGTTAGCATCAAATCAGAGAATAACTACACCACAGAATGAGGCCATTCGGGCCGCCATGTCTGTGCCAGCTCTCTGTTGGCGCAATGGAAGAAACAAAGAAACAAAAGATATGTCTGGAGGAGCTATCAATGGCAGATTGATCAACAACTGCCGCTCGACACAAAGAACAAGTGGAACAAGATTGAAACCCAAATCTGCGATGTAAGGACACACAAAATGGGTGCAGCATTTACAGTGTGAAACTGCTGAACACACACTGAGTGTGAAAGCTGTATTGAGCCCAGTGGAAAGATGAGCTGCTGTTCCTCGAGTGTTTGTTGAGATTCTTTCGAACTCTGCACATGTGCTGTATCATTCTAGAAAACAGAATATTCAGTTTCACAGAAGCTTATTTCGTCTGTTTGCATGATGGCAATGTGGAACTCGAAACACAAACAGACCAGCCATGGTCTCAGTGAATAGCAGAACAGGCTGAAGGGACCGAATGGCCGACTTCTGCTTCTATCGCATCTGTTTGTATGTGCTACCGTGTGTGTATCATGCTATAAAACAAACCAGTTAGTATCACAGAATCAAATGTGGTCTGTTTGCATGATGGGAATGTGGAATTCGAAACACAAACAGGGCAGCCAGCTTATTGAACAGTAAGAAGTCGTTCAACACCAGGTTAAAGTCCAACAGGGTTGTTTCCAATCACTAGCTTTCGGAGCACTGCTCCTTCATCGGGTGAATGAAGAGGTGGGGTCCATAACCACATATATCGACAGTCAGTGATGCAAGGTGATACAATGAATGCCCGTCTTTGTATCATTGACTGTTGTCTATATATCTTGTGGTACAACCCACCTCTTTAGACACCTGAGAAAGCTCGTGTTTGAAACAAACCTGTTGGACTTTAAACTGGTGTTGGAAGACTTCATTACTGTGCCCACCCCAGTCCAACGCCGTCATCTCCCCATTTCATTGAATAGTAGAACAGCCTGAAGGGGCCGAATGGCCAACTTCTGCTTCTATTTCACCTGCTCCTATGTTTGAAAGCAGAGAGGAACCATTGACTGAGACAGCAACTTAAGGTGAATATTATGGCGGGTATTTGATGAGGAAACATGTGGCCATGTCGCCCTCTGGTGGACATGATCGGAACTTTACAGCGTTCGGACATTTGATGGAAACAGAAAATGAGAGTATCAGTTCCAGGGGAATAAATGCAGCAGGGGAAACAGAGCCTGCAGTTTGTCCATAAACATCACTGGCACCGACACCAGTTGAACGGGCAGGAAATAAAAGTTAGTTTTATCGGTGTGGTTCGTTGTTCATTGTGCAGCTCAGAGCGGGAAATACCTGCAGACAGGAAGGAGCTGGGAATTTCCAAACTTAAATTCATTCACTTGTTGTTTTATGTCCTGGTCAGTGTTACTCCAGCCTGGCCATTCACCAACTGCATTTCCCCACAAACAGACACTGGACACGATCCCACGACTGGGAGCCCATTCTTTCTGTTTTTCGGGATGACCTCCCAGGCTGGGAACAGCATTGGTGTATTTTACATTGTCACCAAATTCAACCCCGACTCTAATCCAATCCGCCCGGGGGGGGTCCTGGATCCTGAGAGAATTTCCCCCAGAGTTGTGAAGCACTTTGGGATAAATAGTCTGTGTGGCGTATTCAACCAATTTGTAACAGTTTCACTTCACTGTGGGCCAGTGGCGCAATTAACGCGCCTGACTACGGATCAGGAGATTCTAGGTTCGACTCCTGGCTGGCTCGTGGTAAACTTTTCGACATCAGTTTGCAAAGTCCATGAAAAATGCATATTGAATAACTTTAACCCAATTCAGTTGATCGTTTAGATTATTAGATTTACTTTTAGTAGCCTTTTTGACAAATTCCAGTGTATTCTAAAGAGACAGAATCTGACACAAATCAGGTGCTAGAAATGTTGGGAATGGAGGGTTTAGTGAGAGGGAGGAACTGAAGGAGATCAATATTGGCAGAATCATACAATCCCTACAGTGCAGGAGGAGACCATTCGGCCCATCGAGTCTCCACAGACCCTTGGAAAGGGCACCCTAACTCGGCCCACACCCCTCGTAACCCAGTCATTTCGCATGGCCAATCCACCCAGCCAGCTTTGCCCTTTGAGCCATTTAATTTCTGACTTGTGCCTGCTGTGGGGGGGGGGGGGGGGGGGGGAGGTGAGTTACTTACTGCAGGATTCCCAGCCGGTCTTTTAGTGTTAATCAATTTAATATATTAACAGAGACAATCCCAGCCTCTAAACTGCATCAATCGCCATTGAACGAACTGTTAATATTTGTGCCGAGTCAATATAGGAGCATCTGTGTTCCTGCTCAGTGTGCCGGGAATTTTCAGCACTTCTGCTTCTCCTGAATGCATTTTCCGGCATATATGAGAGCAAATGACATTTGCTTTGTCAGATATTATATTCAGGTAATAATCGAGAGCGGATTCACTGGGGGTGATAGTTGGTGTTGAGTTGTGTTATTGTCACTAAACTGGCAATGCAGAGAATCAGGCTGAAGCTCTGGGAACCGGGGTTCCACACGGCAGATTCACTCAGTTCAAGGGTTATTCGGGATGTGTGACAATAAAAATGTCACACAGGATGTCACACAGAATAAAAATGTCACACAACCTGGTGTTGTAAGACTTCTTACAATAAAAATGTCAATTATGCAACTTTTCCCAAACACTTAATCGAATGGGATTCGATAATGTATTTACGCGGTTACCAATCCAGGGTTTTTTAAAAGTGTAAAGTAAACATGACAACCACTACACCACATAAACAAAACACCGAGTTTGACCCTCTGACCGAGATCAGGAAACCTGCATTCTTGTTGCACTGAAGAAACTCCTTTTGAGGGAGTTCAATTCGGCTGAAAACTTAGAGAAGCGGCAGAGAAATTGATTTAACATTGTTATTCGAATCAGAAAATGTCGCAGCTCATTGGAAAACCATTTACACTTAACATGTGTGAATTCTCTGACCGATTCCTTCCAGTCCCCATAATGGTGGATTTTGTAGGATATCATTTGAAACGAGTGGAAGGTCATGGATTCTCTTAATGAGTAAACAGAAAACAGCAAGAATACAACTAATCGCCATAATGTTTCTGCCCGGTTTCGAACCGGGGACCTTTCGCGTGTGAGGCGAACGTGATAACCACTACACTACAGAAACTGCTGGCTGATGTTCACTCTAATGAGCCTGTGTAGAAAGCGGACACTGTTCTGTCACTCAGTCACACTTTGGGACCTTTGTTTTTTAGAATTCGGCTGTTCTCATTAGGAATGCTGCAGAGTTACTAATAAATCAATATAACCATAAAATGGCAAAACGCAATAAGTGGCACTTCGATCACCTCGACCAGCTTTTCAAAAGAACAATCTTTTTATTAGTCTCAATGTTTTTCTCTGTTTAAACGGCCTTGAGTTTTCTCCATTACAGCTGATCGTCCAATTCGCTTTTGAAAAAGGAATTTCTGTCGAATCCACGCCCGTTTGACTTAATGATCAAGTTTCACTGGACCAGAAGATGTGAACACGGAAATTATGTAGTTTACGATATAAACAATGTATAATCATGCAATTGATTTCATACCGAATTTATGAAGGTGTTTTTTTCCCGATCAAGCATCTTTTCATTATTTCTGAGTTGACATACAGAATTTAATTATATTTGATCTACAGCCTGTTCACAGAGTCTGTCTATTAGAGAGAGAATGATTTTTAGAACTTCACAAAGCCCTGTTGAGATCACTTTGCTGCAGTCCTCCACTTTATTTGGTTTGAAATGAATTTTCAAATGGAGAAGCAGTCTCAGGGTGGAATGATTTCTGCTCACTCAGTAATAACATCATTCTCATGTTGCTTCAAAAATATCAATCAATTTACTCAGTATCTGTTCCGTTACTCAAAACTTCATCTTATCCGACATTTATATCCTCATTTGAAAGCGAGACTCTGAAATATACATTGATTTGCAAACATGACTGACAAAAGAAAATAATTCGAGTCACTGGGAAATACAAACCCCCTTGTGCTCATGTAAGATTGAGCACAGCCAGCACTGAAATGAAATGGGATAGTTTTTCAGGTAGAGATTTGAGAATAATATTTTCATTATATTTGATTCCTTTTTGTTCTGTGTCTGAGACATTCTGACGCCTTCATCCCGTTCAGTCACAGAATCGCTTGTGTCTGTCTTTATGCGCATGTTTCAGACGGTGATTAAACCTGCATCTGTAAACCCATTCAATTCTGTTGTGGACTGAACGAACCGCTAATATGTGAACTTTGTCAAAATGCGAACATATTTTCCATCTCATTGCATCCGGATAATTCAGCATTTCTGATTTTGCTGAATGTATTTTGAGGCCGGGGTAAAAGTAAATAGATTTGGCTGCAGCACCCGAGATTCCGATAACTTCCAGCAACAAACTTAAATCTTTCTAACTTGTCTCACGTTTAATGTGAAAGATTTGATAATGTTTCTGTCCGGTTTTCAATCGGCAAATGTGATGACGTGTCCTCGTCATCGTTACTTCACAACAGATTTGAAATGGAGATGCCAATTGGATTTGATCCTTCCTTGTACAAGATGTGAACAATTCTGTTGGTCAAATCCCGTTAGTGAATATGAAAGGCGGCAGTGAGCAGATCCGCACAGAACCTCCTTTCCGCGTCTCTTTCTGCTTTACCTCCACAGGAACAAGTGATTTGTAACCATCTCTGCCATTTCCTCGGCTTCAATTACCATATTGCTGGCGTCTGTCTTTATGGGCAACATTACTGTCAGCATGAAATCAGACATTGCTGGATAGATTTAGCTGGTCTGCCAACATCTGTGGAGAGAAACCGAGTTTACCAGTACATCATTTAAATGATCCTTCACAGCACTAGAGGAGGGTAGGGTAGGAATGGACAGAATTATATAATTGAAAAGGGGCACAGGAGGTGGGGCAGAATAGAAGACCAGGTAGAATAGAAAAGAACAGAATAGAATACATGCATAATGAGGCCATTCAGCCCATCGAGTCTGCACCGATCTTCTGAAAGAGCACCCTAACCAGGCTCCCGCCCTATCCCTGAAACCCCGTAACTCAACCTAACCTGCACATCTTTGGACACTAAGGGGCAATTTAGCACGGCCAATCCACCTACAGATATGGAATCCCGACAGTGCAGATGGAGCCATTCGGCTCATCACGTCTGCATTGATCCTCTACCTAGGCTACCACTGAACTCCCTACCTAGGCTCACTACCACACCCAATCCCCGGAACGCCACCGAACCTGCACACCTTTGGACACTAAGAGGCAATTTAGCACAGCCAATCCACCAAAGCTGGACATCTTTGGACTGTGGGAGGAAACCGGAGCACCACGAGGAAAACCATGCAGACAAGGGGAGAATGTGCAAACTCCCAAGGCCGAATTGAACCTGGGTCCCAGGTGCTGTGAGGCAACAGTGCTAACCACTCTGCCGCGGTGCCGCATGGACAAATTTGTCAAGGAAATAATAGAGGGGTCTTTAAGGAATGAAGAGTATTAACGGTGGAAAATTGATGAGACAGCCGAATGTGAAATGGAAGCAACTGAACAGTGAAGAGCAGATGGGGGAGCTGTAAAGGCAGATGGGGCAGATGGGGGAGGCTGTAAAGGCAGATGGGGGAGGCTGTAAAGGCAGATGGGGGAGGCTGTAAAGGCAGATGGGGGAGGCTGTAAAGGCAGATGGGGGAGGCTGTAAAGGCAGATGGGGGAGGCTGTAAAGTGTCTAATAGGAAGCTGAGGTGTTGTTCTTCCAGTTTACATTGGGCATCACTGGAGCATTGGAACTGGCCTCGGATGGACACGTGTGTTTATGTCAGATTTCAGCAGCCACAGTATTTTGCTTTTATTAGTATTAGACATTTTTGATACAGAGTAACTATGTTTTTTTAAAAATAATTTTTATTAAGATTTTCACAAAATATAAACAAAACAATATCAACAGAATGACCATTGTATAAACCCTAGAACAACACCCACCCCCCTACAAAAGCAACCACTAAATCAAAAACAAAAAAAAGCAAACAACAGAAAGGAAAGAGATAACACCCGCCACATCCCACAAACCCATGTACACACTTCTCCCCCCCCCCCCCCCCAACCCCCCCCCCCCCCCCCCCCCCGAAATCCACCTTCGATGCTCCCTTGGACAAACTGATGTTTCCCCCCGTATCGGGGCCTCCATCGAGCCCCCCACTTCTCCCCTATGCCGTCTCCATTGCCTCCAAATTTTGAGGGTAGCCGCCACCACCGGGCTCGTGGTATACCTCGTTGGAGGGAGCAGCAATGGCACCGTTACCAGCGCTTCCAGGCTCGTGCCCACACAGGACGCCACCTCCATCCTCTTACACGCTGCCCCCTCCCCGTCGATTACCCACTTATGCATCATCACTGCGTTGGCAGCCCAGTAGTACCCACAGAGGTTGGGCAGCGCCAGCCCCCCCATCCCTCCCCTGTTCCAAGAACACTCTTCTCACCCTCGGAGTCCCATGCGCCCACACAAATCCCATAATACTCCTGTTGACCCTCCTAAAAAAGGCCTTCGGGATAAGGATGGGGAGGCACTGGAACAGGAACAAAAACCTCAGGAGCACCGTCATCTTAAAGGACTGCACCCTCCCCGCCAGTGACAGCGGTAACATATCCCACCTCTTAAACTCCTCCTCCATCTGCTCCACCAACCTTGTGAGGTTGAGCTTGTGCAGGGCCCCCCCAGCTCCTAGCCACCTGGTCTCCTAGGTACCTGAAGCCCTTCCCTGCCTGCTTCAGTGGGAGCCTACCAATCCCCTCCTCCTGATCCCCCGGGTGCACCACGAACAACTCGCTCTTGCCCAGGTTCAGCTTATACCCAGAGAAGCCCCTGAATTCACTAAGAATCCGCATCACCTCAGGCATTCCCCCCCCCCCCCCCCCCATCGCGTCCGCCACATACAGCAACAGGTCATCCGCATAAAGCAACACTCGATGCTCCTCCCCACCCCGCACCAGGCCCCTCCAGTTCCCTGACTCCCTCAACGCCATGGCCAGGGACTTAATTGCCAATGCACACAGCAAGGGGAACAGGGCGCACCCCTGTCTCGTCCCCCGGTACAGCCGAAAGTACTCCGACCTCCTCCTATTCGTGGCTACACTCGCCATCGGGGCCTCATAGAGCAACCTCACCCAATGGACAAACCCCTCCCCAAACCCGAACCTTTCCAACACCTCCCACAGATACCCCCACTCAACCCTATCAAAGGCCTTCTCCGCATCTAATGCCACCACTATCTCCGCCTCCCCTTCCAGAGCCGGCATCGTAATAACGTTGAGGAGCCTTCGTTAGTTGGTATTCAACTGCCTTCCCTTCACAAACCCCGTCTGGTCCTCGTGAATGACCCCCGGCACACAATCCTCTATCCTTGTAGCCAAGATCTTTGCCAACACCTTGGCATCTACATTTAGCAGCGAGATCGGCCTATATGACCCACACTGCAGAGGGTCCTTGTCCCGCTTCAGGATCAAGGAAATCAGTGTCCGTGACATAGTTGGGGGCAAAGCCCCCCCCCCCCCCACCCACCACTTGCCTCGTCAAAGGTCCGGACCAACAGGGGGCCCAACAGGTCTGCATACCTTTTATAAAATTCGGCTGGAAACCCATCCAGCCCCGGCGCCTTCCCCGACTGCATGCTCCCTATCCCTTTAACCAACTCCTCCAGCTCAATCGCTGCCCCCAGTCCCTCCACCTGCCCCTCCTCCACCCTCGGAAATCACAGCTTGTCCAAGAAGCGTCCCATTCCACACCCCTCCAACGGGGGTTCAGACCGGTACAGTTCCCCATAGAAGTCCCTGAAGACCCCATTAACATCTACCCCCCTCCGCACCATCTTCCCACCTCTATCCGTCACTCCCCCAATCTCCCTGGCTTTCGGAGCTGGTGTGCCAGCATCCTGCTCGCCTTCTCCCCATATTCATACACCGCCCCCTGTGCTTTCCTCCACTGAGCTTCCGCCTTTCTGGTAGTTAATGGGTCGAACCTGGCCTGAAGGCTATGCCTCTCCCCCAGCAATCCCTCCTCCGGAGCCTCCGTATATCTCCTATCCACCCTCACCATCTCCCCTATCAGTCTCTCCCTCTCCCTCTACTCCCCCCTCTCCCTATGGGTTCGGATGGAAATCAACTCCCCTCTAGTCACCACCTTCAATGCCTCCCAGACTGTCCCCACTCGGACCTCCCCATTATCGTTGGCCTCAAGGTACCTCTCAATACATCCCCAAACCCTCTCGGCCACCTCCTCATTTGCCAGCAGCCCCACCTCCAAGCACCAGAGCGGACGTTGGTCCCTCTCCTCCCCCAGCCCGAGGTCCATCCAGTGCGGGGCATGATCCGAAATGGCAATGGCAGAGTATTCAACATCCTCCACCCTCGAAACCAGCCCCCTGCTCAGGATGGAAAAAAAAATCCTCGAATAGGCCTTATGCACGTGGGAGAAAAACGAGTATTCCCTGGCCCTTGTCTCTCAAACCTCCAGGGATCCACCCGCCCCGACCCCCCCCCCCCCCCCCACCCCCCCCCCCCCCCCCCCCCCCACCACCCTCTGATCCATAAATCCCCTCAACACTGGCCTCCTACCCGTCTGGGACTTGGATCGATCCAATGGGGGATCCAGCACCGTGTTGAAGTCCCCCCCCATGATCAGGCCCCCCACCTCCAGGTCCGGAATGCGGCCCAACATACGCCGCATAAACCCCGCATTGTCCCAATTTGGGGCGTAAACATTCACCAACACCACCCGCTTCCCCTGCAGCTTGCCACTCACCATCACATACCTCCCGCCACTGTCAGCCACCACATTTAACGCCTCGAACGACACCCTCTTTCCCACCAGGATTCTTCTCATCCAGCCCTGAGTGAAATACTTGGCCCACCCATTCCTTCCTCAGCCGAACCTGGTCCACCACTTTCAGGTGTGTCTCTTGGAGCATGGCCACATCCGCCTTCAGCCCCTTCAAGTTCGCAAACACCCGGGCCCATTTGACCGGCCCATTCAGCCCCCTCACATTCCAGGTTATCAGCCGGATCAGAGGGCTCCCTGCCCTCCTTCCCTGCCGATTAGCCATACCCCATCCCTTGGCCACCCCCGGCCAGCGTCCCCCGCTCTGCCAGTTTCCCATGGCGGCTACTCCCCCCCCCCCTCCAGCACCCCCTGCATCCTCCAGCTCCTTCCTGACCGTTTCAGCAGCAACTCAGTACCCCCCCAGGCAAGGACCCCTCCTAGCCGCGCCCCTCCCTTCAGAGCACTCTCATGAGCCAGCTAACTTCTGCTGACCCCGGCGACTTCCGCCCTACCTCCGACTCCTCCCCACGTGGGACTACCCCTCCTCCTTCGTGCCCATCAGCAGGCCCTCCTCCTCTCCCCCCCCCCCCCCCCCCCCGGCTCTTGCGTGGGAAAATAAAAACCAGCAACGGCCTGCGCTTCTCAGCCCCGACTCGCCCCCACCATCCCACAGCGCGGAAAAACCCGAGAAAAGCCCGCGCTTTCGCCCTGCCCAACCCCGCCTCCACTAGGGCCACTCCCATTGCCTGTCCCCCCCACCAGCTCCCCGCACTCCCCGTTTACCTCCCTGCCCGAACCCATCCACCAGACCCATACAAAAAGACATAACAACATCACCCCACCCACCCTAAAGCCAACCCACATCTTGCATTAAACAGAGCAAACACAAGTACATTATCATACAAAATTCCCCATCTTAGACCCTCAGTTTGAGTCCAGTTTCTCGGCCTGCGCAAAGGCCCACGCCTCCTCCGGGGACTCAAAATAATGGTGCCAGTCCGTGTAGGTGACCCACAGATGCGGCGGCTGCAACATGCCAAAGCTCACGCTCCGTCTGTGGAGCACCGCCTTCGTCCAGTTAAACCCGGCCCTCCGTGTAGCCACCTCCGCACTCCAGTCCTGGAAGATCCACACCTCCGTGTTCTCCCACTTGCTGCTCCGCTCCATCTTGGCCCACCGGAGCACACACTCACAATCCACGAACCGGTGAAACCCACCAACACCGCGGCTCGTTCTGCTTGGGCCTCCTGGCCAGTATTCTGTGGGCCCCCTCTAACTCCAGGGGCCCCTGGTAGGATCCAGCTCCCATCAGCGAGTTCAGCACAACAACCACGTAGGCTGCCAGGTCCGACCCCTCGGGGGGGGGGGGAGGGGGGGGTTCGGCTGACAAGGGAGGGACATTTTTTGAGAAGCGGAGAAGAGGTCGGGGCTGGGCGCTGCCAGGAGGCGGGGCTACAGAGGCACGGGACAGGGACTGGGGGCAGGGCCTGGGGGCAGGGGCTGGGGGCAGGGGGCAGGCCCAGGAAAGGGGATGGCTGACCGGCGGGGGGGGGGGGGGGGGGGGGGCAGTGCCCCCCAAATAGGCTAGTCACGTGGGACGTTAGGGGGCTAAATGGGCCGATGAGGAGGGCAAAGGTGTTTGCGCATTTTAGGGCTCTAAAGACGGACGTGATAATGTTGCAGGAGACGCCCCTGAAGGTAGAGGACCAGATTAGGTTGAGGAAGAGCTGGGTTGGTCAGATATTCCACTCGGGGCTAGATACTAAGGCCAGGGGGGTCGCGATTCTGGTGAACAAGCGGGTGCAGTTTGAGGTGGGGAGTATTGTTTTGGATGGGGGAGGTCGCTATGTTATGGTTAGCGGTCAGCTGGAAGGGAGGAAGGTGGTCCTGGTCAACATATATGCCCCAAACTGGAATGATGCGGATTTCATAAAGAGGGTGCTGGGGAAGATCCCTGACCTGGATTCCCACAAGCTGGTTATGGGAGGGAACTTCAATACAGTTATGGATCCAGGCCTGGGCCGGTCGTGCTCAAAAACGGGCAGAGTGTCAGCAATGGGAAAAGAGCTGAGAGAGTTCATGGAGCAGATGGGGGGGTCGACCCATGGGAGTTTGGAAGGCCAACAGGGAAGGAGTTTTCCTTTTCTCGCACGTCCATCGGGTCTTCTCCCGGATCGATTTTTTAATACTGAGTAGGGATTTACTGACAGGGGTGGTGGATGGGCAGTATTCGGCAATCACCATTTCCGCCCATGCCCCACATTGGGTCGAGCTACAGGTGAGTGTAGAGAGGTTCCAGCGTCGCAATGAAGGCTGGATGTGGGACTGCTGGCGGACGAAGGGGTGTGCGAGAGGGTGAGGAAGTGTATACAAAACTACCTGCAGGTCAACGATACAGGGGAAGTCTCAGCAGCGGTGGTGTGGGAGGCGCTCAAGACAGTGGTGAGAGGGGAGATGATTTCTATCTGGGCTCAGAGTCAAGACGGACAGGGCAGAGACGGACCGACTGTTAGCGGAGATCCTGCAGATTGACAGGAGATATGCGGGGACCCCGAGTGCGGAGCTCTGGAGGGAACGGGGGAGGCTGCAGGCGGAGTTTGGGGTGGTGTCCACGGGTAAGGCAGGGGAGCAGCTCAGAAGGGCGAGGGGTGCGGTATATGAACATGGAGAGAAAGCAGCAGGATGCTGGCCCAGCAGCTCAGAAAGGTGAGGGGTGCGGTATATGAACATGGAGAGAAAGGCAGCAGGATGCTGGCCCAGCAGCTCAGAAAGGTGAGGGGTGCGGTATATGAACATGGAGAGAAAGCTAGCAGGATGCTGGCCCAGCAGCTCAGAAAGAGGGAGGCGGCTAGGGCAATAGGTAAAGTGGTGGATGGAGGCGGTAACTTGGTGGGGGATGTGGCGGGTGTGAACAGGGCTTTCAAGAACTTTTATAGCAAACTCTATAGCTCGGAGCCCCCCGCGGGGCCGGAGGGGATGAGACGCTTCTTAGATGGCCTGACATTCCCAAAAGTGGGTAAGGAGTTAGTAGAAGGGCTGGGCGCCCCGATCAGAGCTGAGGAGATATTTGAGGGCATAAAGGCCCTGCAGTCAGGTAAAACCCCGGGGCCGGATGGGTACCCGGTAGAATTTTATAGTAAGTTCTCTGGGATATTGGAGCTGCTGCTGGTCAAGCTTCTTATTGAGGCAAGGGACAAAGGGGTGCTGCCCCAGAAAATGTCGCAGGCCACCATCTCCTTGATTTGATAACGGGACAAGAACCCGGAGTCGTGTGGGTCTTATAGGCCGATCTCCCTTCTTAACGTGGACACTAAATTGCTGGCAAAGCTTTTGGCCACTAGGATTGAGGATTGTGTGCCGAGTGTTATTAGGGAGGATCAAACAGGGTTCGTTAAAGGTAGGCAACTGGTGGTGAATATAAGAAGATTTCTCAATGTGACCATGATGTCCCCAGAGGGAAAGGAAGTGGAGGTAGTGGTGGCAATGGACGTGGAGAAGGCGTTTGACCGGGTAGAGTGGGACTATTTATGGGAGCTGCTGGGACGGTTTGGATTTGGGGTGGGTTTTATTCACTGGGTCAGGCTGCTATATCAGGCCCCGGAGGCGAGTGTGAGGCCAACAGGACGACTTCCGACTATATTAAACTGCACCGCGGGACAGGACGAGACTCTCCCGACTGCTGTTTGCGCTATAGAGCTGCTGGCAATTGCTCTGAGGGCTTCAGAGGGTTGGAAGGGGCTGGTTCGGTGGGGGGGGGGGGGGGGGCTTTCAGACCTGATGGTGGGGATGGATGGAATTCAGCCGGTTTTCGGGGTACAAATTGAATATGACAAAAAGTGAAATGTTTATACTTCAGGAGAGGGGCCAAGGGGACCGGCTGAGGGAGCTGCTGTTCCGGTTCGTTGGGGAGAGTTTCAGGTACCTGGGAATACAAGTGGCGCGGGATTGGGGTCGACTGCACAAGCTGAACCTGTCCTGGCTAGTAGATCAAATGCGAGGGGAGTTCTGGAGGTGGGGTGCGCTCCCGCTGTCGTTAGCTGGGAGACAGCGCCGGCTCTAGGGTTGCTGGCGCCCCGGGCAAGCTGAACTTCGGCGCCCTTGGGGGGGGGGGGGCGGGGCCGGGGCCGGGGGGGGCGGGGTCGAGGGGGGGGGCCTAGGGGGGGGGCGAGGAGGGGGGGCGGGGCGGGGTGGCGGGGCCGAGGAGGGGCGGACCCGAGGGGGGGCGGGGCCGAGGAGGGGGCGGGGCTGAGGAGGGGCGGACCCGAGGGGGGGCGGACACGCGGGGGGCGGGGCGGACCCGAGGGTGGGGTGGGGGGGGCGGACCCGAGGGCGGGGTGGGGGGGGCGGACCCGAGGGCGGGGCGGGGGGGCGGACCCGAGGGCGGGGCGGGGGGGCGGACCCGAGGGCGGGGCGGGGGGGCGGACCCGAGGGGGGCAGACCCGAGGGAGGCGGGGGGGACCGAGCGGGGGGGGGCGGACCGAGCCGGGGGGCCGCCCTGGGGGCGGGCGGCCACCGCGCATGCGCTGGTTGGCACCGGCCCAACTGCGCATGCGCGGGACCTGAGTCTCTGGCGCCCCCGAACACATGGCGCCCCGGGCGACAGCCCGAGTTGCCGGTGACTTGAGCCGGCCCTGCTGGGAGACTACAGTTAAAATGACGGTCCTCCCGAGATTCTTATTCGTGTTCCAGTGTCTCCCCATTTTCATTCCACATTCCTTTTTTAAGAGGGTAAGCAAGATCATTTTGGGCTTTGTATGGGCAGGCAAGTCCCCGCGAGTGAAGAGGGTGATGCTTGAGCGGAATTGAACTGCACTGCCGAATTTCAGCAACTATTATTGGGCGGCTAACATTGCCATGATAAGGAAGTGGTTGGTGGGTCGACTTGGGAGCGGGTGGAAGCAGCCCCATGGAGCGGGTGGAAGCAGCCCCATGGAGCGGGTGGAAGCAGCCCCCATGTAGGGGTACCAGTCTGGGGGCGTTGGTGACGGTGTCTCTGCCGTTCCCGCCAGGGCCCTTCCCCACCAGTGGTGGCGGCCCTTTGGATCTGGGGACAGTGGAGGAGGCACGTGGGAGCAATGGGAGCATCGGTCTGGTCCCCGATATGTGACAACCTTTGGTTTGCCCCGGGGAGGTTGGACGGGGGTTCTGGGTATGGCGGAGGGCTGGGATTGAGCAGATGGGAGATTGGTTTTTGGAAGGGAGCTTCCCTGGCTTGAGGGTGCTGGAGGCCAAGTTTGGTTTGACGATGGGGAATTAATTCCGGAATATTCAGATGCGGGACATTTTGCGCAGGCAGGTGCCATCTTTTCCACTCTTACCTCGAAAGGGAATCCAAGATAGGGTCGTGTCTAGAGGATGGGTGGGGGAGGGAAGTGTCTCAGATATTTACAAGGAGCTCATGGGGGCGGAGAAGACACAGACCGAGGAGCTGAGACATAAATGGGAGGAGGAGTTGGGAGGGGGATGGCCTGTGGGCGGACGCGCTGAGCAGGGTTAATGGGACTGCAACATGTGCCAGGCTTGGCCTGATTCAATTTAAGGTCGTCCACCGGGCCCACATGGCAGTGTCCCTGATGAGCAGATCCTTCAGCATAGAGGTCAGGTGTAAAGTGTCTCAGAGGACCGGCAGACCATATCCACACATTTCGAGCGTGCCCAAAACTTAGGAGATAATGGTAGTGGTTCAGACGTCATGTCCAGAGTATTGAACACGAGGGTGGCAATGGGTTCAGAGGTGGCGATTTTTGGGGTTTCAGTGGCCCCAGAAGTCCAGGGGGGGAAAGAGGCTGACATTTTGGCCTTTGCTTCCCTGGTAGCCCAGAGACAGATACTTCTATCTTGGAGGGACTCAAAGCCCCCGAAGTCGAAAACCTGGCTGTCAGACATGGCGAGTTTCCTTGGCTTGGAGAAAGTCAAGTTCGCCTTGAGAGGGTCGTTGTTAGGGTTCACCCGGAGGTGGCAGCTGCTTATTGACTTCTTTGGGGAGAATTAATCGTCAGCAGGGGGGGCAGGGGAATGTGGTATAGAGGGTCATTTAGGCAGATCCTGGTGGGGTGGGCTACGGCAATTGCACTATATAATTTGTTACTGTACAGTCCTTTTGTTTTCTCATTCCGTAATTCTACTGTTTACAATGTCGGAAAATACCTCATTAAAATTATTTATTGTAAAAAAAAGTTTCAACACACTGCGTATTTAACACAAATCTAATTTATTTGACTTTTAGCCAGAATATTAGCCCCTGTAAATGGGCTGGAGTTTTGCCATCAGCAGAAAGAGACTCAAATGAACATGGTTCAGTCCTGAATGTGAGGAACAGCAAAACCCAATCACTGTGGTTACTTGTGGCCTCGTTGGTGTCTCAGCAGGTTGGATGAAGTGGTGAATCCCTTCCCACACTTGGAGCAGGTAAACGGTCTCTCCCCAGTGTGAACTCGTTGATGCACAGTGAGGCTAAATGACTGGGTGAATTCCTTCCCACATTGGGCGCAGACGAATGGCCTCCCCAGTGTGAATTCGCCGCTGGTGTTTCTGCAGGTCGGATGACTGAATGAATTCCTTCCCACATTGGGCGGAGGTGAATGGCCTCGCCCCAGTGTGAATTCGCCGCTGGTGCTTCTGCAGGTCGGAGACTGAAGTAATCCCTTCCCACACTTGGAGCAGGTGAATGGTCTCTCCCCAGTGTGAACTCGCTGATGTACAGTGAGGGCAGATGATTGTCTGAACCCAGTCCCGCAGTGAGAGCACCTGAACGGTCTCTCGTCAATTTAAAAAAAAAAAGTTTTATTCAATTTTTTGCATAATATCAACAACAAAGACAGTTTTTTTTTTACAAAGAACAGTCTCCCCCCCCCCCCCCCCCCCCCCCCCCGTGCGCGCGCATACACAGCGCAAGAGTTAAACTGACACCCATCATTCCCCCAAAACATCTGCCCGTCCCTTCAATAGACAGGACAGAACCCCCCCCCCCCGCATATACACAGAAGAGGAAATGAATTAATGCCCGTCATTGGCACAGAACAACTATGCCCGTCCCTTTAGCACAAAACAACAAAACATCCCCCCCCCCCTCCCCTGGTTGCTGCTGCTGCTGCTGCTGGCCTGTTTCTATCGTTCTGCCAGGAAGTCAGGAATGGCTGCCACCTCCTGAAAAACCCTTGCACTGATCCCCTTAGGGCAAATTTCACCTTCTCTAGCTTGAGAAACCCTGCCATGTCATTGACCCAGGCCTCCACTCCTCGCGTCCTTCCACTGAAGAAGAATCCTCCGCCGGGCTACCAGGGACGCAAAGGCCAGAACACCGGCCTCTTTCGCCTCCTGCACTCCCGGCTCTTCCCCAACCCCTAATACTGCGAGTCCCCAGCCCGGATTGACCCTGGATCCTACCACCCTCAACAACATCCCTGCCACACCCTACCAAAATTCCGCCAATGCTGGGCATGCCCAGAACATGTGGGCATGGTTTGCTGGGCGCCCAGAGCACCTAATACACCTGTCCTCACTCCCAAAGAACCGGCTCATTCTTGTCCCGATCATGTGAACCCTGTGTAACACCGTAAAGTGTATAAGGCCAAGCCTTGCACAAGAAGAGGAGTTCACCCTCCCCAGGGCGTCCGCACACGTCCCCTCCTCAATCTCCTCGCCCAGCTCCTCCTCCCATTTACCCTTCAACTCTTCAACTGAGGCCTCGTCCATCTCCTGCATCACTTGGTACGCCGCCGAGATTCTCCCCTCCCCAACCCACACCCCCGAGAGCACCCTGTCCTGGACCCCACGCGGCGGCAGCAGAGGGAACCCCGCCACCTGCCGCCTGATAAATGCCCTCACCTGCATGTACCGAAAGGCGTTCACCGGGGGGAGCCCAAACTTCCTCACCAGCTCACCCAGGCTCGCAAATTTCCCGTCTATAAACAGGTCCCCCAACCTCCTGATACCTGCCCTGTGCCAACTCAGGAACCCGCCATCAATTCTCCCTGGAACAAACCGGTGGTTTCCCCGTACCGGGGATCCCATCGAGGCCCCCATCTCCCCCCTGTGCCGCCTCCATTGCCCCCAAATTTTGAGGGTAGCCACCACCACCGGGCTCGTGGTATACCTCGTTGGAGGGAGCGGCAGCGGCGCCGTTACCAGCGCCTCCAGGCTCGTGCCCACACAGGACGCCATCTTCATCCTCCTCCATGCTTCCCCCTCCCCCTCCATCACCCACTTACACACCATCGCTGCATTGGCAGCCCAATAGTACCTACAGAGGTTGGGCAGTGCCAGCGCTGCCCCCCCCCCTATTCCTGCCCCGCTCCAAGAACACCCTCCCCACCCTCGGGGTCCCATGTGCCCACACAAACCCCGTAATGCTCCTATTAACCCGTCTGAAAAAGGCCCTCGGGATAAGGATGGGGAGGCACTGAAACAGGGACAGAAATCTCGGAAGCACCGTCATTTTGACTGACTGCACCCTACCCGCCAGAGACAGCGGCAACATGTCCCACCTCATAAACTCCTCCACCATTTGCTCCACCAGCCTTGTAAGGTTAAGCTTATGCAGGACCCACCAGCTCCTGGCTACCTGCACCCCCAAGTACCTAAAGCTCCTCTCCACCCTTTTCAATGGGAGCCTACCAATCCCCCCCTCCTGGTCCCCTGGTGTACCACAAACAGCTCGCTCTTCCCAAAGTTGAGCTTGTACCCCGAAAAGTCACCAAATTCCTGGAGAATCCTCATCACCTCCGGCATTCCCCCCACCGGGTCCGCCACATACAACAATAGGTCATTTGCATAGAGCGACACTCGGTGCTCCTCCCCACCCCGCACCAGCCCCCTCCAGTTCCTCGACTCCTTCAGCGCCATAGCCAGGGGTTCAATTGCCAGCTCAAAAAGTAGGGGGTACAAGGGACACCGCTGCCTCGTCCCTCGGTGTAACCAAAAATACTCTGACCTCCTCCTATTCGTGGCCACGCTCGCCATCAGGGCCTCATATAACAGCTTCACCCAACTGACAAACCCCTCCCCAAACCCAAACCTTTCCAGCACCTCCCACAAGTACCCCCACTCAACCCTATCAAAGGCCTTCTCCACGTCCAGTGCCACCACTATCTCCGCCTCCCCTTCTACCGCCGTTATATTATAACGTTCAAGAGCCTCCGTATGTTAGTGTTCAGCTGCCTCCGCCTCACAAACCCCGTTTGATCCTCGTGGATAACCTGGGGCACACAGTCCTCTATCCTCGTGGCTAAGATCTTTGCCAACAGCTTGGCGTCCACATTCAAGAGTGAGATCGGCTTGTGCGACCCACACTGCTGGCGATTCTTGTCCTGCTTAAGAATCAGGGATATCAGCGCCCGAGACATCGTCGGGGGCAAAGCACCCCCCCCCCCCCCCCCCCCCGCGCCTCGCTAAAGGTCCTAACCAACAGGGGGCCCAACAGGTCTGCATACATCTTATAATATTCAACCGGGAACCCATCCAGCCCCGGCGCCTTCCCCGACTGCATGTTCCCTATCCCTTTAACCAGCTCCTCCAGCTCAACTGGCGCCCCCAGCCCCTCCACCTGTCGCTTCTCCACCCTCGGGAATCTCAGCCGATCCAAAAAGCGCCCCACCCCACCCTCCTCCACCTGGGGTTCGGACCGATACAGTTTCTCGTAGAAGTCCATGAAGACCCCATTGATGTCAACCCCCCTTCGCACCACATTTCCTCCCCGATCCTTTACTCCACCAATCTCCCTAGCCGCATCCCGTTTACAGAGCTGGTGTGCCAGCATCCTGCTCGCCTTCTCCCCATATTCATACACCGCACCCTGTGCCTTCCTCCACTGAGCTTCCGCCTTTCTGGTGGTCAACAAGTCAAACTCAGCCTGAAGGCTGCGCCGCTCCCACAACAATCCCTCCTCCGGGGCCTCCGCATATCACCTGTCCACCCCTCAGCATCTCCCCCACCAATCTCTCTCTCTCTCTCCGCTCCCTTCTCTCCCGGTACGCTCAAATGGAGATCAACTCCCCCCGAACCGCCCTCAGCGCCTCCCAAACCGTCCCCACTCGGACCTCCCCATTGTCGTTGGCCTCCAGATACCTCTCGATACATCCTCGGACCCACCAGCCCACCTCCTCGTCCGCCAGCAGCCCCACCTCCAAGCGCCAAAGCGGGCGCTGGTCCCTCTCCTCCCCCAGCTCGAGGTCCACCCAGTGCGGGGCGTGGTCAGAAATGGCTATCGCCGAATACTCAGCATTTTCCACCCTCGCAATCAGCGCCCTACTCAGAACGAAAAAATCAATCCGGGTGTAAGCCTTATGCACAGGGGAGAAATATGAAAATTCCCTGGCCCTCGCAAACCTCCATGGGCCCACCCCTCCCATCTGGTCCATAAACCCCCTCAACACCTTAGCTGCCGCAGGCCTCCTACCCGTCCTGGAACTGGATCGGTCCAGTGGCGGATCCAGCACCGTGTTGAAATCCCCCCCTATTATCAGGCCTCCCACCTCCATATCTGGAATCCGGGATACAATGCGCCGCATGAAACCTGCATCATCCCAATTTGGGGCGTATACATTGACCAGCACCACCCGCTCCCCTGCAGCTTGCCACTCACCATCACATACCTCCCGCCACTGTCTGCCACCACATTTGATGCCTCGAACGACACCCTCTTCCCCACCAGGATCGCCACCCCCCGATTTTTTGCATCCAGCCCCGAAGGAAACACCTGGCCTACCCATCCCTTCCTCAATCGAACCTGATCCGCCACCTTCAGGTGCGTCTCCTGAAGCATAGCCACATCCGCCTTCAGCCCCTTCAGGTGCGCGAACACGCGGGCCCGTTTAACCGGCCCATTCAGTCCCCTCACATTCCAGGTGATCAGCCTGATCAGGGGACCACCTACCCCACTTCCCCGTCGACTAGTCATCACCCTTCTGCAATCCGCCACGTGCCCATGCCCCCCGCTCAGCCCGTTCCCCACAGCGGCAAATCCCCATCCCGACCCCCTCTACCTGCTCCATCTCCTTCGCTACTTCAGCAGCAACCCGGTAACCCTCCCTTCCCCCCCCCCCCCCCCCCAAGCCGCGTAACCCCTTCTATTGTACTTCCATAAGCCAGCCGACTCCTGCTGACCCCGGCTGCTCCCGCCACCCCAAAGACCCTCCCCATTGCAACACAACCACCCCCCCCACCGCCCAGTGATGGTCCCGCCCACTACTCCTCTAGCGCGGGGAACAAAGCCCGCGCTTCCCTCCCAAAACCCCCCCCCCCCGACCCAAAACGCGGGAAACGGCGGGCACATGACCCAACAGGACCACAAACCCCACCCAACCTCCCAACCGGTGAAGGAAAATAAAAATCCAAAGTAAACAAACGCCCAAGTAAACGGATAACAGTCCCAAAAGGCAAAAAAAAAAGCAGAACGGCAAAAAACCAACATCATCCAACAGAACCGATAAAACGAAAGGATACCAAGGAGGACAAAACCTCCGGGCTGTGTACACCGTTCCCCAGCCCCCAGTCTTCAGTTCAAGTCCAGCTTCTCTGCCTGGACAAAAGACCAGGCCTCCTCCGGGGAGTCAAAGTAGAGCTGGCGGTCTTTATAAGTGACCCACAGGCGTGCCGGCTGCAACAGGCCAAACTTGACCCCTTTCTTGTGGAGCACTGCCTTCGCCCAGTTAAAACCAGCCCTTCTCTTCGCCACCTCCGCACTCCAGTCCTGGTAGATCCAGATCACCGTATTCTCCCACTTGCTACTCTTCTCCTTCTTCGCCCAACGCAGCACATACTCGCGGTCGACGAAGCGGTGAAAATGGACCAGCACCGCCCGAGGCGGCTCATTTGGCCTGGGTTTCCTCAGCAGCACCCGATGGGCATCCTCCAGCTCTAAGGGTCCCTGGAACGACCTCGCACCCATTAGCGTGTTCAGCATCATAGCCACATAGGCCCCCAGATCCGAACCTTCCAGCCCCTCTGGGAGGCTCAGAATCCGCAGGTTCTTCCGACGGGCCCGGTTCTCCATCTCCTCCAGCCTCGCTGACCACTTCTTATGGAGCGCCTCGTGCGACCCCACCTTCACTGCCAGGCCCAGAAGTTCATCCTCGCTCTCCGAGGCCTTTTGTCGAAGCTCTCGGATCTCCGCACCCTGAGCCGTCTGGGTCGCCATGACCTTGTCCAGGGAGGCCTTAAACGGCTCCAGAATCTCTGCCTTCAGCTCCTTAAAGGAGCGCTGAAGCAGCTTCTACTGCTCCCGCGCCCACTGCTGCCACACTGCTGCTTCCCCGCCCGCCGCCATCTTGCTTCTTCTGCCTCGCTCCTTTCTCTGCTCCAAAACCGATTTTCTGACTGCTCCACTCCTAGTCCAGGCCATCCACCGGTGGAGAATCTGAGGCGTGTTCCCACACGGGGAAAAGTCCAAACAGCACCACTACGGCCCCTTAAAAGAGCCCCGGAAGTCCGTCCCCGCTTCTTCAATGGCCTTGGTGAGATCTTTTCACAGTTCTTCCCTCTGCTGCTAGAATTCGGTTTTCATAAAGGCCGTCAAGTCAGCTTGAGGCCTTTAAGCTGGCCCGTCCCCCGCCTGCATGCTTGCAGAGGCTTTTGTCTGCTGCTGCTTCAGCCAAATCTTTCACTGTTTCTGAGGGTCTGATAACCAAGAAACATACCATTCCTGGGGAAAGTACTCCTCCAACATTCATCTACGCCTTTTCATCGAAATTCCAACCCGTGTTGCTTAAAAAAGAGCTCTTTTCTGTCACCTTGGGCAGGAGCTGCCTCTGTGTGACACTCACTCCATGGTGCACACCGGAAGCCTGGCTTGATAGATTCTTGATAAGGAAGGGGGGTGAACTATCGGGAGGTGAGGCGGGAATGTGAAGTGGAGGTCCAATCAGCTGAGCCATGATCTTACTGAATGGCGTAGCTGGCTCGAGGGGCCGAGTGGCTTTCTTAATTGGTATGAACTCTGGCATGGTGAAGACGGGCTGAATGGCCTCCGCGTGGGCTGTCTGCGCGGCGCATTTCAATGTTTACCTTTGCTGACGTGACAGAGACGTGTCTGACGTCCGATCCAGGGGCCACCCTGAGGTGGTGGGCGGTATTCCACGGTCTCCGATCGCCCACCCCCAAATCCATGAAGTTTCACGGGACGTGCCGGCTGCAGAGTGGGCAGGGGGAGAAAGGCGAGGAGAGGATTTCTGTCCCCAGTGAAATTTATTTTCATGGGCCAAGTAACAATCTGCAGACCCAACGTTGCTGAAACCAAACGGCGGCTGAATCCGGGTGTGCGATTCCGCAGAGCCCCTGCGCGAATGGGGTGGCCGAATTCGCCCTGCCGACTCACGCCAATCAGCCACTGAACCGGTGGTCAATCGGGAGTCACTCCGATGAGAGGGGCCTCGGCTGATTGGAAGGACCGTTGTGTTGGATCACCATGGACCTGTCACGCCCAGGGCATAAATCCATCCGGCGTTTAAATGCAGTTTTTGGCCATGTCCGGAATAAGAAGCGGGGCCAACCAAAAATGAGCTGGCAGCTGTCAGGTAGCCATTCGAGTGCCCCCCATAACCCCTCATCCGGGCCCCACCTGTGACACCCAATGCGGACGTGACCGAGGAAGACAGCAGTCGTCTTAAACTGCGACAGCGACTAAATATATTGAAAGAGCGCCCACAATGGAGGGGAGGGGAGACCCACCGAGCGTTGGACGATAAATCCCCCCCCCCCCCCCCCCCCTCCTCCTCGGGACACAACAAAGGTTTAGACTTTGTTCTCCCGTCTTTGCAGGAGCCAGTTTAACCACAGAGGATGTCACTGCGCTCGCTCAGACAGCGGTGGGAACACGAGCGGCCGGTCCACGGCCGCCCTCCCCGTCTTGTTTTGTCAGTCAATCCTCGCCCCCTCCTCCTTTCTTCAGTTTGTATTTCTCCACAAACTCGGCGTGCTTCTGCCGAAGGATTTCCTGCTGTTTCTTCAAGCCATTTGCCCTGTAGAAAAAGAGAGATTGTGAAGGCAGTTTTGTGTGTCTGGGTATATGTGTGAATATATGTGTATGTGTGTGTGTAGGTGTACACGTGTGAATATATGTATGTGTGTGGGTGTAGATGTGTGTATGCGTGTGTATATGTGTGTGTGTATATATGTGTGTGTGTATATCTATCTGTGTATATGTGTGTGTATGTGTGAATGTGCGTGTATATTTATGTGTATGTCTGTGTGTTTGTGCATGTGTGTCAATGTGTTTGAATGTGTGTGTGTGTATGTGTATATGTGTGTATGTGTATCTGTGTGTATGTCTATATGTGTGTGGGGTTAGATACAGAGTAAAGCTCCCTCTACACTGTCCCCATCAAACACTCCCAGGACAGGTACAGCATGGGGTTAGATACAGAGTAAAGCTCCCTCTACACTGTCCCCATCAAACACTCCCAGGACAGGTACAACATGGGGTTAGATACAGAGTAAAGCTCCCTCTACACCAGGGGTGGGCAAACTACGGCCCGCCAAAGGTCTTTATGCGGCCCACCAAGATCAACTCATAAAAAAAAAAATGGGGGGGTGGGGCTGTTGGGTTACTGGTATAGGGTGGATACGTTGACTTGAGTAGGGTGATCATTGCTCGGCACAACATGTGTTTCATGTGAAGTATCTACTTTAAAATATGAATTCATAAAAATTAATTGCTTTTTTTTCTTTAAACGGAGTTACTTTGTTTTTCAAATAAATGTGTTTCGTATAAAGTTACTACTTTAAAATATTAATTAATAAAAATTAATTGCTTTTTCCCCCTGAAAAAACCTTTTATTCTGGCTATTTTAAATATTAATTATTTTACTTAATATACTATGTGGCCCTTTAAAATTGTGAATTTCTGAATGTGGCCCTTGCACGGAAAAGTTTGCCCACCCCTGCTCTACACTGTCCCCATCAAACATTCCCAGGACAGGTACAGCACGGGGTTAGATACAGAGTAAAGCTCCTTCTACACTGTCCTCAACAAACACTCCCAGGATAGATACAGCACGGGGTTAGTTATAGAGTAAAGCTCCTTCTACACTGTCCTCATCAAACACTCCCAGGACAGGTACAGCGCGGGGTTAGATACAGAGTAAAGCTCCTTCTGCAATGTCCTCATCAAACACTCCCAGGACAGGTACAGCACGGGGTTAGATATAGAGTAAAGCTCCTTCTACACTGTCCCCATCAAACATTCCCAGGATAGGTACAGCACGGGGTTAGATACAGAGTAAAGCTCCCTCTAGACTGTCCCCATCAAACACTCCTAGGACAGGTACAGCGCGGGGTTAGATACAGAGTAAAGCTCCCTCTACACTGTCCCCATCAAGCACTCCCAGGACAGGTACTGAGCGGGGTTAGATACAGAGTGAAGCTCCTTCTACACTGACCCCATCAAACACTCCCAGGACAAATTCACACACACACACACAGAGAAATACACACACACACACATACAGAAATACACACACACAGAAATATACACACAGAAATACGCGCACACACAGAAATACGCACACAGAAATACACATACACACAGAAATACACACACACAGAAATACACACACACAGAGAAATACACACACACAGAAATACACATACACACAGAAATACACACACACAGAGAAATACACACACACACAGAAATACACACACGCAGAAATACACACACACACAGAAATACACACACGCAGAAATACACACACACACACAGTGCTGGACACTGCGGCTATTCCAGTGCTGGACACTGCGCCTACCCCAGTGCGGGACACTGCGACACCCCCAGTGCGGGACACTGCGACTCCCCCAGTGCTGGACACTGCGGCTCCCCCAGTGCTGGACACTGTGACTCCCCCAGTGCTGGACACTGCGACTCCCCCAGTGCTGGACACTGCGACTCCCCCAGTGCTGGACACTGCGACTACCCCAGTGCCGGACACTGCGACTCCCCCAGTGCCGGACACTGCGACTCACCCGGTGCCGGACACTGCGACTCCTCCGGTGCTGGACACTGCGACTCTCCCCGTGCTGGACACTGCGACTCCCCCAGTGCTGGACACTGCGACTCCCCCAGTGCTGGACACTGCGACTCCCCCAGTGCTGGACACTGCGACTCCCCCAGTGCCGGACACTGCGACTCCCCCAGTGCCGGACACTGCGACTCCCCCGGTGCCGGACACTGCGACTCCCCCGGTGCTGGACACTGCGACTCTCCCCGTGCTGGACACTGCGACTCCCCCGGTGCTGGACACTGCGACTCTCCCCGTGCTGGACACTGCGACTCCCCCAGTGCTGGACACTGCGACTCCCCCAGTGCTGGACACTGCGACTACTCCAGTGCCGGACACTGCGACTACCCCAGTGCTGGACACTGCGACTACTCCAGTGCTGGACACTGCGACTCCCCCAGTGCTGGACACTGCGACTCTCCCAGTGCTGGACACTGCGACTCCCCCAGTGTCCGGCACTGGGGGAGCCGCAGTGTCCGGCGCTGAGGGAGCCGCAGTGTCTGGCACTGGAGGAGTTGCAGTGTTCGGCACTGGGAGAGTCGCAGTATCCGGCACTGGGGGAATCGCAGTGTTCGGCACTGGGAGAGTCACAGTGTTCGGCACTGGGGGAGTCGCAGTGTTCGGCACTGGGGGAGTCGCAGTGTTCGGCACTGGGGGAGTCACAGTGTCCGGCACTGGGGGAGTCGCAGTGTCCGGCACTGGGGGAGTCGCAGTGTCCGGCACTGGGGGAGTCGCAGTGTCCGGCACTGGGAGAGTTGCAGTGTACGGCACTGGGGGAGTCGCAGTGTCCGGCATTGGGGGAGTCGCAGTGTCCGGCACTGGGGGGGCAGATGCGTTGTCCAGCACTGGGGGAGTCGCAGTGTCCAGCACTGGGGGAGTCGCAGTGTCCAGCACTGGGGGAGTCGCAGTGTCCAGCACTGGGGGAGTCGCAGTGTCCAGCACTGGGGGAGTCACAGTGTCCAACACTGGGGGAGTCGCAGTGTCCAGCACTGGGGGAGTCGCAGTGTCCAGCACTGGGGGAGACGCAGTTTCCAGCACTGTGGGAGACGCAGTGTCCAGCACTGGGGGAGTCGCAGTGTCCAGCACTGGGGGAGACGCAGTGTCCGGCACTGGGGGAGTCGCAGTGTCCGGCACTGGGGGAGTCGCCGTGTCCGGCACTGGGGGAGTCGCAGTGTCCGGCACTGGGGGAGTCGCAGTGTCCAGCACTGGGGGAGTCGCAGTGTCCAGCACTGGGGGAGTCGCAGTGTCCAGCACTGGGGGAGTCGCAGTGTCCAGCACTGGGGGAGTCGCAGTGTCCAGCACTGGGAGAGTCGCAGTGTCCAGCACTAGGGGAGTTGCAGTGTCCAGCACTAGGGGAGTTGCAGTGTCCAGCACTGGGTAAGTCGCAGTGTCCAGCACTGGGTAAGTCACAGTGTCCAGCACTGGGTAAGTCGCAGTGTCCAGCACTGGGTAAGTCGCAGTGTCCAGCACTGGGTAAGTTGCAGTGTCCAGCACTGGGTAAGTTGCAGTGTCCAGCACTGGGTAAGTTGCAGTGTCCAGCACTGGGTAAGTTGCAGTGTCCAGCACTGGGTAAGTTGCAGTGTCCAGCACTGGGTAAGTTGCAGTGTCCAGAACTGGGTAAGTTGCAGTGTCCAGCACTGGGTAAGTTGCAGTGTCCAGCACTGGGTAAGTTGCAGTGTCCAGCACTGGGTAAGTTGCAGTGTCCAGCACTGGGTAAGTTGCAGTGTCCAGCACTGGGTAAGTTGCAGTGTCCAGCACTGGGTAAGTTGCAGTGTCCAGCACTGGGTAAGTTGCAGTGTCCAGCACTGGGTAAGTTGCAGTGTCCAGCACTGGGTAAGTTGCAGTGTCCAGCACTGGGTACGTTGCAGTGTCCAGCACTGGGTAAGTTGCAGTGTCCAGCACTGGGTAAGTTGCAGTGTCCAGCACTGGGTAAGTTGCAGTGTCCAGCACTGGGTAAGTTGCAGTGTCCAGCACTGGGTAAGTTGCAGTGTCCAGCACTGGGTAAGTTGCAGTGTCCAGCACTGGGGGAGTCGCAGTGTCAAGCACTGGGGGAGTAGCAGTGTCCAGCACTGGGGGAGTCGCAGTGTCCAGCACTGGGGGAGTCGCAGTGTCCAGCACTGGGGGAGTCGCAGTGTCCAGCACTGGGTAAGTCGCAGTGTCCAGCACTGGGGGAGTCACAGTGTCCAGCACTGGGTAAGTCGCAGTGTCCAGCACTGGGGAGTCGCAGTGTCCAGCACTGGGGAGTCGCAGTGTCCAGCACTGGGGGAGTCGCAGTGTCCAGCACTGGGGGAGTCGCAGTGTCCAGCACTGGGGGAGTCGCAGTGTCCAACACTGGGGGAGTCGCAGTGTCCAGCACTGGGGGAGTCGTGGTGTCCAGCGCTGGGGGAGTCGCAGTGTCCAGCGCTGGGGGAGTCGCAGTGTCCAGCGCTGGGGGAGTCGCAGTGTCCAGCGCTGGGGGAATCACAGTATCCAGCACTGGGTGTGTCGCAGTGTCCAGCACTGGGGGAGTCGCAGTCATTCAGCACTGGGGGAATCGCAGTGTCCAATGCTGGGGGAATCTCAGTTTTCAGCGCTGGGGGAATCTCAGTGTCCAGCGCTGGGGGAGTCGCAGTGTCCAGCGCTGGGGGAGTCGCAGTGTCCAGCACTGGGGGAGTCGCAGTGTCCAGCACTGGGGGAGTCGCAGTGTCCAGCACTGGGGGAGTCGCAGTGTCCAGCACTGGGGGAGTCGCAGTGTCCAGCGCTGGGGGAGTCGCAGTGTCCAGCACTGGGTGAGTGGCAGTGTCCAGCGCTGGGTGAGTCGCAGTGTCCAGCACTGGGTGAGTGGCAGTGTCCAGCGCTGGGGGAGTCACAGTGTCCAGCACTGGGAGAGTCGCAGTGTCCAGCACTGGGGGAATCGCAGTGTCCAGCGCTGGGGGAATCTCAGTTTTCAGTGCTGGGGGAATCTCAGTTTTCAGTGCTGGGGGAATCTCAGAGTCCAGCACTGGGGGAATCTCAGTTTCCAGAGCTGTGGGAGTCACAGTGTTCAGCACTGGGGTAGTCGCAGTGTCCAGCGCTGGGGGAGTCGCAGTGCCCACCGCTGGGGGAGTCGCAGTGTCCAGCACTGGGGGAGTCGTAGTGTTCAGCACTGGGGGAGTCGCAGTCTTCAGCACTGGGGGAGTCGCAGTCTTCAGCACTGGGGGAGTCGCAGTCTTCAGCACTGGGGGAGTCGCAGTCTTCAGCACTGGGGGAGTCGCAGTCTTCAGCACTGGGGGAGTCGCAGTCTTCAGCACTGGGGTAGTCGCAGTGTCCAGCACCGGGGGACTCGCAGTGTCCAGCACTGGGTGAGTCGCAGAGTGCAGCACTGGGGGAATCGCAGTGTCCAGCACTGGGGGAGTCGCAGTGTCCAGCGCTGGGGGAGTCGCAGTGTCCAGTACTGGGTGAGTGGCAGTGTCCAGCGCTGGGTGAGTCGCAGTGTCCAGCACTGGGTGAGTGGCAGTGTCCAGCGCTGGGGGAGTCACAGTGTCCAGCACTGGGAGAGTCGCAGTGTCCAGCACTGGGGGAATCGCAGTGTCCAGCGCTGGGGGAATCTCAGTTTTCAGTGCTGGGGGAATCTCAGAGTCCAGCACTGGGGGAATCTCAGTTTCCAGAGCTGTGGGAGTCACAGTGTTCAGCACTGGGGTAGTCGCAGTGTCCAGCGCTGGGGGAGTCGCAGTGCCCACCGCTGGGGGAGTCGCAGTGTCCAGCACTGGGGGAGTCGTAGTGTTCAGCACTGGGGGAGTCGCAGTCTTCAGCACTGGTTGAGTCGCAGTCTTCAGCACTGGGGGAGTCGCAGTCTTCAGCACTGGGGGAGTCGCAGTCTTCAGCACTGGGGGAGTCGCAGTCTTCAGCACTGGGGGAGTCGCAGTCTTCAGCACTGGGGTAGTCGCAGTGTCCAGCACTGGGGGACTCGCAGTGTCCAGCACTGGGTGAGTCGCAGAGTGCAGCACTGGGGGAATCGCAGTGTCCAGCACTGGGGGAGTCGCAGTGTCCAGCACTGGGGGAATCGCAGTGTCCAGCGCTGGGGAGTCGTAGTGTCCAGCGCTGGGGGAGTCGTAGTGTCCAGCGCTGGGTGAGTCGCATTGTCCAGCACTGGGTGAGTGGCAGTGTCCAGCACTGGGGGAGTCACAGTGTCCAGCACTGGGAGAGTCGCAGTGTCCAGCACTGGGGGAATCGCAGTGTCCAGCGCTGGGGGAATCTCAGTTTTCAGCGCTGGGGGAATCGCAGTGTCCAATGCTGGGGGAATCTCAGTTTTGGGGGCTGGGGGAGTCGCAATGTCCAGCACTGGGTGTGTCGCAGTTTCCAGAGCTGTGGGAGTCACAGTGTTCAGCACTGGGGTAGTCGCAGTGACTGGCACTGGGGAGTCGTAGTGTTTGGCACTGGGGGAGTCGCAGTGTCTAGCACTGGGGGAGTCACAGTCTTCAGCACTGGGGGAGTCGCAGTCTTCAGCACTGGGGGAGTCGCAGTGTCCAGCACTGGGGGAGTCGCAGTGTCCAGCATTGGGGGAGTCGCAGTGTCCAGCACTGGGTTAGTCGCAGTGTCCAGCACTGGGGAGTCGCAGTGTCCAGCACTGGGGGAGTCACAGTGTCCAGCACTGGGGGAGTCACAGTGTCCAGCACTGGGGGAGTCGCAGTCTTCAGCACTGGGGGAGTCGCAGTGTCCAGCACTGGGGGAGTCGCAGTGTCCGGCACTGGGGGACTCGCAGTGTCCAGCACTGGGGGACTCGCAGTGTCCAGCACTGGGTGAGTCACAGTGTGCAGCACTGGGGGAATCGCAGTGTCCAGCGCTGGGGGAATCGCAGTGTGCAGCACTGGGGGAATCGCAGTGTCCAGCGCTGGAGGAATCGCAGTGTCCAGCGCTGGGGGAATCGTAGTGTCCAGCGCTGGGGGAATCGCAGTGTCCAGCGCTGGGGGAATCGCAGTGTCCAGCGCTGGGGGAATCGCAGTGTCCAGCGCTGGGGGAATCTCAGTTTTCAGCGTTGGGGGAATCTCAGTGTCCAGCGCTGGGGGAGTCGCAGTGTCCAGCGCTGGGGGAGTCGTAGTGTCCAGCGCTGAGGGAGTCACAGTGTCCGGCACTGGGGGAGTCGCAGTGTCCAGCACTGGGGGAGTCGCAGTGTCCAGCGCTGGGGGAGTCGCAGTGTCCAGCGCTGGGTGAGTGGCAGTGTCCAGCGCTGGGAGAGTCGCAGTGTCCAGCACTGGGGGACTCGCAGTGTCCAGCACTGGGGGACTCGCAGTGTCCAGCACTGGGTGAGTCGCAGTGTCCAGCACTGGGGGACTCGCAGTGTCCAGCACTGGGGGACTCGCAGTGTCCAGCACTGGGGGACTCGCAGTGTCCAGCACTGGGTGAGTCGCAGTGTCCAGCGCTGGAGGAATCGCAGTGTCCAGCACTGGGGGAATCGCAGTGTCCAGCGCTGGGGGAATCGCAGTGTGCAGCACTGGGGGAATCGCAGTGTCCAGCGCTGGAGGAATCGCAGTGTCCAGCACTGGGGGAATCTCAGTTTTCAGCGCTGGGGGAATCGCAGTGTCCAATGCTGGGGGAATCTCAGTTTTCAGCGCTGGGGGAGTCGCAGTGTCCAGCACTGGGGGAGTCGCAGTCTTCAGCACTGGGAGAGTCGCAGTGTCCAGCACTGGGGGAGTCGCAGTGTCCAGCATTGGGGGAGTCGCAGTGTCCAGCATTGGGGGAGTCACAGTGTCCAGCACTGGGTAAGTCGCAGTGTCCAGCACTGGGTAAGTCGCAGTGTCCAGCACTGGGGAGTCGCAGTGTCCAGCACTGGGGGAGTCGCAGTGTCCAGCACTGGGGGAGTCGCAGTGTCCAGCACTGGGGGAGTTGCAGTGTCCAGCACTGGGGGAGTCGCAGTGTCGAGCACTGGGGGAGTCGCAGTGCCCAGCACTGGGGGAGTCGCAGTGTCCAGCGCTGGGGGAGTCGCAGTGTCCAGAGTTGGGGGAGTCACAGTGTCCAATGCTGGGGATGTCGCAGTATCCAGCACTGGGTGTGTCGCAGTGTCCAGCACTGGGGGAGTCGCAGTCATTCAGCACTGGGGGGATCGCAGTGTCCAATGCTGGGGGAATCTCAGTTTTCAGCGCTGGGGGAATCTCAGTGTCCAGCGCTGGGGGAGTCGCAGTGTCCAGCGCTGGGGGAGTCGCAGTGTCCAGCGCTGGGGGAGTCGCAGTGTCCAGCGCTGGGGGAATCACAGTATCCAGCACTGGGTGTGTCGCAGTGTCCAGCACTGGGGGAGTCGCAGTCATTCAGCACTGGGGGAATCGCAGTGTCCAATGCTGGGGGAATCTCAGTTTTCAGCGCTGGGGGAATCTCAGTGTCCAGCGCTGGGGGAGTCGCAGTGTCCAGCGCTGGGGGAGTCGCAGTGTCCAGCACTGGGGGAGTCGCAGTGTCCAGCACTGGGGGAGTCGCAGTGTCCAGCACTGGGGGAGTCGCAGTGTCCAGCACTGGGGGAGTCGCAGTGTCCAGCGCTGGGGGAGTCGCAGTGTCCAGCACTGGGTGAGTGGCAGTGTCCAGCGCTGGGTGAGTCGCAGTGTCCAGCACTGGGTGAGTGGCAGTGTCCAGCGCTGGGGGAGTCACAGTGTCCAGCGCTGGGAGAGTCGCAGTGTCCAGCTCTGGGGGAATCGCAGTGTCCAGCGCTGGGGAATCTCAGTTTTCAGTGCTGGGGGAATCTCAGTTTTCAGTGCTGGGGGAATCTCAGAGTCCAGCACTGGGGGAATCTCAGTTTCCAGAGCTGTGGGAGTCACAGTGTTCAGCACTGGGGTAGTCGCAGTGTCCAGCGCTGGGGGAGTCGCAGTGCCCAGCGCTGGGGGAGTCGCAGTGTCCAGCGCTGGGGGAGTCGTAGTGTTCAGCACTGGGGGAGTCGCAGTCATTCAGCACTGGGGGAGTCGCAGTCTTCAGCACTGGGGGAGTCGCAGTCTTCATCACTGGGGGAGTCGCAGTCTTCATCACTGGGGGAGTCGCAGTCTTCAGCACTGGGGGAGTCGCAGTCTTCAGCACTGGGGGAGTCACAGTCTTCAGCACTGGGGTAGTCGCAGTGTCCAGCACTGGGGGACTCGCAGTGTCCAGCACTGGGGGAATCGCAATGTCCAGCGCTGGAGGAATCGCAATGTCCAGCGCTGGGGGAATCGCAATGTCCAGCGCTGGAGGAATCGCAGTGTCCAGCACTGGGGGAGTCGCAGTGTCCAGCATTGGGGGAGTCGCAGTGTCCAGCATTGGGGGAGTCGCAGTGTCCAGCACTGGGTGAGTCGCAGTGTCCAGCACTGGGGAGTCGCAGTGTCCAGCACTGGGGGAGTCGCAGTGTCCAGCACTGGGGGAGTCGCAGTGTCCAGCACTGGGGGAGTCGCAGTGTCCAGCACTGGGGGAGTCGCAGTGTCCAGCACTGGGGGAGTCGCAGTGCCCAGCACTGGGGGAGTCGCAGTGTCCAGCACTGGGGGAGTCGCAGTGTCCAGCACTGGGGGAGTCGCAGTGTCCAGCACTGGGGGAGTCGCAGTGTCGAGCACTGGGGAGTCGCAGTGTCCAGCACTGGGGGAGTCGCAGTGTCCAGCACTGGGGGAGTCGCAGTGTCCAGCACTGGGGGAGTCGCAGTGTCCAGCACTGGGGGAGTCGCAGTGTCGAGCACGGGGGGAGTCGCAGTGCCCAGCACTGGGGGAGTCGCAGTGTCCAGCGCTGGGGGAGTCGCAGTGTCCAGAGTTGGGGGAGTCACAGTGTCCAATGCTGGGGATGTCGCAGTATCCAGCACTGGGTGTGTCGCAGTGTCCAGCACTGGGGGAGTCGCAGTCATTCAGCACTGGGGGGATCGCAGTGTCCAATGCTGGGGGAATCTCAGTTTTCAGCGCTGGGGGAGTCGCAGTGTCCAGCGCTGGGGGAATCACAGTATCCAGCGCTGGGGGAGTCGCAGTGTCCAGCACTGGGGGAGTCGCAGTGTCCAGCACTGGGGGAGTCGCAGTGTCCAGCACTGGGGGAGTCGCAGTGTCCAGCACTGGGGGAGTCGCAGTGTCCAGCGCTGGGGGAGTCGCAGTGTCCAGCACTGGGTGAGTGGCAGTGTCCAGCGCTGGGTGAGTCGCAGTGTCCAGCACTGGGTGAGTGGCAGTGTCCAGCGCTGGGGGAGTCACAGTGTCCAGCGCTGGGAGAGTCGCAGTGTCCAGCACTGGGGGAATCGCAGTGTCCAGCGCTGGGGGAATCTCAGTTTTCAGTGCTGGGGGAATCTTAGTTTTCAGTGCTGGGGGAATCTCAGAGTCCAGCACTGGGGGAATCTCAGTTTCCAGAGCTGTGGGAGTCACAGTGTTCAGCACTGGGGTAGTCGCAGTGTCCAGCGCTGGGGGAGTCGCAGTGCCCAGCGCTGGGGGAGTCGCAGTGTCCAGCGCTGGGGGAGTCGTAGTGTTCAGCACTGGGGGAGTCGCAGTCATTCAGCACTGGGGGAGTCGCAGTCTTCAGCACTGGGGGAGTCGCAGTCTTCATCACTGGGGGAGTCGCAGTCTTCATCACTGGGGGAGTCGCAGTCTTCAGCACTGGGGGAGTCGCAGTCTTCAGCACTGGGGGACTCGCAGTCTTCAGCACTGGGGTAGTCGCAGTGTCCAGCACTGGGGGACTCGCAGTGTCCAGCACTGGGTGAGTTGCAGAGTGCAGCACTGGGGGAATCGCAGTGTCCAGCACTGGGGGAGTCGCAGTGTCCAGCACTGGGGGAATCGCAATGTCCAGCGCTGGAGGAATCGCAATGTCCAGCGCTGGGGGAATCGCAGTGTCCAGCGCTGGGGGAATCGCAGTGTCCAATGCTGGGGGAATCTCAATTTTCAGTGCTGGGGGAATCTCAGTGTACACCGCTGGGGAGTCGCAGTGTCCAGCGCTGGGGAGTCGTAGTGTCCAGCGCTGGGGGAGTCGTAGTGTCCAGCGCTGGGGGAGTCGCAGTGTCCAGCACTGGTGGAGTCGGAGTGTCCAGCACTGGGGGAGTCGCAGTGTCCAGCGCTGGGGGAGTCGCAGTGTCCAGCACTGGGTGAGTGGCAGTGTCCAGCGCTGGGTGAGTCGCATTGTCCAGCACTGGGTGAGTGGCAGTGTCCAGCGCTGGGTAAGTCGCAGTGTCCAGCACTGGGGAGTCGCAGTGTCCAGCACTGGGGGAGTCGCAGTGTCCAGCACTGGGGGAGTCGCAGTGTCCAGCACTGGGGGAGTCGCAGTGTCCAGCACTGGGGGAGTCGCAGTGTCGAGCACTGGGGGAGTCGCAGTGCCCAGCACTGGGGGAGTCGCAGTGTCCAATGCTGGGGATGTCGCAGTATCCAGCACTGGGTTTGTCGCAGTGTCCAGCACTGGGGGAATCGCAGTCATTCAGCACTGGAGGAGTCGCAGTGCCCAGCACTGGGTGAGTGGCAGTGTCCAGCGCTGGGTGAGTCGCAGTGTCCAGCACTGGGTGAGTGGCAGTGTCCAGCGCTGGGGGAGTCACAGTGTCCAGCACTGGGAGAGTCGCAGTGTCCAGCACTAGGGGAATCGCAGTGTCCAGCGCTGGGGGAATCTCAGTTTTCAGCGCTGGGGGAATCTCAGTGTCCAGCACTGGGGGAATCTCAGTTTCCATAGCTGTGGGAGTCACAGTGTTCAGCACTGGGGTAGTCGCAGTGTCCAGCGCTGGGGGAGTCGCAGTGTCCAGCACTGGGTGTGTCGCAGTGTCCAGCACTGGGGGAGTCGTAGTGTTCAGCACTGGGGGAGTCGCAGTCATTCAGCACTGGGGGAGTCGCCGTCTTCAGCACTGGGGGAGTCGCAGTCTTCAGCACTGGGGGAGTCGCAGTCTTCAGCACTGGGAGAGTCGCAGTGTCCGGCACTGGGGGAGTCGCAGTGTCCAGCACTGGGGGACTCGCAGTGTCCAGCACTGGGGGACTCGAAGTGTCCAGCACTGGGGGACTCGAAGTGTCCAGCACTGGGTGAGTCGCAGTGTGCAGCACTGGGGGAATCGCAGTGTCCAGCGCTGGAGGAATTGCAGTGTCCAGCGCTGGAGGAATCGCAGTGTCCAGCGCTGGGGGAATCGCAGTGTCCAGCGCTGGGGGAATCGCAGTGTCCAACGCTCGGGGAATCTCAGTTTTCAGCGCTGGGGGAATCTCAGTGTCCAGCGCTGGGGGAGTCACAGTGTCAAGCACTGGGGGAGTCGCAGTATCCAGCGCTGGGGGAATCTCAGTGTCCAGCGCTGGGGGAGTCGCAGTGTCCAGCTCTGGGGGAGTCGTAGTGTCCAGCGCTGGGGGAGTCGTAGTGTCCAGCGCTGGGGGAGTCGCAGTGTCCAGCACTGGTGGAGTCGGAGTGTCCAGCACTGGGGGAGTCGCAGTGTCCAGCGCTGGGGGAGTCGCAGTGTCCAGCACTGGGTGAGTGGCAGTGTCCAGCGCTGGGTGAGTCGCATTGTCCAGCACTGGGTGAGTGGCAGTGTCCAGCGCTGGGGGAGTCACAGTCTCCAGCACTGGGAGAGTCGCAGGGTCCAGCACTGGGGGAATCGCAGTGTCCAGCGCTGGGGGAATCTCAGTTTTCTGCGCTGGGGGAATCGCAGTGTCCAATGCTGGGGGAATCTCAGTTTTCAGCGCTGGGGGAGTCGCAGTGTCCAATGCTGGGGATGTCGCAGTGTCCAGCACTGGGGTAGTCGCAGTGTCCGGCACTGGGGAGTCGTAGTGTTCAGCACTGGGGGAGTCGCAGTGTCCGGCACTGGGGAGTCGTAGTGTTCAGCACTGGGGGAGTCGCAGTCTTCAGCACTGGGAGAGTCGCAATGTCCAGCGCTGGGGTAATCGCAGTGTCCAATGCTGGGGGAATCTCAGTTTTCAGCGCTGGGGGAATCGCAGTGTCCAATGCTGGGGGAATCTCAGTTTTCAGCGCTGGGGGAATCTCAGTGTCCAGCGCTGGGGGAGTCGCAGTATCCAGCGCTGAGGGAGACGCAGTGTCCAGCACTGGGGGAGTCGCAGTGTCCAGCGCTGGGGGAGTCGCAGTGTCCAGCACTGGGGGATTCGCAGTTTGCAGCACTGGGGGAATCGCAGTGTCCAGCACTGGAGGAATCGCAGTGTCCAGCGCTGGGGGAATCGCAGTGTCCAGCACTGGGGGAATCGCAGTGTCCAGCGCTGGGGGAATCGCAGTGTCCAATGCTGGGGGAATCTCAGTTTTCAGCACTGGGGGAGTCGCAGTGTCCAGCGCTGGGGGAGTCGCAGTGTCCAGCGCTGGGGGAGTCGCAGTGTCCAGCACTGGGGGAATCGCAGTGTCCAGCGCTGGGGGAATCGCAGTGTCCAATGCTGGGGGAATCTCAGTTTTCAGCACTGGGGGAATCGCAGTGTCCAGCACTGGGGGAGTCGCAGTTTCCAGAGCTGGGGTAGTCACAGTGTTCAGCACTGGGGGAATCGCAGTGTCCCGCACTGGGGGAGTCGCAGTGTCCAGCACTGGGGTAGTCGCAGCGTCCCGCACTGGGGTAGTCGCAGTGTCCAGCGCTGGGGGAGTCGCAGTGTCCAGCACTGGGGGATTCGCAGTTTGCAGCACTGGGGGAATCGCAGTGTCCAGCACTGGAGGAATCGCAGTGTCCAGCGCTGGGGGAATCGCAGTGTCCAGCACTGGGGGAATCGCAGTGTCCAGCGCTGGGGGAATCGCAGTGTCCAATGCTGGGGGAATCTCAGTTTTCAGCACTGGGGGAGTCGCAGTGTCCAGCGCTGGGGGAGTCGCAGTGTCCAGCGCTGGGGGAGTCGCAGTGTCCAGCACTGGGGGAGTCGCAGTGTCCAGCGCTGAGGGAGTCACAGTGTCCAGCACTGGGGTAGTCGCAGTGTCCGGCACTGGGGGAGTCGCAGTGTCCCGCACTGGGGGAGTCGCAGTGTCCAGCACTGGGGTAGTCGCAGCGTCCCGCACTGGGGTAGTCGCAGTGTCCAGCGCTGGGGGAGTCGCAGTGTCCAGCACTGGGGGATTCGCAGTTTGCAGCACTGGGGGAATCGCAGTGTCCAGCACTGGAGGAATCGCAGTGTACAGCGCTGGGGGAATCGCAGTGTCCAGCACTGGGGGAATCGCAGTGTCCAGCGCTGGGGGAATCGCAGTGTCCAATGCTGGGGGAATCTCAGTTTTCAGCGCTGGGGGAATCTCAGTGTCCAGCGCTGGGGGAGTCGCAGTGTCCAGCACTGGGGGAGATGCAGTGTCCGGCACTGGGGGAGTCGCAGTGTCCAGCGCTGAGGGAGTCACAGTGTCCGGCTCTGGGGGAGTCGCAGTGTCCAGCACTGGGGGAGTCGCAGTGTCCAGCGCTGAGGGAGTCACAGTGTCCAGCACTGGGGTAGTCGCAGTGTCCGGCACTGGGGGAGTCGCAGTGTCCAGCACTGGGGGAGTCGCAGTGTCCAACGCTGGGGGAGTCGCAGTGTCCAACGCTGGGGGAGTCGCAGTGTCCAACGCTGGGGGAGTCGCAGTGTCCAGCGCTGGGGGAGTCGCAGTGTCCAGCGCTGGGGGAGTCGCAGTGTCCAGCGCTGGGGGAGTCGCAGTGTCCAGCGCTGGGGGAGTCGCAGTGTCCAGCACTGAGGGAGTCACAGTGTCCAGCGCTGGGGGAGTTGCAGTGTCCAGCGCTGGGAGAGTCGCAGCGTCCAGGACTGCAGGAAAACCCGGTCTCCATGCGCCGGGGGGGGGAGTTCCTGTCTGTGTGGGAGTCTGCACATTCTCCCCGTGTCTGCGTGGGTTTCATCCGGGTGCTCCGGTTTCCTTCCACAGTCCAACTTTGTGCAGCTTAGGTGGATTGGCCGCCCTAAAATTGCCCCTTAGTGTCCACAATGTGCGGGTTAGGCAGGAGTGGGCCGAGTTGGGGAGCTCTTTCAAAGGGTCGGTGCAAACGCGATGGGCCGAATGGCCTCCTTCTGCACTGTAGGGATCCTATGGGTGTTCAAAATAACGCGGGGTCAATAGGGAGTCAGTTACCTTGCTCGCTCCTTGGACTCATTGTAGATCTTTGTTATGACCTGGTCCTTGTTGTCCATGAAGCTCTTGTGAAATTCTTCAAGTTTCCTGAAAGGCAATCAGCTCCAATTTACAAATGTGGAAGATTTTGGTTCACAATCGCAACCTCCGCGTCCCTCATCCCCAGCCCTTTGCTCTCTGGGGTGTGTCCGGGGGGCAGGGGGGGTGTAACCTCTGTGAGATAAAGCATGACTGAGATTCGAGGCGGACAGGTCGCCTGGCGTCGACCTGGGCACCGGATCAGACACCCGTCCAATTCTGGGGCCTTGGCCGTCCCCGATTCCCATCGCTTCACCTTGTCTGGGGGCGGACGGGCGGCCTGGGGCCCCATGCTCTGGATTTCCCTCTGTAAACCTCTATCTCCCCTCCTCTCAGATCTTCCTTAAAACCAACCTCTTTGTTGGAGGCCATTCGGCCTATCGAGTCTGTACCGACCCTCTGAAAGAGCGTCTTACGTAGGTCCACTCCCCAGCACTATCCCTGTAACCCCACCCAACCTGCACATCTTTGGACAGTAAGGGACAATTCAGCACGGCCAATCCACCTAACCTGCACATCTTTGGACTGTGGGCAGGGCAGCACGTCGGCACAGTGGTTAGCATTGTTGCCTACGGCGCTGAGGACCTGGGTTTGAACCCCGGCCCTGGGTCACTGTCCGTGTGAAGTTTATACATTCTTCCCGTGTCTGCGTGGGTCTCACCCCCACAACCCAAAGATGTGCAGGAGAGGTGAATTGGTCACACTAAATTGCCCCTTAATTGGAAAAATATAATTGAATAATTAAAAAAAAAGAAAAATGAAATGAAAATCGTTTATTGTCACAAGTCGGCTTCAAATGAAGTTACTGTGAAAAGCCCCTAGTTGCCACATTCTGGCGCCTGTTCGGGGAGGCTGGTACGGGAATTGAACCGTGATGCTGGCCTGCCTTGGTCTGCTTTAAAAGCCAGCTCTTTAGCCCTGTGCTAAACCAGCCCCTAATAACCTTTGGACTGTGGGAGGAAACCGGAGCACCCGGAGGAACCCACGCAGACGCGGGGGGAGGGGGGGAGAACGTGCAAACTCCACACAGTCACCCTAGGCCGGAATCGAACCGGGATCACTGGCGCCGTCAGGCAGCAGTGCTAACCTGAAGATCACCACACCTCAGGCGAAGGGCAAGATTCAGACTGGGGCCTTCATGAATTTTTTTTTTAAATTTAGAGTACCCAATTCATTTTTTTTTACCAATTAAGGGGCACTTGAGCATGGCCAATCCACCTACTCTGCACATAGAACATAGTACAGTACAGCACAGAACAGGCCCTTCGGCCCTCGATGTTGTGCCGAGCCATGATCACCCTACTCAAACCCACGTATCCACCCTATACCCGTAACCCAATAACCCCCCCCCCCCTTAACCTTACTTTATTAAGACACTACGGGCAATTTAGCATGGCCAATCCACCTAACCCGCACATCTTTGGGTTGTGGGGGCGAAACCCACGCAGACACGGGGAGAATGTGCAAACTCCACACGGACAGTGACCCAGGGCCGGGATCGAACCTGGGATCTCGGCGCCGTGAAGCTGCAGAGGCTAACCCACTGCGCCACCGTGCTGCCCTTGGGGCCTTCATGAATAACGTCAGCCTGCCACCATCCTGACCGAGGCTGTGGTCTCTGTCTCGATATCTCATCATGTGGCTCTGTGTGTTCGATAAAACTCCTGTCCAGCACCTCGGGGACGTCTCACTTAACCGAAGGATGAGTAATGAAGAGGCCCAGGGTGATGTTCCGAGGGCCCTCGGTTCGAACCTCGCCACAAATAAAAAAACGTGGAATCGAAAGCTCACATCCCCTGCATTAAAAATAAAAAATCTTCATCCTTGGAAAGTGGAGTGTTGATTGGACGCGAGTGCTGGCTGTGTGTCTGACACTACTCCCAGCTGCTTGGCAGTGGGAACCATCAGGGTTTAGTTCGGTATACGCGGGAGAACATTCGGAGGACAGAACTAAACTCTGGAAATTACTGCGTCTAAATATGTATATAACATACCGTCCTAATGTAAGCAAATATTCATTACATTTCAGACTTTCTGGGAGTTCAAATACTTGCTGATAAATGGCATATGTTAACGCAGAGCCAGTCTAGTTTGTGCAGGCTGAGAAATATAATACCAGTGTTCTTCAGGGCCAGTCCACAAAGCTTCATATCCAAATATACTAGACCTCCATACTGTTTCAAACGGGCAGTTAGTTTTCGAGGCAAATATATGAATAGGGTGGGAACGGAAGGCTACGGATTCAGTTAGTGCAGACATAGAACTGTACAGCACAGTGCAGGCTCTTCGGCCCACAATGTTGTGCCGAACTGGGCTGAAACTAAGATCGAATCAACCTATTCTTGACGGCTTTAGTTCAGGCAGCTACCATGGACAGTACAGGCTTGGAGGGCCGAAGGGCCTGTTCCTGTATAGTATTGTTCTTTATTTTGAGGAAAGGGAGAATGGTCAGGGCTTTGTGGAGAAGGCCAGGGAGAGTGACACAGAGGCTCAGTCGGAACACGTACGCACACACGACAGGACAAACGGCCTCCTTCTGTCCTCTCACCCGTTCTGTGACTCGGTTACAGATCGCTCACAATTCAATGTTTCATACGGAGGTCTGGGCTGGGCCGGCCGCACACATCCTCAGGACGGACCCAAGACGCTTTACAGCCAGTGAGGGAGTACATCCTCGTTGAGGCGCCGGAATGTTGATCGACCCTGTTGATCGAAACCCTGTCTACATCAGCCTGGAAAATATTCAACGACCCCGCAGCCTCCACCGCCCTCAGGGGCGAGAATTCCAGAGATGCCGGACAAAATTCCTCCTCATCGCTGTCTGAAATGGGAGACCCCTTATTCGAGAATGGAGGCTCAGCTTTATAATTCCAGCTGCCGGCGTTGGATTTGAACCCGTGTTCCCCCCCCCCCCCCCCCACCCGGAACATTTACCCAGGGGCCTCGCCGGATTGCTAGCCCAGTGACATTCCCACTACACAACTGCCTCAACCTCAATCGACATCATTAAAAAAAACAAGATGCCACAATGCTGTCTGTGGGAGCTGGCTGTGCACAAAATGGCTGCCGCATTTCCTACATGGGGGCAGCATGGTAGCACAGTGGTTAGCGCAGTTGCTTCACAGCTCCAGGGTCCCAGGTTTGATTCCCGGCTTGGGTTACTGTCTGTGTGGACTCTGCATGTTCTTCACCGTGTGTGCGTGGGTTTCCTCCGGGCGCTCCGGTTTCCTCCCACAGACCAAAGATGTGCAGGTTGGGTGGATTGGCCATGATAAATTGCCCTTAGTGCCCAAAAAGGTTAGGAGGGGTTACTGGGTTACGGGGATAGGGTGGAAGTGAGGGCTTAAGTGGGGTGCTCTTTCCAAGAGTCGGTGCCGACTCGATGGGCCGAATGGCCTCCTCCTGCACTGTAAATTCTATGATTACTAATCGCGCGACATTACCACGACGCCACCGTTTCCGCACGTCTGCGTTTTGCCTACCTTTCTGGGCTTGTCGAGGAAAGCCTGCTTGATCAGCTTAAGCGGTGGGAAGATCACCAATGGCACGAGAGGTGAGAATTGGAGGAGCGCAGAGACCTCAGGGGGGGGGGGGGATTACAAATACGGGGGGGGGGGGGGCGAGGCCATCAACGGATTTGAAAACCAGGAGGAGAGTTTTCATGGTGGAATTTACCAAGAAGGTGCCCGGACTAGGAGAGTTTCAGCCGTGGGGAAAGGCTGGAGAGGCTGCGGGGAATGTTTTCTTTGGAAGAGAAGAGGCCCGAGGGGAGATTTCATCAAAGTTTATAAAATGATGAGGGGTAGAGATAGGGTGGAGAGTGTGATGATAGAATCCAATACCAGGGTCCGATGCTTGAACAGAGGGGACTACGATAGAATGAGGAAGGACCTCGCTAAAGTAGACTGGAAACAAATATTTTATGGTCGGACAGTTGAGGAGCAGTGGAGTACTTTCAAAGAAATCTTTCATAGTGCTCAACAAAAGTATATTCCACTGAGAAGGAAGAATTGTAAGAAGAGGTAATCTACCATGAGTGTCTAAGGAGATACATGAGGCTGTCAAATTGAAAGAGAAGGCTTACAAAGTGGCCAAGATCAGCGGGAAACTAGAAGATTGGGAAAACTTTAAAGGTCAGCAGAAATCCACGAAAAAAGCCATAAAGAAAAGTAAGATAGAACACGAAAAAAAACTGGCACAGAATATAAGGATAGATAGCAAAAGTTTTTATAATTAAATAAAACTAAAACGAGTGGCTAAAGTAAACATTGGTCCGTTAGAGGATGAGAATGGTCATTTAGTTATGGGATATAATGAAATGGCGGAGGCATTGAACAAATATTTTGTATCGGTCTTCACAGTGGAGGACACTAATGACATGCCAGCAATTGACCGAGAGAAGAAGGTAGGTGAGGACCTGGAAACCATTACTATCACAAAAGAGCAAGTGTTGGGCAAGCGAATGGAGCTCAGGATAGATAAGTCTCCTGGCCCTGATTGGATGCATCCCAGGGTACTGAAAGAGATGGCTGGAGTAATAACAGATGCACTGGCAGTAATTTTCCAAAATTCGCTGAACACTGGGGCAGTCCCAGAGGATTGGAAAACAGCAAATGTGACGCCACTGTTTAAAAAGGGAAGTAGACAAAAGATGGGGAATTATAGACCGGTTAGCTTAACCTCTGTCGTGGGGCAGATGCTTGAGTCTATTATCAAGAAAGAGATAGGAGGGCACCTCGATAGAAATTGTCCCATTGGACGGATGCAGCATGGATTCATGAAGGGCAGGTCATGCTTGACGAATCTCTTGGAATTCTATGAAGACATTTCGAGCAAGGTAGACAAAAGTCTGTGGAGGTGGTGAAGCTAGATTTCCAAAAGGCCTTTGACAAGGTACCGCACAAGAGGCTGCTGCATAAGTTAAGGATGCATGGTGTTAAGGGTAGAGTACTAGCATGGATAGAGGATTGGCTGTCTAACAGGAAACCTAGAGTGGGAATAAATGAGTGCTATTCTGGCTGGCAATCAGTGACGAGTGGTGTGCCTCAGGGATCGGTGTTGGGACCACAATTATTTACTATTTATATAGACGATTTGGAGTTGGGAACTACGTGCAAGGTATCCACGTTTGCAGATGACACGAAGGTGTGTGGCAGAGCAAAGTGTACTGAGAACTGTAAAACCTTACAGAGGAACATTGACAAATTGAGTGAGTGGGCAAAGGTCTGGCAGATGGAGTATAATGTCAATAAGTGTGAAGTCATGCATTTTGGTAGGAGTAACAATAGAACGGATTATTACTTAAATGGTAAAAAGTTGCAGCTGCTATGGAGAGGGACCTGGGTGTACTTGTACATGAGTCAGAGAAGGTTGGTCTGCAGGTGCAACAAGTAATTAGGAAGGCAAATGGAATTTTGTCCTTCATTGCGAAGGGGATTGAGTTTAAAAGCAGAGAGGTAATGTTGCAGTTGTATAAGGTGCTGGAGAGGCCACAGCTGGAGTACTGTGTACAGTTTTGGTCTCCACACTTGAGAAAGGATGTGCTAGCACTAGATGGGGTGCAGAGGAGGTTCACTAGGCTGATTCCGGAGTTGAGGGGGTTATCGTATGAGGAGACATTGAGTAGGTTGGGATTATATTCACTGGAATTCAGAAGGTTGAGGGGGGATCTAATAGAAACATATAACATTTTGAAGGGAATGGATAAGATAGAAGTAGAAAGGATGTTTCCACTGGTAGGTGAAAGTAGGACAAGAGGGCATAGCCTCAAGATTAGGGGGAGCAGATTTAGGACTGAATCAAGGAGGAACTTCTTCACTCAGAGGGTGGTTAAAGTATGGAATTCCCAACCGAAAGGAGTAGTAGCCGCTACTTCATTGAATATATTTAAAGATAGGGTAGATATTTTTTTTTTAAATAAAGGAATTACGGGATATGGCGAGAATGCGGGTAAGTGGTTCTGAGACCAGGAAAAGATCAGCCGTGATCTTATAGAATGGCGGAGCTCGAAGGGCCGGACGGTCTACTTCTGCTCCTAGTTCTTATGTAGGGCGCTCTTTCCAAGAGCCGGTGCAGACGCGATGGGCCGAATGGCCTCCTGCGCTGTAAATTCTATAATCAGACCTGCCTGGTGTATATTTATATCTATCCTCACGTTGTAGGTGTGTTTGGGGGGGGGGGGGGGGGGGGAATAAATGCTGTGGCCAAAAGGAAAACAAAACGGCCGACAGTTGGCGAACCTCCCCTTTAAGGCGGCGGGGGCCAGAAGAACCTCCCCTTTAAATGGAAGAGATGGTCCCGTGACGGGGAATCAAAGAGCTTTGCGAGTCAGTGACAAGAGGAGGGAATTCACGAGTGGGCGGGGCCCCACAACCTTTCTACCTTTTTGATCTCTGAACGGCGACGACGGAGCGCCTCCCCCTCGCCGACCAGCGCCGCCTTCCTCGGGCCACTGCCATGTCCGCGCATGCGTCCGAGGGCGCGGGACTGAGGGAGGGGACTCCACCGATTGTGACATCGCCCGAACCCGCCCCCTTCTTGCGACGCCACCGGGCCCAGCCGTTGACTTTTAAAAGGGACGCGAGCGTCCCCCACCAACCTCCACACGAACGCGCGCACCGAGCATGCGCCACTCCCGGTCGTGCCGGCCAGCGCGCGCCGAGCATGCGCCTCTCCCACCAGACCCGGGCGGGTGCCGGTACTTGCGCATGCGCCCTCCATGCCGGCGATGCCCCGCTCAGTCGAACAGCCCCTCCGCACAAACAGACACTTTTGATGGAAATTCGACACTCGAGGAAACAGAGAGGGAAAGGGAAAAGGGGTGGGGATGATTCTGGATACACGGCCAAAGGGGGGGGGGGGGGCGGGGGAGAGAATGGGGCGCGATTTTAACCCAGTCAGGCGGGTTTCCCGCTGGGGACGGGTTTCCCGCCCCGCCTGATTTACTGTGCTGCTTTAATATTGACGTTAGGCCTCAAAGTGGGTCAACCTGCTGCTGGGTGAGCCGGAGCGTCACGGCGGCGACGGGAGGCCAGTCGGCCCCTCGTGCCCGTGCCGGCCCTTTGACGAATCGATTTGGATTTATTGTCGCCGGTACCGAGGTGCGGTGAAAAGTATTGTTCCACGTGCAGTCCGGGCAGATCGTTCCGGACGTGAGAATCAGACGAGGAATACAGATTCCCGTCTCGACCCCCTGCCCCAAAGTTGAAATGCTGGCAGCTCATTCTGTAGGATCACAAGCTCAAAATAACCACTTGTTAATGTACTAGAGGGCAATCAGTGACTAGGACTGAACCCAAACACATTCATACTGGTGAGAGTCTGTTCACCTGCTCTGTGTGAGAAGAGATTCAGTTTGTCAACTCACTAACTGACCCGCCAATGCACAAGTGACTGCAAGAATTCGATTCTGCTGTCATTGCTGCTGATAATGCGGCATGCTTGCCTTCATCAGCTGGGGCATTGAGTATAGAAGTTGGGAAATCATGTTGCAGCTATATAAAATCTTGGTTAGCCCACATTTGGATTGCGTGCAGTTCTGGTCACCATATTATCAGAAGAACGTGGAATCTTTGGAGAGAGTGCAAAGCAGGTTCACCAGAATGTTGCCTGATCTCGAGGAGAGGTTGAATAAACTAGGTTTGTTTTCACTGGAAAGATGGAGGCTGAGGAGGGACCTGATGGAGGCCTACAAAATTATGAGAGGGATAGACAGGATGGATAGGCGGAGGTTTTTTCCAAAGGTTGTTTTTGAAAACACACCATTATTCTTAGAATTCCCCCGATACCAAAAAGGGCCGACATTCTAAATGGTGAACAGAGGTTCTCACTCCCTGACTCCGATGCAGGCTTCAGTGGGTGCTATTCAGGTCAAACTATATGTTCAAGTTATCCCCCGGTATAACCCATACCTTCACCGAAGATTTTATCTACTTCCCACTTAGTAGCATCGATGTCCTGGGTCCTGCAGTAGACTTTAGGAATAACCACTATTTCAGGTTCAATTAAGTTATTTGATTATATATATTTTTTCTTTTAAAAGCTGCAAACACTTCCTTTACAGAAAGGTAAAAACATCTTGCTTCTGGATCCTTCTTGTTGGCTGAAGGGACCTTCAGGCCCACCTTCACAATCAATTTTCTTTAAAGCCTGGACTTCATGAGATTTATTTGCTGGTTAGCTCCATTGCTGTGTCTTGTCGATCCCATGTACTGAGCTGGCTCTGCTTGCTATCTCTCATCTGACTCTGACTCTTGTTTAAATTCTAGTCTTCCTTAGATGTATAGCTGTTTACGCTCGTCTGCTTGTCTCATCTTTCCCATGACCGAGCTGTGAAAGCTGAATCTGCTTCTCTTGTTCCTTCTCTCTCTGAGTTGTGATGCTGCTTCTGCTCTGGTCTCTGGGTTTAAATTCTCTTTCTAACAGTTAAGTTTTTATGACCTTATTGTAAATTAACTTATTTCACTTTGATTGTAAAAAGTATCTTTGATCTAAACATTCTAATAGAGCTAAGTATTCATTTTGGGCATGACCTCACCTCTCAGATCTGATTAAATTGTCCTTTGTGATGTTCAAAATGCTTTTTGGTTTCAATAGAGGTGTTACTTTTAATTCTTGTCATTTCAAAAGTTTAATTTTCCAATTGTCCCCAGCTCATAACTTTACATTTGATTTTGACTTTAAATTATGTTTCTCGTAGACTGATAGTCTCCAATGTTCTTTCAATTTACTTGATGTTAGTAGAATTTCACACCTAGAATTGACACTGTCTGTGCGGAGTCTGCACGTTCTCCCCGTGTGTGCGTGGGTTTCCTCCGGGTGCTCCGGTTTCCTCCCACAGTCCAAAGATGTGCGGGTTAGGTGGATTGGCCATGCTAAATTGCCCGTAGTGTAAGGTTAATGGGGGGATTGTTGGGTTACGGGTATACGGGTTACGTGGGTTTAAAGTAGGGTGATCATTGTTCGGCACAACATTGAGGGCCGAAGGGCCTGTTCTGTGCTGTACTGTTCTATGTTCTATGTTCTATGTGCAAGTTAGGTGGATTGGACATGATAAATTGCCCTTAGTGTTGGGTGGGGTTACTGGGTTATGGGGATAGGGTAGAGGTGTTAACCTTGGGTGCGGTGCTCTTTCCGGGAGTGGGTGCAGACTCGATGGGCCAAATGGCCTCCTTCTGCACTGTAAATTCTATGTAACACTATGTGACACCAAATTCAACCTAACCTAATCCTTTCCTTTCCAGTTGTTTACTAAGAGAGTTAATTTCAATGAAGGTGTGAACCATTGTTTTTAAACTTAATACAAGAATCCTGTGTGTTTGCTGAGCCTGCTTGAGAGAAAGAATTTGCATTTTATAATCCTGCTCTTTGTAGCTGCTATTAACCCTTCGTGGGATCTTTCCCTGTATCCTCTCATGTTTCTCTCAGACCAGATATTGCCAGACTTCCATGTTTCAAATGACATATTTTTCTGTATTTTCAACAACAGGGTGCAGTGTCAATTACAAATGGGACACAGGCTCCAGGTGAGAGGGGGAAAGTTTAAGGGAGATGTGCGGGCTAAGCTTTTTAGTGGTGAGTGCCTGGAACGTGTTATCAGAGGATTTGGTGGAAGCAGGCACATTAACAACATTTAAGAGGCTTCTGGATGGGTACATGAATAGGGAGGAAATAGAGGACCGAGTCAGGGCAGAAGGTTTTTAGTTAGGGCATCATGATCAGCACAGGCTTGGCGGCCGAAGGGCTTGATCCTGTGCCGTGTTTTTCTTTGTAATCCCATCTAGGACTGAATCATTTTCATTCTGACAGTTCGCCTTTGCTTCTGTTGATAATCCCCATAAGGATTTTGAACCTCGTGTCTTTCCTACCTGATGGTTCAGCATCAACTATCTGGAGCTCAGAAAGGATAATCTGGGGAGGATCATACAGCAATAACAGAGCTTCAGCCTGGACTGTTCTTCACGGTCACACAGAGAGATGAACGTGCACTTTGGTCTTTCTCATCTCTCTTCACTAACAGTGTGCGGTAACTAAAAATAAATGTTTCCCGGCTTCTCTCTCTTTCCCAGTTCTTCGACATGGAACTGAAGACTGTTTTACAACTGTGCTCAGAGCCAGGAAGAAGAACAGAAAATGTCAGAAACAGGCTGTCAAATCAGGAGATTGGTGGACAACTGATTTGGTCCAGATGGAAAATAAAACGGCGAAAGATAAATTGGGAACAAGGTTCTTGCCCCGTAATTTGTTACAGAACTCGCTGCTCCCTTAATCCTCTGACCTCTGAGTTCTCTTCCTGTTGGCTTCCAGGACAATCGATCAACACTCGCTAACATTACACTGTCAGATAAAGTTCAGGGTCTTGGAGGATGAAACAAAATGAGGCCATGACTTATAACATTTTATTTTTCAATGACACATGATGTTTCTCTCTATGAATGGGTGAATCCACGAAAGCTCCGCCCCCTAGAGCCTGCTTCCCGGAGCATGCGCGGCTGCAGGAAGCTGAGACGATCATTAGCGCAGCCTCAGGAGCAGCGAATATAAACAAACAGGGAGCTCTAATGGCGGGGATTTTACCCAGCCTTCCCCGCGGTGGGAATGCCCTCCATCAGCTGGAGATCTGAACGCATGCGCGATTCCTCCAGTGTTCCGAGCATGCGCAGACTGAATGATAGTGAAGGCGAGACGCCTGTTTGTCGCTCGGCAACCGGTAAGAGGCGGTAGCAGCGGCGGGAGGGGGTCCTGCGATTGTGTGGGCGAGAAGAGAGTTCATTAACACCCGGTGCAGGCCGCAAACCCCCAATAACAACCTGCAGCTCCCGCGTTTGTAGCGTCGGTGCTTTCCCCGGGAACACGCCCAGGTTAACGGCCGCCATCTTTTTCCAGCGGGGAGCAGAGCGCAGGCGCGGGTATCTTGGTGACGTAACAATGAAGGGCGCTGGGTTGTGGAGGGTCAGAGGGAGCAGCACAGGGACATCAGCTGGTTCAGAAGGCAGATGGGACACTTGTCTTTATTAGCAGAGATGAGATGCGGACGTTGGACTGGGGAGGGCGCAGTAAAAAGTCTTACAACACCAGGTTAAAGTCCAACAGGTTTGTTTTGAATCACTAGCTTTCGGAGCACTGCTCCTTCCCCAGGTGATTCCCGAGTCGCCAAAGCATATAATATAAGAGCAGGGAGGTTCTGATTCATCTGTTTGAAACACTTGTTCGGTCACAGCTGGAATATTGTGTGCAGTTCTGGTTGCCACACTATAGGAAGATGTGATTGTACCAGAAAGGGTACAGAGATTCACTAGTATGTTGCCTGAACTGGAATGTTTCAGTTATGAAGAGAGTCTGACTAAATTGGGGTTGTTTTCCCCAGAGGAGAGAAAGCTGAGTGGGGCATAATCGAGGTGGACAATATTTATGAGGGACATAGATAGGGAAGTGCTTGTCCCCATAGTAGGGAGATCAATATCTAGGGGATGTAGATTTAGGTTAGGGGATTTGAGGGAATGTTTTTTAACCCACAGGCTGGTGGGAATCTGGAACTCACTACCAGAAAGGGTGCTCGAGGCAGGAACACCCACAACATTTAAGAATCGTTTAGCTGAGCACTTGATAGAGTGGATGTGGAGAGGATGTTTCCACTTGTAGGAAAAACTAGAACCAAAGGGCACAATCTCAGACCAAAGAGACAATCCTTTAAAATAGAGATAAGGAGGAATTTCTTCTGCCAGATGGTGGTGAATCTGTGGAACCCTTTACCGCAAAAGGCTGTGTAGGCCAAATCACTGAGTGTCTTTAAGACAGAGATAGATAGGTTCTTGATTAATAAGGGGACCTTGGGTTATGCGAGAAGGCAGGAGAGTGGGGATGAGAAAAATATCAGCCATGATTGAATGGCGGAGCAGACTTGATGGGTCAAGTAGCCTAATCCTGCTGCTATGGCTTGTGGTCTTGATATGGAATAGCATGCATGACTTTGGACCAAGTCCTAAAACTGGCATTAGTATAGATGGATAGTATAGACCAGACCTGGTCCGCCACCTTCAGGTGGTTCTCCTGAAGCATTGTCACATCTGCCTTTAGCCCCTTCAGATGAGCAAGTACCCTCGACCACTTCACCGGCCCATTCAATCTTCTCGCATTCCAGGTTACCAACCGAATCAGAGGGCGTCCCGCCCCCCTCCCCGTCGACTAGTCATAGCCCGTCGACTGCCCGCCCCAGGCCAGCACCCCCTGCCCGACCCAGTCCCCACAGCGACAACACCTCACCTCTGTCCCCCCCAGCCCCCACCAGCTCCTTCCTGACCCTACCAGCAGCAACCCGGTATTCCCCTTTCCCCCCCCCCCCCCCAGGCTAGGAACCCTCCTAACCGCGAACTGTCCTCCATTGTACTTCCATGGGTCAGCTAACTTCTGTTGACCCCGGAAATTCCCGCCAATAACCCGACCACTCCCAAAGTGGGATCATTCCCCAATCTATCCCTCCTCCAGGCACCGCTCCAGTGCGGGGAAGAACCAGTTAAGGCCCCGCCTCCCCCCCACCATAGTCTCCACTGCCCAGCCCCGCAGCGCGGGAAACCAGAGGAAAGCCCGCGCTTTCGCACTGCCCCACCACACCCTTCTGACGCAGCTCCCAAATACCAGCCCCACTCAATACCCCAAACCCGACATAGAATACAACAAACCCCCCAACCCTCCCCCCAAGATACAAAACTCAAACAATGCCCCACAGCAAAAAAAACATAACAGAACAACGCCCCCATCATAATCATATCAAAATTGCAAAAGTACAAAAAAAGAGAACACAGCAACAGCAGAATCCAGCAATAAAGTATTACAACCGACCCCGCAACCCCCAACCCCTAGTTCAAGTCCAGTTTCTCCGTCCGCACGAAGGCCCACACCTCCTCCGGGGAATCAAAATAATAATGCCTGTCCGAATAAGTTACCCACAGGCGCGCAGGCTGCAACATTCCGAACTTTATCTTTTTCTTGTAAAGCACCTCTGTCGTCCGATTAAACCTGGACCGCCACTTAGCAATGTCCGCACTCCAATCGTGGTAGATCCATACTACCCCATTCTCCAATTGCTGCTCTTCACCTTCTTGGTCCAGCGCAGCACACACTCCCGATCACTGAACCGGTGGAACCTCACCAGCACCGCACGCGGCGGTTCATTCTCCTTAGGCCTCCTGGCCAGTACTCTGTGCGCTCCCTCCAGCTCCAGGGGCAGATGGAAAGATCCGGCCCCCACTAGCGAGTTCAGCATTATAGCCACGTAGGTTGTCAGGTCCGACCCCTCCAGCCCCTCCACAAGGCCCAAGATCCGCAGATTTTTCCGCCTCATGTGGTGAGCAAGCTCCTCAAAGCATTCCTGCCACTTCTTATGGAGTGCCTCGTGCCCCTCCACCTTACTCACGAGGACCCCGGCCTCCTCCTCTCGTTCAGTGCCCTGCGTCTGCAACTCCTTGATGGCAGCACCCTGGGTCGTCTGAATCTCCGAGAGCCTTCTTTTCGTTTCCTGCAGAGAGCTCAGTACCTTAGCCTTGAAGTCTGCAAAACAGCGCAGGAGAGCAGCTTGTTGCTCCAGGGCCCACTGCCTCCACTCCTCTGGAGCTCCGCCGGCCGCCATCTTGGATTCCTTCCCCCGTTTTTTCTTGGGAGCTGCTGCCGTTTTTTTCCCCCTTTCCACTCCGAGTTCGAGTCATGGATTGCGGGGAAAGTCGATCAACACACCTTCTCCCACCGGGAGACGTCGAAAAATTTCCGTTTTGGGCTCTAAAAAGAGCCGAAATGTCCGTTTAAAACGGCAGCTTCCAAATGTGCGGCTTCCTATGTCATCGCCGCCACCGGAAGTCTTAACATTCACCTTAACGAACATGAAGGCAAATGGAATTAATTGCTAAAGGGATGGAGTTTAAGACTAGGGAAGTTATGCTGCAATTGTATAAGATATTAGTGAGGCCACACCTGGAGTATTGTGTTCAGTTTTGGTCTCCTTACCTGAGAAAAGACGCACTGGCGCTGGAGGGTGTGCAGAGGAGATTCACTCGGCTAATCCCAGAGCTGAAGGGGTTGGATTACGAGCAGAGGTTGAGTAGACTGGGACTGTACTCGTTGGAATTTAGAAGGATGAGGGGGGATCTTATTGAAACATTTAAAATTATGAAGGGAATAGATAGGATAGATGCGGACAGGTTGTTTCCACTGGCGGGTGAAAGCAGAACTAGGGGGCATAGCCTCAAAATAAGGGGAAGTAGATTTAGGACTGAGTTGAGGAGGAACTTCTTCAGCCAAAGGGTTGTGAATCTATGGAAAACATTGCCCAGTGAAGCAGTTGAGGCTCCATCATTAAATGTTGTTAAGATAAAGAGAGATAGTATTTTTTAGGAATAAAGGCATTAAGGGTTATGCTGCTCGGGCCGGAAAGTGGAGCTGAGTCCACAAAAGAGCAGCCATGATCTCATTGAATGACGGAGCAGGCTCGAGGGGCCAGATGGCCTACTCCTGCTCCTAGTTCTTATGTTCTTATGATGTTGGGGCGAATTTGTTGGTTCATTATGCCAGCTGAAAGATGATTGGAGTCATTGTCACCGAAGCCTCCAAGGAAGTTAAGATGGGATCTTAAATTGAAAGGGAAAATGTGGGTGTGCCTGGAAGACAGAGAGAATGCTTGCGTGAGAGACTGTGTGTGTTTCTGTGTTTGGCTGTGTAAGTGAAAGCGAATGTTTGCGTGTCTTTGTGTGAAACACATCATGTGTTATATACAACTGAATTTCACTGAGGTCACAGGTATCCTTTTGTTTCCAATAGATACACAGCAAATACATCCACTGGTTTTCAAACAAGTGTTGCACATGAAGCTCCCAATTGTCATGGGTTGTCATTTTCTCGTGTGTGTATTTCAAAGCTGCTAAACCCACTGGTCCTGGTGGATCACACCAGCCCACCGGAAGTGTCGCAATTTTTTGTTTGCTGCTGGTGACCACCAATTGCGATGCTCAATATTTACGTTTCGGGGCATTATGTCACAGTTAGTAGAATCCTTGAAGTGGAATATTTGGCTTCCCATTGGTTGCGTGGCTCCGGCTGCTTCGTGAAGTGGAAATTCCTTGGTCATGTGACCATCTTCCATTTAGAGACCAAACTAGAACTGCGCAAACTGGAACTCATTCTGATTGTTTAGAAGAGACTTGGAACGTTTGTCTTTAAGAGCAATGCCGCATTAATGATTTTGTCCTGCCAGTAAATCTCCATAATGCATGGCGGACAACAAAGATGAATTTTTTAGAGCTATTTTTCTTGACAGCTGCAAGTGTTCATTGTTCCACAGACATACAACAAGGTTCATAGAATCATAGAATTTACAGTGCAGAAGGAGGCTATTCGGCCCATCAAGTCCCTTGGAGAGTACATCCTACCTAACCCATACCTCCATCCTATCGCCACATCTCCACCCTATCTCTGTAATCCCAGCTGATCTTTTTTGGACACTAATGACAATTTAGCATGGCCAATCCACCTATCCTGCACATCCTTGGACTGTGGCAGGAAACCGGAGCACAGGGCGAAGGTGCAGACTCTGTGCAGATAGTGACCCAAGGCAGAAATCGAACCTGGAGCTGTGAAGCAACTGGGCTAACCACTGTGCTACCTTGTTGCCCTAAGGTTAGGCTATAAGCTATAGAATGTGCAGTGCAGAAGGAGGCCATTCAGCCCATCGAGTCTGCACCGGCTCTTTGAAAGAGAACCCTAACCAATCCCACACCTCCATCCTATCCCCATAACCCAGTAACCCGACCCAACTCTAAGGGAAATTTTGGACACTCAGAGCAATTTTAGCATGGCTAATCCACCTAACCTGCACATCTTTGGACTGTGGTAGGAAACCGGAGCACCCGGACAAAACCCACGCACACATGGGGAGAACGTGCAGACTCCGCACAGACAGTGATCCAAGCCGGGAATCGAACCTGGGACCCAGGAGCTCTGAAGCAATTGTGCTAACCACCATGCTACCGTGCTGCCCAGGTTCTGAGAGTTCAGGCCTTACATACCATCAGCTCATTCCAAAGGGTCAGCTTGATGTTATTCCATGGACATTTTATGAGTCAAACAAAGGTAGTACCTGCGTTCCCCATGTCAGCATCACATTCTACATCAAGACAGTCTCTCACCACGGAAAATCGGGAGCAGAATCTGCTCACCGGGTTTTATTTAGTGTGACCAATTCGAAACAGCAACACCTTATCCCACGACCACGGTTTTCCTCATGCTCATGGTAAGGAAGGACAAGTTACAGACACTGTGGACAGGTTCCATGAGCCACTGTCGATGATATTTTGTTCGGATGATCGAATTTTCAGAGAAGAGGAATTCCCTGATGAGGATGTATTGTGATTATGTCTCCGTTTTCATGACTAAAAGGCTGTAGAGGTTGCAGCCTGACCGAGAGCGCAAGTGGATTCATCCAAATCTTCAGGGAAGGCAAAGATCAGCAGCTTGAGGAGGAAGCTCCCGAATAGAGTTGGGTCAATGATACGGTCCTGCTTCACTCAATTATTCACTTTGAATCTGTCGGAAGTGGAATCATCAATCTGTACAGTGCAGTGTATTTGCCATGGAAGGAGTGAATGAGACAGATGAGCTTTGGCAGACAACCAATTATCCCCAAATCTTATAGTGGCTGCTCTGCTGACGGTGTCGAATGTTTATTGAGATTGACGAAAGTATGGTGAAGAGGTAGACATTAGGCAGAGGGAGCAGATCACGTCCAGAGTAAATCCTGTGACATGAATAGCGCACATTGCTTCCATCTACATTCGGCCTGCAAGCAGATGAAGTGTTTGAAGTGTGAAGCTAGCAAAGGCCTTCCCAGTGATGCTGAGTGAGATATGCCAATAGTTGCTGCAGTCTCCTCTGTCCACTGTGTTTTCGGATAGTGGTTATGATTTTGCATCATGAATCTCCTGTGGGATGGGTTATATCTTCCAGCAGAGACGAAACATGCCATAAATGTTCAGAAATATAGTAATTATATCCACCAATCTTCATTCAATTATAAAAATAAATAATTGAATTCACCAATTACCGTCGTTTCATAAAAAATAGTGCAGTTTTAAATTAAGTTATCTAGTGTGGGTGTCGCTAGCTAGCCCATGATTTATTGTGCATCGCTAATTGCCTTTCACAAAGTGGTGGTGTGCGACCTATTTGAAACTCCGCAGTCACCCTGGTGTCGGTAAAACGACGGTGCTTTTAGGGAGGGAGTTCTTGTTGTTTGAACCAGCGACAACGAAGATTCTGCGATCTATTTCCAAGTCAGGTTAGTGAGTAATTTGGAGGGGAATTTCCAGGTGGTGATCTTCCCATGTGTCAGCTACTTTTTCCTTCTAGAAGGTAATGGGCCTTGGTTTAGAAGGTGTTTCAAAGAAGACCTGATGGGTTTCTGAGGTGAATCTTGTGGATGGTACATTATTGTCATTGTTCGTCGGTGGTGGATTGAACCTTGCCTCCCACATCTCCTCTAAACTTTGCCCCAAGGACCTTAAACCTATGCTCACTGGTGACAAAACTCTCCACCCAGAGAATGAGTTCCTGCCCATCCATTCTATCCATGTCCATCATAAGGGTGTTTGCACATAGGGTGACAATCAAGCGGGCTGCTTTGGCCTGGATGGTGTCAAGCTTCTTCAATGTTGTTGGAGCTGCACCCAGACAGGCAACTGGAGAGTATTCAATTACACTCCTGACTTGTGCTTTGTAGATGGTGAACAGGCCTTGGGAGTCAGGAGGTGAGTTGCTCGCCGCAGGCTTCTTAGAACCTGACCAGATCATGTCGCCTCAGCATTTGTATGGTCATTCCAGGATAGCTTCTGATCAATGGTAACCCCAGGGTATTGATAATGGGGTATTCAGCGATGACAATATCACTGAATGTCAAGGAGAGATTGTGAGATTCTATTTTGCTGGAGATGGTCATTTTTTAGGACTTCCGTGGCGAATGTCACCAATTGTCACAATTCACAAAGTTAAATAATTATATTAATCAATTATGATCAACTCACAACATGCATAGTTGCATTCACCAATTATTTTCGGCATTTGGTTTTACAAAATGTAAATGCAATTCATTTAAGGGAGGTGGATTTGAGACCAGGAAGAGATCAGCCATGATGATTGAATGGCGGAGCAGGCTCGAGGGGCTGAATTTCCGAATTCTGCTCCTAATTCCTAGCTTCCTATAATTTATTGAGATTAATCTTCATTGAGATAGCATTGACCATTCTGTCAGTAAGAAGTAACATCTGCATCAGAATTCAGTGTGAAATGGAATTAAACCCCACCGGGGATAATGTGCAGCTACCCAGCAGCCTCTGCGCTGTATTGGTCAGTAATCACCTCATCGTCACACAGAATCGTCAGACTGGAGGGTGAGATGATTTTTGAAGTGTCGGTAAAAATGAAAATACCTGTACCTAATGTGACGTTAATTAATCATTAAATCCCGATTTGTTATTACACTGTTTTGGAAAGTAATTCAACGTCTGCAGCTGTCCACAGAGTTTCACAGGATTTCTGTTTTTAGTCTGGTGTCTTCATTAATTTGGGTAGGGACATCTGGAGTGACTTATTGTACATGAATTTATCACATGCCTACAATATTACAACCATCCCTGCTCAATGTAATCACGTTCCCGCTTTCTGTCTTTGAGATGAAGATTCACCATCAGCAGAGATGAATCTCCAGCACCGCAGGAATATCTCCAGTTTCCTCCTAGTGAAGTCCAGCTCGTCACTTCCCGATCGTCTGGGGATGGAATTCACCCAGAAAAGATTGAGCCACCGAATGTATTAGACTGGCATTAATTATGAAGGACCTGCTTTAATTTATCAAGCGCAAAATTGAGAATGTAGAACAACATCTTTCACACCATCTATCCATGCATCCATCAACCACATTCACTGATCCCTCAATCAAAATATTCAGGCATCCAACCAACATCCATCCCTAATAAAAGCAGTCATCCCTTTATCTTTTGGCAGATAGTGGTATAGTATTAATGTTATTGTACCAGTAATCCAAAGGCCCAGTCTAATCCTGTGGGGACTCGGGTACAAATCCCACCATGGCCGGTGGTGGAATATTAATTCAATTAATAAATCTGGAATACATACCATGAATACATACCACAACTTTACCAATGAAGGAAATCTGACATCCCTCCCTGGTCTCACCTACATGAGGTTCCAGTCAGACAGCAACATGTCTGACTCTGGTTTAGCACACTGGGTTAAATCGTTGGCTTTTAAAGCAGGCCAGCAGCACGGTTCAATTCCAGTACCAGCCTCCCCGAACAGGCGCCGGATTGTGGCGACTGGGGGCTTTTCACAGTAACTTCATTGAAGCCTACTTGTGACAAAAATCGATTTTCATTTCATTTCTTCAGATCCTTCTGAGCTGGCCCACTCAGTTCAACGTCAAATAGGGACAGGAACACATGGTGGTCTTGCCAGTGAGTTCCACATTCCATGGAAGAATAAAGTGAAAAAAACATAAATATACATGTTTATCTATTACAAAAGGTATCCCCTGTCTCACAGTCTGATTGTATTTCTATCCATCATCACAATGTTATGAGGTGTGGGAGAGATCCTCCAGCCGGCTAGTGTTGCTAAGAGAGTCAAGAAAAGCTGGATAACTCTCCTTTCCTTAGAGATGGGAACAGTTCAAATAAGTTCACAATCTAAAACATAAAATGATCTTAGTACTGTTGCTGGGTAGATTTGTTTATAAATAGTTCTCATTGACAATGTTAAGAGTTTGAAGTTGGCTTGCAGCCAAGCGGTCAATACCGAGGAAACAGATATTTGAAAAAAAAAATCCAGATGTTTCCTGTAAACAACATTGAACATTCGAGCCTCCCTGACTGCAGGCGGCTGGATTGCTGCCAAATACTGTGTGGGGCAGATTAGCCTGAATATGAATGGATTAAATGGGATTGATCCATTCAAACAATAAATGTTTAGTCGCACATGAAGTAAACGTTTTAAATAGTGTTCCATGCAAAGAAATATATTCACTGAATGTTTTGTTCACAATGAGATTAAACACAATGGGCTAATAGTAAACGGACTAGCTGCTATTTAATTTATATTAGTTCTGTGTAAAGGTCACTCTAGTTATTAAATTCCGTTTGTTAAGAACCTAATGAAGTGAGAGTGAGTGGTGTTGGTGGACCCAATCCGCAAGTTCAATAAGATGACTTCAATTACAAAAAATAAAATAAAATAAATTAAAAATAAATAAACTGCATTTAATTCGCGGGGATTCCTAGAATATTCTCCGAATTCTTGATCTCCTTTAAATGGAGTCGTCTCTTATACCCGATTAATACCGTGTTATGTACAGTTTAATTTGTCTGGATTTCAATTGTTTAACAGTCCCTCTTATTGCTGCCAATGAGTGGAGAATTGACCAGTTCATGACCTGCTTTAGTGGAGAATAAAACATTTATTCCTGTGATCTTGTGTAACATGCAGCAAAGTCCTGATATCCTGTGTTCCCAACACCAGTGAATGTTAGACAGCCGGTGGTCAGTAAAATTAGCGGCAATGATTTGGATGCTAAAGGATAACTTTGCTGATCGCCGTGTCCGTTCTGATTCATTAACTTCTCTGTCAAAAGCTGGTGTGAATGTTATGTTTCGCTGTCAACTCACTGCTGAATTATCAGGCAAGCGGCTTCTTTTACCGCTAATGTTCACAGGGCTGTCTGAGGCTCAGGCTCAGGGACAGTTCCAGAAATCTGAAGAGAGACATTGTGTAATGTTAGAGTTTCTTCTTGTCTGCAGACCCACATTGTACAGTGATGGCCATCCGCACTGCAAATGTAATCACGTCATTCATTCCCTCATTTAGTTACATTTAGTCTGATAAATTATACTTTATTGTTGCAATGGGATAGAGTCCCTGAGTGTTGCAAATCTGACTGACAGACGATTTGTTCCCTAATAATGTCATTTAATGTTTATGTTCATCCCTTTATATTGAAGTATAGGAATAAAGAGAGTGAATATATAATGGAATTAGATTTTACATAGAGATGCTCAAATATAATTTTCCATTCAGATGAGGATAGACATTACAATTAATCCTTCCAGCCAAACAAATATACCGATACCGATCTAATGTCTTTTAAAAATAATATCCTCCAGTAAATCTATGGGTCCATTCTGTTGGGGGTGTGGAAGGTGGGACGTGGATCCAGCCGCCGCCTCCACCAGGGAATCAACAAGCGGCGCCTGGAAAGCCGCCCCCTTCTGCCGGGTATTTAAATGCCGCTCACTGGGACCCAAATCCAACAGTCCGGGAGCTGGTTTGTTCACTGAGTTCCTGACACAACCATTTCCCCCAAATGGCCAGAAGGATGAGGTGGGCCATTTCTCTCAGTTTGTTGCTGACTTTCTTATCCCGTGAGTAGTTTTTATTGTCCAAGTCTCTCACTGTTACTGTCTCAGTGTTAGTCTCTCTCTGGAATATTCCAGAGTCACCAATAATTTCTCCAGCATTAATCCTCGGGCTTTTTGATATATTTTTACAGGTGTCCAGTCGGATGTTGTGTTGACTCAGCCAGAGGCAGAGACCGGGCGTCCCGGAGGCTCCCTGACACTGACCTGTAAAATCAGCGGGTTCACTTTGGGCAGCACCTGGATGGGTTGGATCCGCGAAGTTCCTGGACACGGGCTGGAGTGGCTCGTTCGCTACTACAGTCCATCCAACACCATCTCCTACGCGCCAGGGATTCAGGGCCGATTTACTCCGTCCGAAGACACTTCAAACAACATCTTCTCTTTGGCCATGACGAACCTGAAGACCGAAGACACCGCCATCTATTACTGTGCAAGAGACCACAGCGAGAGGAACCAGGGCTGGACCCGCACAAGAACAGCTCGAGAGGGAATTCAGCAACTTGCACCTTAACCTGAAGGTTAGCACTTGATCCAAATCTAATATTAATGTCAGTGGTCAGAACCGGACCACGAGCCGCGTCTGACACAACTGAGACAGACAAATTTTCGCAGTAAAACCTAACAAACCTACCGATATCAATGTGACTGTGTTTATATGTAATGTCTCAGTTTCAGCAATTACTGACCTGAATATGATACTTGTTTTAATATGTCTATAATTTGGAGCAGAGCTTTGTACATTGTGTTTTGTAAACTGCTGTATAAATTGTAAATTAGATCAGAAGTAAACGTGTATTTGAAGTGAATATTGAGCGGCAGGACTGAACAGAGAGAGAGTGCAGTTTTTGTGCGGGTGTCTGTCACTGTGACTACAGTGGGTCACAGTGCTGTGCACAGCGACATCCTCATACAAAAACCTCAGTGATAGAGTTTGTTCAAATTGGTGATCAGCGCCACAGCAGGATCGTCAATGTAAATGAGTTTTAAATAAAACAAAGTTTGGAAGTAATATTAGTTTGCAGAGAGGTATAAAAATCTTCCACTTTATCTCTGTTGACCGACTCGCTAAATCTGCACAGAGGGTTTAAAAGTGTTCCGATCCTCTTTATAAATGTAATGACCAGGACAAGCTGAAATAACTCACCCATTCGCTCTTGGAAGAGAGAGAGTTAGGTTTTTGAGAGCGCAGTGAAATTAAATCTCTGTATTTTACAGTTAACAGTCTGCCGCAGTATTTGACACGCTGTGTCTCACTGTGATAACTGGGGCACAGCAGTTACTGTCAATACAAAAAGCCCCTCAGCACTAATTCACTGAGGCTGGCTCAGTGCTCGCTTTTACAATCCAACTTTATTCACAGTGAAGTATTATTTATGTCCATCACTGACTAAGTAATAATAATTAATGTGGAAAATTGGTGGTCGTTATTTAGTCACAGTTGGTGTTTTCAATAACATTTCCATGTCTGTGAAATATAAAACATTCGGTCATTTATGAAGAGAGAATGGTATCCACAAATATTAATATAATTTCCTGAAAATTAATCGTGAATTTTCTTTGCCGTTGGTTTGTGAATGTTTAAAATAATGGTGGATTTCTGTCTATTTTGTGCAGGTGCGGTTATTGAACGGAGCTGCCCAGGGAATATGACACTGTGACTACTTCGGCTACTGGGGACAAGGCACCATGGTGACGGTGACTGCAGGTAAGAACCATTCCGTCATTTACCAACTGTTTTACTTGAGTATTTGTTTTATATTTTTCTGCATTTTCAAAATCCATTCGTTCACTGAAATGTGTTTTGGTGGATCATGTATTGAGATGTTGTTGCAATGTTTCATTTGATTCTGCTGAAAGGGGGATATAGAATCCCGCGGTTTCTTGACAGAAAGATGCTGCTGAGGGATTCAGTCCCTGTTTGCTGTGATTTGATGTTTATTTGCTGAGGATACTGTGTGGCTGGGTTACTTTAAATACAAGACGACTGTTTTTACGATGTTTAATCTCGGTTCTATCTAATGTCTGCAGTTTGTACCGTCTTCCGCACACAAGTGTTTGAGGTCGACCCCAACCACAAAATGTGCTAAAATTTCTGTATTATCTTATTGAACATGTTCTGCTTACTGAAAGTACTGATGATTTATTCAAGTTTTCTGTTTAGTTTACCTGTTCATTCATTTGATGACATGAGGGTTTGGTGCATTCTAAATTGAGATTTTCTTGCAATGTTACATTCGATTCTTTTGGAAGTGTTTGTAGAATTGAGCTGCTTCTCCATGATGTTTCATTCCTTCAGTGACGTGATTTGGTGTTTTTCTGCTGAGGAATGTTTTTGGGTGACTTTGTGTAGAAAAGTTTGTGAAACGGTTTGGCGTGTCAGTATTGTTTCAACTCGGTGACACTGAGCGGTTACACGTTTTGTGATTGAATGCAAAGAGTCTACGTGTTTGAAACTGCTTGTCGCATGATTGTAGGCAGAGAACAGGGAGGCTGTTAGTGCATCGTGAAAAAAGTGAAAATTGCAGATTAAACTAAGCCACGTTTTACGACAAATCCTTTCCGAACACAAGTTGGTGCTGCAATCAGTTTGCCGTTTGTGCAAAGTTTAATCTCGGTGGCATCTGATGGTTGCAGCTTTTACCATCAACTGTAAACATTAAAAGCATTTAAATATGTTTGAAAAAATGTAGTAAAGTTTCAATATTTATTTGTTGTTAATATTCCAGCTCCTCGCAATGCTATTGCTGTTATTCCAGATTTCTGTTTAGTTTAATAATTCATACATTTGGTTATGAGCTGGTTTGCTGGACATTGATATTTTCTTGCAATGTTAAGTTTGATCCTGTTCGATGGAGAGTTGAGTTGCTTCTCCATAAACGGGTTTCATTGATGTGATTTAGTGTTTTGTTCTGCTGAGGAGATTGTGTATCTGGGTGACTTTAAATGATTCAGATCTGTCAAACGGTTCAGCGTTTCTGCATTGTTTCTGCATTGTTTAAACTCGGTGACATTGAGCGGTTACACGTTTTCTGGTTGAATGCAAACAGTCTCGGCGTTTGAAAATGCTTGAAGGGCGATTGTCGGGAGAAAACAGCCAGGCTTAAGAAAATAATCTAAACAAGATATATTGATGCATTTTGTAATTTTAACTGATGCTTCCAGATTAAACGAAATAGTGACTGAAACGCCCATGCAGAACATAGTAACATTTTAATAATTCAAACAATTGCAATGCGGTGATTCAACTCTATATTAACCAAGGGTTATTTTAGATTAATATAATTCAGCATCAATCGCCTTTCACAATCCTGCTGTGTTCTGCACGAGGTTGACATGGTCGGACAGGTTTCTAGGTTGGAAATACTTTGTAGTTCCAGTTATTCTATTATTTCAGTGCCGCTGCAACCATATTGTACCTCCACTGTAATGCGTAGTTGGATAGCGAGGGAATTATCACTAAACTAATCTTAAACAGGTTTCTGAGACGTGGAAGTCGCTGCCAATCAATGAATTGTTCCCATGATTTTATTTGTATTATAGGAAAGTTCAGATTGCATATGGCAAGAGATTGAAAAGTAAAAGCTTGAATGTCAAACCGATTTATTTATTTACAAAAGGTTAACAGTACCTTTGCATTTTATAATGACATCCTGTCTCCCACGGCTGTCCTCTACAGACGATGGAATTATAGGAAGAACAGATGATTGGAAAGGAAGAATGATTATATCTCAGCTTTAGGCTTAAATTTTATTAAATGCTAAATTCAACAACAAATTCTCCACTTGCTCATAATGGGTGAGTTTTGCAAATGATTTGAATAAACTCAGCTGTTCTCGTTATATTCATTACTTTCTGAGAATAGATGGAGGTTATGATTTATCAATGTGTTCAGAAAGGTGCAGATTTTACACATTTGTAGGTCGAATGGAGCAATTTGAGTTTTTAAAAATGTGAATTTAGTCAATTAAATGTTAAGATGATTCCATCGAGTAAGTTGGAGTTTACTGTTCAACATTGTTTGATTGTCAGGTTGTTTTAATTAAATCCCAATTATTTCACAAAGCTCTGGGTAAAAACAAATTGGGGATTATTGAATGCTATTTTTATTATATTCATTATTATAGTACAGATAATCGAATAAAGAATTAGCTGACAATTAACAATAACTTACAATACAATATCAGTGAGAATTAATTCAACATAAATGATCTCCTACAATTGAGTTGTATCCTGGCAATATCTCAAATGTTTTAGAGAATTTTAATAATATCTGAAATTAATTTAGGAAACCATACATTTCATTATACTGCTGTTTGCAGCTAAATTCTTTTTCTGATCACATTCTTTTGCCCTGATTCTTTTTCTGATTACATTTAATTGTATTTTTAGATCATATCAGTGGGTAATGTGAATATTTCCTGGTTTGTTTAATTATTGCCCTGTCACTGAGTCTCTGTTCTGTCATTAATCTACCCTGAATCTGTAATATTTAATCTGCTCATTTTCAGCAAAACTACTTTTTGCCCAATTATCGAGTTTTGAGATAGACAGAGAGAAATTGTTAAAAACCAAACGCAGTTTTGAAATTAATGTCAGTTTAATTTCAAATAAGTCACTAAATTATTGTTGTCGGAAGTTGGCCATTGATAAATTAAAATCAAACAGTTTCATGAAATTGACAGATTGAACAGATCTGCTGGAACTCGATTGTTGTCATTTGTGTCTGTTCAGTTTCTGTGCGCGCGGTCACTGTGCTGGGACCAGGAATCTTCCTGATTGGTTGTAAATCTTCTACTTCATTTTCCAATATTTCAGGGAGTGCAATTTGATCAAGCCCTTCAATAAAACTTGTGTATGTGTGAAATGTGGAAATTGTACTTGATGTTTGACTAGGCGACTCAGAAAGGGGATTCCAAACCCAGATAATGACAGTCAGAAAGAATTCAGCAGCACCAGACAGGCTGCAGAAGGAGATTTGGGTGATTTTTAAGCAGTGATATATCGGTCTTGGGAATTTTCGATTCGGCAATGCAGAGAGCGATTTATTGGGTTACATTCCGTGCTATGGCAGTCCTTGATCTATTTAATGGCTCACTCACACAGCCTCAGTCACACACCCTCACTCACACAGCCTCACTCACACAACCTCACTCACACACCCTCACTCACACACCCTCACTCACACACACTCAGTCACACAGCATCACTCACAGACCCTCACTCACACAGCCTCACTCACCCGCCCTCACTCGCAGATACAGCCTCACTCACACAGCCTCACTCACACAGCCTCACTCACACAGCCTCACTCACACACCCTCACTCACACAGCCTCAGTCACACACCCTCAGTCACACAGCCTCACTCAGACACACTCACTTACTACCCTCACTCACACACCCTCACTCACACACCCTCACTCACACAGCCTCACTCACACAGCCTCACTCACACAGCCTCAGTCACAGGCCCTCACTCACACAGCCTCACTCACACAGCCTCACTCACACAGCCTCACTCACACACCCTCCCTCACACAGCCTCACTCACACAGCCTCACTCACACACCCTCACTCACACAGCCTCACTCACACAGCCTCACTCAATCAGCCTCACTCACACAGCCTCACTCACACACCCTCACTCACACAGCCTCACTCAATCAGCCTCACTCACATAGCCTCACTCACACACCCCCACTCACACAGCCTCACTCACACAGCCTCACTCACACAGCCTCACTCACACAGCCTCACTCACACACCCTCACTCACACAGCCTCACTCACACAGCCTCACTCACACAGCCTCACTCACACAGCCTCACTCACACAGCCTCACTCAATCAGCCTCACTCACACAGCCTCACTCACACACCCTCACTCACACAGCCTCACTCAATCAGCCTCACTCACATAGCCTCACTCACACACCCTCACTCACTCACCCTCACTCACACAGCCTCACTCACACAGCCTCACTCACACAGCCTCACTCACACACCCTCACTCACACAGCCTCACTCACACACCCTCACTCACACAGCCTCACTCACACACCCTCACTCACACAGCCTCACTCACACAGCCTCACTCAATCAGCCTCACTCACACACCCTCACTCACACAGCCTCACTCAATCAGCCTCACTCACACAGCCTCACTCACACAGCCTCACTCACACACCCTCACTCACACAGCCTCACTCACACAGCCTCACTCACACACCCTCACTCACACAGCCTCACTCACACAGCCTCACTCAATCAGCCTCACTCACACAGCCTCACTCACACACCCTCACTCACACAGCCTCACTCAATCAGCCTCACTCACATAGCCTCACTCACACACCCTCACTCACACACCCTCACTCACACAGCATCACTCACACAGCATCACTCACACAGCCTCACTCACACAGCCTCACTCACACAGCCTCACTCACACACCCTCACTCACACACCCTCACTCACACACCCTCACTCACACACCCTCACTCACACAGCCTCACTCACACAGTCTCACTCACTCACCCTCACTCACACACCCTCAGTCACACAGCATCACTCACAGACCCTCACTCACACAGCCTCACTCACACAGCCTCACTCACACAACCTCACTCACGCAGTCTCACTCACACACCCTCACTCACACACCCTCACTCACACAGCCTCACTCACACAGTCTCACTCACACAGCCTCACTCACACACCCTCACTCACACAGCCTCACTCACACGGCCTCACTCACACACCCTCACTCACACAACCTCACTCACACACCCTCACTCACAGCCTCACTCACTATCCTCACTCACACAGCCTCACTCACTCTCCTCACTCACTACCCTCACTCACTCACACCCTCACTCACACAGCCTCACTCACTCTCCTCACTCACACACCCTCACTCACACACCATCACTCACTCACACACACTCACTCACACAGCCTCACTCACACACACTCACTCACACACCCTCACTCACACACCCTCACTCACACACCCTCACTCACACAGCCTCACTCACACAGCCTCACTCACACAGCCTCACTCACACAGCCTCACTCACAGACACAACCTCACTCACACACCCTCACTCACTCACTCCCCTCACTCTCACAACCTCACTCACTCAAACAGCCTCACTCACTATAACACCCTCACTCACCATCACTCTCTCACACTCATTGACTCACACTTGCTAGCCCAACATAAATTGCTCACTCTCATTCACCCGCACTCATTCACACACCCTCAGTCCAGCTTAGTCACACACTGGTTCACTCACCCACCCTCACTCACTCAGCATCACACACCCACCCTCACGCATCCTCACTAATCCTCAGTCATGGAACCTCACTCAGTCACCCTTACTCATTCACCCTCAGTCACACACCTTCACACAACCATCATCACTCACCCTCATTCATCCTCCCTCACTCACTCTTCCTCGCTCACCCACCCTCATTCATTCACCTACCGACCCTCATTCACCTTCATTCAGTAACCCTCCCACGAACCCACCCTCACTCAGCTTAACACACCCACCCTCATTCATCCTCATTCAGACTCTCAGCTCAATCAATCACCCATCCTCACTCACTCACCCTCACTCACTCACTCACCCACCCTCACTTACTCACGCTCAGTCACACACCTTCACACACTCACCCAGTCACTTACCCTCACCCACCCACCCTCACTTACTCACGCTCAGTCACACACCTTCACACACTCACCCTCATTCACTTACCTTCACCCACCCATGCTCACTTGCCCGCAGTCAAACTGCCCTCACTTACTCACCCTCATTCACCCACACACCCTCACTTACTCACCCTCAGTCAGACAGCCTCACACACTCACCCTCATTCACTTACCTTCACCCACCCACCCTCACTTACTCACGCTCAGTCACACACCTTCACACACTCACCCTCATTCACTTACCCTCACCCACCCACCCTCACTTACTCACGCTCAGTCACACACCTTCACACACTCACCCAGTCACTTACCCTCACCCACCCACCCTCACTTACTCACGCTCAGTCACACACCTTCACACACTCACCCTCATTCACTTACCTTCACCCACCCATGCTTACTCACCCTCATTCACTCTGCTCTCACTTACTCACCCTCGTTCACCCACACACCCTCACTTACTCACCCTCAGTCAGACAGCCTCACACACTCACCCTCATTCACTTACCCTCACCCAGCCACCCAACCTCACCCATGCTCGGTCACACACCTTCACACACACACCCTCATTCACTTACCCTCACTCACCCATGCTCACTCGCCCACACTCACACTGCCCTCACTTACTCATCCTCACTCAATCACCCACCCACCCTCGATTACCTTAATTCAGTAACTTACCCTCACTCAGTCACCCACAATCACTAACACACTGACTCACCCACTCTCCCTCCCAACTCTCATTCACTCAACCTCACTGACACCCTGAATCACTCACCTCACTCACTCTCTTACTCACTCAGCCACCCTCAGTAAACTACCCTAATTCAGCTCCACTCACTCAACATCACACCCACCATCACTCACCCATCATATCGCATTCACCCACCCTGACTCACTACCATCACTCACACAGCCTCATTCACACACCCTCACGCACAGAGCCTCACTCACACAGCCTCACTCACACAGCCTCACTCACACACCCTCACTCACACAGCCTCACTCACACACTCACTCACTACCCTCATTCACACAGCCTCACTCACACAGCCTCACTCACACACACTCACTCACTACCCTCACTCACACAGCCTGACTCACACAGCCTCACTCACACAGCCTCACTCACACAGCCTCACTCACACACCCTCACTCACACAGCCTCACTCACACATCCTCACTCACACAGCCTCACTCACACAGCCTCACTCACACAGCCTCAGTCACACACCCTCACTCACACACCCTCACTCACACACTCTCACTCACACAGCCTCACTCACACAGCCTCACTCACTACCATCACTCACACAGCCTCACTCACACAGCCTCACTCACACACCCTCACCCACGCACCCTCACTCACACAGCCTCACTCAAACAGCCTCACTCACACACCCTCACTCACACAGCCTCACTCACACAGCCTCACTCACACAGCTTCACTCACTACCGTCACTCACACAGCCTCATTCACACAGACTCATAGACACAGCTTCACTCACACACCCTCACTCACACACCCTCACTCACACAGCCTCAGCCACACAGCCTCAGCCACACAGCCTCACTCACACAACCTCACTCACACAGCCTCAGCCACACAGCCTCACTCACACACCCTCACTCACACAGCCTCACTCACACAGCCTTACTCACACACCATCACTCACATCGCCTCACTCACACAGCCTCACTCACACAGCCTCACTCACACAGCCTCACTCACACAGCCTCACTCACACACCCTCACTCACAGACCCTCACTCACTCACTCCCCTCACTCTCACAACCTCACTCACTCAAACAGCCTCACTCGCTATAACACCCTCACTCACCATCACTCTCTCACACTCATTGACTCACACTTGCTAGCCCAACATGAATCACTCACTCTCATTCACCCACACTCACTCACACACCCTCACTCACGCACCCTCACTCACACACCCTCACTCACACTCCCTCACTCACACAGCCTCACTCACACAGCCTCACTCACACAGCCTCACTCACACAGCCTCAGTCACACACCATCACTCACACAGCCTCACTCACACAGCCTCTCTCACACACCCTCACTCACACAGCCTCAGTCATACAGTCTCACTCACACAGCCTCACTCACACAGCCTCACTCACACACCCTCACTCACACAGCCTCACTCACACAGCCTCACTCACACACCCTCACTCACACAGCCTCAGTCATACAGCCTCACCCACACAGCCTCACTTACACACCCTCACTCACACAGCTTCACTCACTACCGTCACTCACACAGCTTCATTCACACAGACTCAGAGACACAGCCTCACTCACAGAGCCTCATTCACACAGCCTCACTCACACAGCCTCACTCACACAGCCTCACTCACACAGCCTCATTCACTACACTCACTCACACAGCCTCACTCACACACCCTCACTCACACACCCTCACTCACACACCCTCACCCACACACCCTCACTCACACACCCTCACTCACACACCCTCAGTCACTCACTCCCCTCACTCTCACAACCTCACTCACTCAAACAGCCTCACTCGCTATAACACCCTCACTCACCATCACTCTCTCACACTCATTGACTCACACTTGCTAGCCCAACATGAATCACTCACTCTCATTCACCCACACTCACTCACACACCCTCACTCACGCACCCTCACTCACACACCCTCACTCACACTCCCTCACTCACACAGCCTCACTCACACAGCCTCACTCACACAGCCTCACTCACACAGCCTCAGTCACACACCCTCACTCACACAGCCTCACTCACACAGCCTCTCTCACACACCCTCACTCACACAGCCTCAGTCATACAGTCTCACTCACACAGCCTCACTCACACAGCCTCACTCACACACCCTCACTCACACAGCCTCACTCACACAGCCTCCCTCACACACCCTCACTCACACAGCCTCAGTCATACAGCCTCACCCACACAGCCTCACTTACACACCCTCACTCACACAGCTTCACTCACTACCGTCACTCACACAGCTTCATTCACACAGACTCAGAGACACAGCCTCACTCACAGAGCCTCATTCACACAGCCTCACTCACACAGCCTCACTCACACAGCCTCACTCACACAGCCTCATTCACTACACTCACTCACACAGCCTCACTCACACACCCTCACTCACACACCCTCACTCACACACCCTCACCCACACACCCTCACTCACACACCCTCACTCACACACCCTCAGTCACTCACTCCCCTCACTCTCACAACCTCACTCACTCAAACAGCCTCACTCGCTATAACACCCTCACTCACCATCACTCTCTCACACTCATTGACTCACACTTGCTAGCCCAACATGAATCACTCACTCTCATTCACCCACACTCACTCACACACCCTCACTCACCGACACAGCCTCACTCACACACCCTCACTCACACTCCCTCACTCACACAGCCTCACTCACACACCCTCACTCACACTCCCTCACTCACACAGTCTCACTCATACAGCCTCACTCACTTCCCTCACTCACACAGCCTCACTCACCCACTCTCACTCACAGAGCCTGACTCACACAGCCTCACTCACACAGCCTCACTCACACAGCCTCACTCACGCACCCTCACTCACACACCCTCACTCACAGACACAGCCTCACTCACAACCCACACTCACACAGCCTCACTTACTTCCCTCACTCACACAGCCTCACTCACACAGCCTCACTCACACACCCTCACTCACACAGCCTCAGTCACAAACCCTCACTCACACACCCTCACTCACACACCCTCACTCACACAGCCTCACTCACACACCCTCACTCACACACCCTCACTCACCCACTCTCACTCACACACCCTCACTCACCGACACAGCCTCACTCACAACCCACACTCACACAGCCTCACTCACACAGTCTCACTCATACAGCCTCACTCACTTCCCTCACTCACACAGCCTCACTCACCCACTCTCACTCACAGAGCCTGACTCACACAGCCTCACTCACACAGCCTCACTCACACAGCCTCACTCACGCACCCTCACTCACACACCCTCACTCACAGACACAGCCTCACTCACAACCCACACTCACACAGCCTCACTTACTTCCCTCACTCACACAGCCTCACTCACACAGCCTCACTCACACACCCTCACTCACACAGCCTCAGTCACAAACCCTCACTCACACACCCTCACTCACACACCCTCACTCACACAGCCTCACTCACACACCCTCACTCACACACCCTCACTCACCCACTCTCACTCACACAGCCTCATTCACACACCCTCACTCACACACCCTCACTCACACAGCCTCACTCACACACCCTCACTCACACAGCCTCACTCACACACCCTCACTCACACAGCCTCACTCACACAGCCTCACTCACAAAGCGTCTCTCACCCACCATTTCCCATGCGCCTTCACTCACAATCTCGCCCATCCTCATTCACACACCCTCACTCATGTTCCCTCACACACACTCACTCAGCCACCCTCACTTACACACACTCATGCACCCACCCTCTTTCACCCACTCTCACTCAACCTCACACCCTAACCCACTCTCATTCACTTACCTTCACTCACTCACCCTCACTTACTCACACTCACTCACCCTCACACTCACTCTCATTAACTCACTCACCCAACCTCATTCAATTACCCATATTCTCTACCATTCACTCACTCATGCACCCACTCTCATTCACTCACTCACCCTCACTCACCCGCTAACTGTCACGTACACTCCTGGCTCACTCACCCTCACTCACTCACCCTCACTGAATCACCCTCACTCATTCAGCCTCACTCATTCAGCCTCACTCATTCACCCTCACTCATTCACCCTCACTCAATCACCCTCGCTCAATCACCCTCACTCAATCACCCTCACTCAATCACCCTCACTCAATCACCCTCACTCAATCACCCTCACTCATTCACCCTCACACATTCACCCTCACTCATTCACCCTCACTAATGCACTCTCATTCATTCACCCTCCCTCACCTTCCCTCAACCTCCCCCTCCCTCACCCTCCCTCACTCAGTCACCTTCACTCTCATGTTCACTGCACACCTTCACTCACAAACTCACCCTCCCAGCCTCACTCAGCCTGCCTCATTTATTCTCCACCTCTCACTCACTGCCCCTCACCCATCCAGACCCATCCAACCTCAGTGACATACCCTCACCCATTTACCCTCACTCCATCAACCACCCATTCTCTCCCACTCATCCACACTCCAACCGTTACTCAGTTACTCACTCACCCGCACTCACTCTCCTACTCTCACTCAGTTACTCACTCACCCGCACTCACTCTCCTACCCTCACTCAGTTACTCACCCACCCACACTCACTCTCCTACCTTCATTCAGTTACTCACTCACCCACACTCACTCTCCTACCCTCACTCAGTTACTCACTCACCCACACTCACTCTCCTACCCTCACTCAGTTACTCACTCACCCACACTCATTCTCCTACCCTCACTAAGTTACTCACTCACCCACACTCACTCTCCTGTCCTCACTCAGTTACCCACTCATCCACACTCACTCTCCTACCCTCACTCAGTTACTCACTCACTCGCACTCACTCTCCTACCCTCACTCAGTTACTCACTCACCCGCACTCACTCTCCTACCCTCACTCAGTTACTCACTCACCCGCACTCACTCCCCTACCCTCACTCAGTTACCCACTCACCCACAGTCACTCCCCTACCCTCACTCAGTTACTCACTCACCCACACTCACTCTCCTATCTTCACTCAGTTACTCACGCACCTGCACTCACTCCCCTACCCTCACTCAGTTACCCACTCACCCACACTCACTCCCCTACCCTCACTCAGTTACTCACTCACCCACACTCACTCTCCTACCCTCACTCAGTTACCCACTCATCCACACTCACTCTCCTACCCTCACTCAGTTACTCACTCAGAGAGCCGGGGGGAGGAGCAGAGAGCTGGGGGAAGGGGCAGAGAGCCGGGGGAAGGGGCAGAGAGCTGGGGAAGGTGCAGAGAGCCGGTGGAGTAGCAGAGAGCCGGAGGAAAATCCATGGAGTGGGTCATAAGCGATAAGAATCGGGGGGACGCACAGGGAGCGCGGGGCGGTGTGCGGGGGGATTGCAGACAGCCCGGTCTCAGTGACAGGCGGAATGTGAAACTGCACAATCAACACAGGCAGGAGCTTACTGAATGGGGAGGAGACTCGACAGACCGAATGGCCGACTCCTGCTGTTAATGTGCATGATCCTAAAATTAGAGACTGTTGCAATTACTCAAATGTAGAGTTTTATTGTAATTATATAAATGTGCATTCAGTGAGCTGGATTGTGACGTACACAGCTCAGTTAGCTGGATTGTGACGTACACAGCGCAGTCAACTGGATTGTGACGTACACAGCTCAGTCAGCTGGATTGTGACGTACACAACTCAGTCAGCTGGATTGTGACGTTCACAGCTCAGTCAGCTGGACTGTGACGTACACAGCTCATCTAGCTGGACTTTGACGTACCCAGCTCAGTTAGCTGGATTGTGACGTACACAGCTCAGTTAGCTGGATTATGACGTACACAGCTCAGTTAGCTGGATTGTGACGTACACAGCTCAGTTAGCTGGATTGTGACGTACACAGCGCAGTCAACTGGATTGTGACGTACACAGCTCAGTCAGCTGGATTGTGACGTACACAACTCAGTCAGCTGGATTGTGACGTACACAGCTCATATAGCTGGACTTTGACGTACACAGCTCAGTTAGCTGGATTGTGACGTACACAGCTCAGTTAGCTGGATTGTGACGTACACAGCTCAGTTTGCTGGATTGTGACGTACACAGCTCAGTTTGCTGGATTGTGACGTACACGGCTTAGTGAGCTGGATTGTGACGGTCACGGCTCAGTCAGCTGGGCAGCTGGTTCGTGATGAAGATCAATCCCAGCAGCGCGGGTTCAATTGCTGCACCGACTGAGGTTATTCATAAAGACCCCCATTCTCAACCTTTGCCCTGGCCTGGGATGTGGTGACCCTCAGGTTAAATCACCACCAGTCAGCTCTCAAAAGGAGAGAGCAGACTCCGGGTCTGTGGGACATTACATTTTGTTTTACATGATGGCTGACATAATGGGGAAAATCATCCGCTCTTCGCTTTCGCTTTCAATCCAATGCAAATTACATCATTCAGATTACATCAAAATGTTGTTTTTTTGTGATAGAGACGGAGAAAGATGTGATTTTCTAATGAGGGGTAAACAGGTGTTGGTTCTCAAATGATAGAACTAATAGAAGCTGAAATGTGGATGTAGCATTTGTTAGGAAAATGTTGGAATAAACACATAGTTCTCGTCAAATTTTGACATGTTTGGTTACTGAATAAATACAATCCCAGAGTCTAACTTGTTGAATGGGTCATTCTCTCCCAGCGACACCGTCTCCGCCCACTCTCTACAGCCTGGTCTCCTCCTGTCAGCAACACAACACCGACGGCTCCGTGACCTTCGGCTGTTTGGCGATGGACTACTCCCCAGAAATCACCAGCCTTACCTGGAAGAAAGATGGGCAGCTGATCGACACTGGAGTTAAGAAATACCCGTCAGTGAGAAACAAGAAGGGAACCTACACCCTGAGCAGCCAGTTAACCATCACCGAGTCAGAGGGGGAATGCAGCAAAATCAGCTGTGAGGTTCGACACAGCGGCTCAGCCAAGAGCATTGGAATGACATGTAAGTGTTGTGGAATCTGTGAGAATCAGAAACCTATGATTATCTTGTATAGGGTCTTGGATATAACTAATTTTAATACTCTGCATATTTCTGATCCCTGGAAAATCAAGCTTTGTGTCTATTGACCACAAACATGTTTTAAAGCATATGAACTCATTTTTTTCATCAATTTCTTCTGCAATAAATATCTAATTGTGTTTCTTGAAGGTCCCAGAATTTATGCTCCAAATGTTCTCCTCACCGTGAGTTCCAGTGAAGAAATCACAAGACAGAAATTTGCAACCATCGTCTGTTCAATTAACGATTTCCAGCCAAATTCAATCACGGTGAAGTGGCTGAAGAATGGACAACCCATGGGTTCAGGAATTGTCACCTCTCCCGCCTGTGAAGTGAACGGGAACTTCTCGGCGAGCAGTCGGCTGACAGTCTCCGCTGGGGAATGGTTCAGCAAAGCGGTCTATACCTGCCAGGTCACTCATCAAGAGGTCACCCAAAGTCACAACATCACCGCGTCTGGTAAGGGACACAAACAGAGGAAAGAATAAATCATCCTGCATTCTGATGTTAATCCAAATCAGGAATTTACTGAAGTTAGTACAAAGCACAGAATAACTTCTAATTTACTGCCATGTAGTTTGTGTTTCATTCTGACGGAAAAGCTGCATTAGGATTGCTCACCATTCAGGATTTGATCAGTATAGAAATACATGTTTCACTCTAATTTGAAGTCATCTAGTGAGTGAGGTGGCCTTGATATCAGCTTTATCCTGAGACCGCTGCTTATATTTGAGAGTCAGTGGGTGTCTGAAACACTTTACTGATAACAGCTCCGGGACGAAAGTGTTGGAAAGTTCAATCCAATCTATTTATAAATAAGCCCTCAGTACTTCGTTCCTGAGATCAGCACTTGAGTATTTGTATTGGGAATGCTGCAATACTGATTCGTTAGAATGGCATCGGGGCTGACTGTATTTCATAATGAGAATAGTTTACACTGACCAAACGTGCATAGAAGATTAATGGCGATCATTAGAAGTCTCGAAGTTGATTCATTCCCATTGAGCGAGTGAAGGCTGAATCCTGCTGTCCTGATTCTGAAGATGAAACTTGGGTTGATTTCCACTTTTTTCATTCACAGATCCTTCCGTTTGCACTGTTGCCTCAGTAACAATACTGCCACCACCAATAGAACAGGTCTTGCTGGAGGCGACTGTAACCTTAACCTGCGTCATTTCGAATGCTCCTTATGGAGTCAACGTGTCCTGGAGTGAAGCGAAGAAGCCGCTGAAATCAGAGATCGCAGACCAGCCTGGGGCAGATACTGAGAGCGTGGTCAGCAAATTAAATATCTCGACACAAGCCTGGCTGAGTGGGGCTGTGTTTGACTGTGTGGCGAGCCATCAGGACCTGCCAACTCCTTTAAGAATTTCAATACACAAAAAAATAGGTGAGCGGTGAGACTGAAGCAATAAGTGAGTCATTGTGTCTATTTCTGGTGTCAGTGCAGCGGTCAGTATTTAGCATTCAGTGTATTTATGGTCCATTCTGATTGGTAATTCCACTAACTAAATACTCTGGGCCCTCAGAGTTTAAGGGGGAAATTGATATGTAGCAGAATGAACAATGAATTGAAAACAGTGATATTGGGTTTAGACGGAGCGAGACCATAGACCACAAGATTTAGGAGCAGATGAAGGCCATTGGGCCCATCAACAGCGGCCCAGCCTTCAGTGAGGTCATGACTGATCTGCTGTGATAATCTTCAACTCCTCTTTCCCACCTTATCCCCAGATCTCTTGACGCTTTTACTAATTGAAAATGTTTCTCTCTCAACCTTGAACATACCGATCGACCTAGAATCTCCAGCCCCCTGGGTTAAATAATTCCACAGCTTCACTACCCTCTGAGAGAGGAAATTCCTTCTCATCTCGGTCTGAAATGGGCGAACCCTCACTTTGCGACCATGCACGCTGCTCCTAGACGCTCCCACAAGGGAAGACAATCTGTCTGCGTCTATCCTAAGAAGCTCCCGGAGAATATTTCATGTCTCAATTAGGCCGCCTTCATTCTTCTAAACTCCAATATGTACAACCCAAAATACTTAGCCTCTCCCCATAAGAAAATCCCTCCATACTCGGGATCAACCTCGTGATCCTTCTTTGGACTGCCCTCAAAACCAATCTGTCTTCCTTAGATAAGGGCAACAAAACTGTTCAAAGTATACCAGGTGTAGACTAACTAATGCCTTGTATAGTTTTAGCCAGACTTCCCCATGTTTATATTCTATTCCCTTTGAAATAAATGTCAACATTCAATTTGTCTCCATATTACCTGCAGAATTTGTTTTTTTGTGGTTTCTGCACGAGGACCCCCAATTCCCCCATTACCTCAGATTTCTACAGTCTTTCTCCATCTAAATAATATTCCGTTATGTTCTTCCTCCTCCCAAAGTGGCTAACCTCACATTTTCCAACATTATGTCCCATCTGCCAAGTTTTAACTCAGTGACTGAAGCTGTCTCTGTCCCTCTGTGGATTTTCTGTAACCTCACCACTTGCCTTTCTATTTTTGTCATCTGCAGCTGTGTGAATAGTACATTCATTTATTAAACACAGTTTTGAAATTCATGTATGTTACATCTACTGGTCCCCCTCTCTCTCGCCTTCTCCTTATCACCTCAAACAATTGCAATAAATTTGTCAGGCATGATTTACCCTTCACGAAGCTGTGCAGACCCTGCTTGATTATACTCTGTATGTCTAAATGCTCAGCTACTGAGGTCCCTGGCCTATAGTGCCCTGTTTTTGTCTCCCTCCCTTTTGAATAAGGGTGTTACATTGGCAGTTTTCCAATCCTCTTGAGGTAGGGGGAGATTGATGTGGAGTTTATACAACAGCACAGAACAGTTGGGCCGAATGGCCTGTTTCCCTGCTGTACATTTTCTGAAACTTTCGAATCCAATATCCGTAAAGTCTCAGGGAAAAGGATTGTGTCCACCTCTGCTCCGAGCTGGGAACTCGGACAGATCCCAAAGTGGAAAATGGAAACCTTTAAAATCCAACACAAAACACATTTCTCTCACATCTAACCCGCGGTTCCATTGTCTCCGGAATTCCCCATTTTATTGACATTTATTGTACATTTTCTGCAGATCCCAATCCGCGGGAACCGTCCGTCTCTGTCCTCCTGCCCTCGGCTGAAGACGTCTCCGCTCAGAGATTCGTCTCCCTCAGCTGCTTAGTGAGAGGTTTCTCCCCCCGACAGATCTTCGTCAAGTGGACCGTCAATGACAAGCCGGTGAATCCCGGGAACTACAAGAACACCGAGGTGATGGCGGAGAACGGCAATAGCTCCTTCTTCATGTACAGCCTGTTATCCATTGCAGCGGAGGAGTGGGCCAGCGGCGCTTCTTACTCCTGTGTGGTGGGACATGAAGCCATCCCCTTGAAGATCATCAACAGAACGGTTGATAAATCCAGCGGTAAACCCAGTTTTGTCAACATTTCCCTCGCTCTGATGGACACCGTTAATTCATGTCAATGAGAATCTATTTGTTATATTTCGAACTAAAATAAAAATAATAAAGGTTTTTTCCTCCAATTGTGATTTAAATACACAGCCGCATAATTAATGGCGCTTCCACTTTGCTGATATTAGATCTGTTCAATGAGACCCGGATTTCTACAGGTCTCGGCCCCAAGTCTGATACAACCAGAGCTCCCAGCTCAGATACACCCTGGGTTAGAGACAGAGTAAAACTCATTCATCCCAGGATTCAGCAAAATATCGTCATTGACTTTCCTCCCACTGAGGAGAAATCATTTCAGACAAACAAACCCATCACATTTAGATCTCGGTGTTCCTGCTTCTCTCATTGTCCATCCCTTTAAAATTAACGTCAGCTTTAAGTTGCTGCATCACACCCACTGGGAACTGAATTGAGGGTCACACAGAAACATGGACCAACAACCCCCCGTCAAAGAGAGGGGGAAGTGAAATTGTTAATCTACTGTACCCCTACCTCCCCAACAGAGAGAGTGGGAGGGGTATTAGTTATTCCACTGTCTCCCCACCCACCCACCTCCCCCACAGAGAGAGGGGGAAGGGCATTAGTTAAGCACTGTATCCCCACTTCCCCAACAGAGAGAGGGGGAGGGGCATTAGTTAATCCACTGTACCCCCACTTCCCCAACAGAGAGGGGGAGGGGCATTAGTTAATCCACTGTACCCCCACTTCCCCAATAGAGGGAGGGGGAGGGTCTTTAGTTAATTCACTGTACCCCCACTTCCCCAACAGAGAGAGAGGGAGGGACTTTAGTTAATCTACTGTACCCCCACTTCACCAACAAAGAGAGGGGCATTAGTTAATCCATTGTCTCCCCACGTCCCCAACAAAGAGAGGGGTTGGGGCATTACTTAACACACTGTACCCCCCACTTCCCCAGCAAAGCGAGGGGAGGAGCATTAGTTAACACACTGTGCCCCCACTTCCCCAACAAAGAGACAGTGGGGGGCTGAGTTAATCCACTGGACACCCGCTTCCAACAATGAGTGGAAGGACATTATTTAATCCACTGCCTCCCCACTTCCCCAACAAAGAGAGCAAAGGGGCAATACTAACCCGTTTTACCTCCACTTTCCCAACCACAAGAGGGGAAAGGTGATGAGTGAACTCTCTTTATCTGCACCTCCAGCAGGGACAACCCAAAGGCAATTTGCTGAGCTGACCAGAGAGAGGAAGATTATTAACTCAATATCTTCCCAGTCCCCAAGCAGGGAGTTTGGAAGTAAACGGTTGTCTGGACTAAGAACTCAGTTATGACATTACAAGACGCCATGTAGTTTACAGGCTGATACATAATAAAGATGTTCTTAAAATATCTATTTATGCAACATAATTCTTTTAGCACCCTTGTTCCTCTTATCCGTATGCTAAAACCGATTCCCCATAATCCAAATCCAGGCTGGTGATTGAATTCTCCCTGGGTTTTCACTGTTCTCTCCCGAGGAGCCTCCTTGTATTTTTGCATTCGGTCACCTGATGTCAGCTTGCAACTCACGGAAAACACATTTATATGCAGAAAGTTCAACATATTCTACATCGGTATCAATAATACCCACAACTGGCAAAGCTACAGGCAGCTGATACAAATACACAGACAGATAAACAGACACAGACACTACACACACATGCACACAGACCCAGAAACACACACACGCTCACAAGTAGACACAAACACACATAGAAACACACATAGAAACACATGCACAAACATACACCCAGGCACAACGGACCACACATATTTTGACACAAAAACACACGCAAATGTGCACAAAAATTCACAAGCATGCACATAAACACAAAAAGCACATGTTTAGAAACACACAGACTCACGTGCACATCCACACATACAAACACAATTCCACACACACAAGTGGGTACACACATGTATACAGACATATACAACCACATGTCCACACAGATACACAGACATATACAACCAGACAAGCAGGCTGACAGAAGAATATGAAACAGAAATGTAACCAATAACATGTAAATTAGCAGAATTTCACGATGACAGAAATATTTCCATTCAAACAGAGACAATAATCCACACTAACGGACACATGTAGATACATATTAGCTGACTCGTACACACGCTAACACGAACACATATGAATATACATAGAGTCATCAATACACATCAATAGATAGTTATAATCAAACATCAACGCATAAATAGCACTGCTGCCTCACAGTACCACAGGTGATTGTCTGTGTGGTGTTCCCACGTTCTGCCGGGTCTGTTCCTGTTTCCTCCGCGTGCTCTAGTTTCCTCCCACAGTCCAAAGATGTGCAGGTTTGGTGGATTGGCCAGGCTATATTACCCCTTAGTGCCCACAACGTTAGGTGGGGTTAGGAGGTTCTGGGCATAGGGCAGGGGCATGCGTCCAGGCAGAGTGCTCTTTCGGAGGGTCGGTGCAGACACAATGGGCCGAATGGCCTCGTTCGGCGCAATAGGGATTATATATTTTTTTAAATTTAGATTACCCAATTATCTTTTTCCAATTAAGGGGCAATTTAGCGTGGCCAATCCACCTACTCTGCACATTTTTGGGTTGTGGGAGCGAAACCCACGCAGACACGGGGAGAATGTGCAAACTCCACACGGACAGTGACCCAGAGCCAGGATCGAACCTGGGACCTCAGCGCCGTGAGGCGGTTGTGCTAACCACGAGGCCACCGTGCTGCCCATAGGGATTATATTTAATGATGATTCTATGATGAAATACACGCATCAACAAACTCACACAAACACAAACGCACTTATCCAGACACAAACATTAAGACACTGACATGCATGTTGAACGTATAAAGACACATTAACACTTTCATTACTGGACAGGGAAGTATGAACTCATATTGACACTTGAACACACACGATGACACTTATAAAGACATCGGGACACAAATGAAGAGTAAAGAAATACGAATTTCGCATCCACACAGACACAAAAGCTAAAGAACAAACACAAACGTCAGGCAAGGGCGGCACGGTGGCATAGTGGTTAGCACTGCTGCCTCACGCCACCATGGACCTGGGGTTGATCCCGCTCCTGGGTCTCTGTCCCAGTGGAGTTTCCCCGTGACCCGTGGGTCTCACGCCGACAACCCAAAGATGTGCAGGGTAGGTGGATTGGCCAGGCTAACTTGCCCCATAATTGGAAGAAAAAAGTTACAGAGATCGATTTCCGAGTGTCTTGAACTCAACAGTAGATATGCAATGACAAATATGTTAAATTAGCAGCGGGAGAAAATGAAACGAGAATATTAAAAAACATATCCTGGATTAATAAACAAACTAATTATATTTGGCTCGATCCTCGTAGATACCACAGACAACACCTGGACTGAAGACAATGAGGATGATAACGGGAACATCTGGACAACCGCTTCCACATTCATCACCCTGTTCTTCCTGAGCATGTCCTACAGCGCTGCAGTCACTCTGGTGAAGGTGAGAAGATTCAATCCACTCACACTTCAAACTGACAGAGGCCGTTTAAAACATCTCTAAATGTTTGATTGATTAAAAACTCTAACATCAATGTCCCAGATCATAAACATCTGCTTCATCATTTCTCTCTCTTTTACAGATCAAGTGATCGGTTGACGTTCGGACGCTGTAGATTTCCCTCAGCTGTTTATTATGATCTGTGTGTGACACAAATACAATATCTCCTCTTGGTGACTAACAGTAACATTCTCTCAGTTTATTATTCTGCATCTGTAACTGAGACAATCATGGACAGTATTTCTGCTTTTCAGTTTAAAATGTACGAGATAATTTTGGCTGTAATGTAATTGTAGTTAATAATTTCTCTCAATGTCATGTCTAAATAAGTAACTTACCTCGTACCTTATTTACAACAGTTGCCTTCTCTTTCTGTTGAGCTCCTGTTCTCTCTTGTGTCTGTTACAGTTGTACATACATTTGGCAGCTCAGAGGGCATGTGTTCTGTTCTCACTGTGACCTTCAATCGTTATGTTCCGTTTTGTCAACATCAAAATAAACTTTTGTATAATATTTTCTCTGAAATTTTAATAAATATTGAATGAAAAATGAAGACAATAAGACTAATCTGAACTCCTTTCTCCAAGGTCCATCGGCACCGCTCCATTTCCCCGATTATACAGTTGTCTTCCCTTTCCCAGACAGATATTTCTCACCAGTCCTGTCTGGGATGTGTCTGAACTCAAGGCCCCTCAGTGAAAGAGCCACTGCGCCACCAAGCGGCCCATCTGGGTTAAGACACCTTCACCTTTGCCTTTTTATGGTCAACTCTAGAGACAGAATGATTGCTCAGCTGAAGAATTCCACTGATTCACTACCCTCTGATGGAAGAAATGTCTCCTCACCTCTGTCCTAAATTTGAGATCCCTTAGTCTGAGATTATGCCCTCTGGTCTCAGACTCTCCCACAAGAGGAAACAAGATGATTTTTCAGGCTGTGTAACTGGTTAAAGCTCTTTCCACAGTCAGTTCACTGGAACACTCTCACTCAGGTTTGTGTGGGTCTCGGGGCTTTTCCAGTCACACTGATATTGAAATCTCTTCCCACAGTCCGAACAGACAAGCACATTGACAGTTTGTGATATTTAGATCCTAATGAATTGAGTGACTGTCAGATCTTGATGTTATATTTGGTTTGAGTTGCCCAGCTGCCAATCCTCCCGTTCTAATGCCTGAAAAATAAGTTTACAAAAATGATCACTATAAGAATAGGATATAAATTCACAACAGATCAGTCCAGTTTCTATCAAACCTTCTTTTGTCTCTTGCTTTCCCCAAGCATGGCAGCACGGTAGCATTGTGGATAGCACAATGGCTTCACAGCTCCAGGGTCCCAGGTTAGATTCCGGCTTGGGTCACTGTCTGTGCGGAGTCTGCACATCCTCCCCGTGTGTGCGTGGGTTTCCTCTGGGTGCTCCGGTTTCCTCCCACAGTCCAAAGATGTGCAGGTTAGGTGGATTGGCCATGATAAATTGCCCTTTGTCCAAAATTGCCCTTAGTTTTGGGTGGGGTTACTGGGTTATTGGGATAGGGGGAGGTGTTGACCTTGGGTAGGGTGCTCTTTCCAAGAGCCGGTGCAGACTCGATGGGCGGAATGGCCTCCTTCTGCACTGTAAATTCTATGATATGTGGTCCAGTCAAAATAAAAGACCAAAATCAGCTAGAAGCCCCAACAAAAGTGTTACTGCCTGTGTGGAGTCTGCCCGTTCTCCCCGTGTCTGCATGGGTTTCCTCCAAGTGCTCCGGTTTCCTCCCACAGTCCAAAGATGCGCAGCTTAGGTGGATTGGCCATGCTAAATTGCCCTTATGTTAGATGGTGTCGCTGGGTTACAGGGATAGGGTGGAGATGCTCTTTCCAAGAGCCAGTGCAGACTCGATGGGCCGAACGGCCGACTTCTGCACTGTAAATTCTATGATTGTACCTCTCTGATTATTGAGTCAATCAGCGAGTCAGCCTGAAATCTGCCTCACAATGCCCGGGTGATTGACGGCAGCCCCGGACCAATAGGAAGAGGAGGGGCGGGACTGCGGGACCGACCGGAAGCAGCTAGTCCTCCAACCAATCGGAGTGAATGAGGGGCGGGCCCGCTGTTATTGAAGCATGCGCAGTGTGGGGAATGGCGAAGGAGAAGGATGTGTTTTCAGATCGGAAATCGGTGAGAGGACTTTAACAATATGGAGGGAGCGAGAGATCGCGGGGGCGGGCGGAAACGTTGTGTAAAGTTGTTGAAATCGCAAACATCGGAAAGGTTTCCGGGACCCAGTTTGTCCCGAGCGGAACTGCAGCTCCTCACATTGGGCTCGGGTTAACGGCCGCCATCTTTATTGGATGTAAATCAGGGCGCATGCGCGTTTGCCGTCTTTGTCGGGGGCCAATGTTTCAATGAGTGGGAGGGGCTTGTTCCCCATTGTTCAGAATGGAGACAACTTGTCCATCAAACTGGATTAGTCTTTGACTCCCAATGTCTTACTGATGATGCAAAGCAGTGGCAGAGATGGAAAGAAAAGGAAGCCAATCCTGCTCTCTGAATTTCACTCTCTTATTAGACATTCTGTCCCATCTGTCCAAAGCTCTGCGGCTCTGTTCAGCCATGTGAAGACCCAGGATAGAAATTCACAATCAATGGGCTTTGACAAAGAGTCATCGGACTCGAAACGTTAGCTCTTTTCATTCCCTACAGATGCTGCCAGACTTGCTGAGATTTTCCAGCATTTTCCCTTTCGATAGAAATTCACAACCCTGAGTAGACGTCACCCTCAAATCGAGGGACTGATTCATAGAATTTACAGTGCAGAAGGAGGCCATTGGGCCCATCGAGTCTGCACCGGCTCTTGGAAAGAGCACCCGACCCAAGCCCACACCTCCACCCTATTCCAGTAACCCCACCCAACTCTCAGGGCAATTTTGGGTACTTAAGGGCAATTTAGCTTCACAGCTCCAGGGTCCCAGGTTCGATTCCCGGCTTGGGTCACTTGTTTGTGCGGAGTCTGCACATTCTCCCCGTGTGTGCGTAGGTTTCCTCTGCGTGCTCCGGTTTCCTCCCACGTCCAAAGATGTGCAGGTTAGGTGGATTGGCCATGCTATATTGCCCTTAGTGTTCAAATTTGCCCATAGTACTGGGTTATGGGGATAGGGTGGAGGTGTGGGCTTGGGTAGGGTGCTCTTTCCAAGAGCCGGTGCAGAGTCGATGGGCCGAATGGCCTCCTTCTGCAATGTAAATTCTGTGAAATTATATGAAATACATGGGTTTCTGGAAAATCATTGCGACAGAAAAAATATTTTAGTGACTCTGGAACATGATTAGGACAGTAAAAATACTAATTTTGGGTCTCTGGAAAATCATGAGGACAGTAAAAAAGATTTTTGAACATTTCAGTGGATATAAAAATATTGAAACTGGGATAAAGGTTGATTGACTGACAGTCAATCACTGTCCTTTTTTAAAATAAATTTAGAGTGCCCAATTCATTTTTTCCAATTCAGGGACAATTCAGCATGTCCAATGGGCCTAACCTGCACATCTTTGCGTTGTGGGGATGCAGCATGGTGGTTTCGTGGGTTAGCCCTAATGCCTCACGGCGCGAAGGTCCCAGGTTCGATCCCAGCTCTGGGTAACTGTCTGTGTGGAGTTTGCATATTCTCCCCGTGTTTGCGTGGGTTTCGCCACCACAACCCAAAGATGTGCAAGGAAAGTGGATTGGCAAGGCTAAATTGCCCCTTAATTGGAAAAAAAAATTAATTGGTTACTCTAAATTTATTTTTTTAAATCACTGGGTTGTGGCATGAAACCCACACAAACACGGGGAGAATGTGCAAACTTCGCACAGTCAGTGACCCAGAACTAGGTCCGAACCTGTGACCTCAGCGCTGTGAGACAGCAGTGCTAACCACTGCACCACCGTGCTGCCCTAGTCAAACACTGTCCTGGAAGGGAAGGAGTTATTTTGCTTCCCAATTGGCCGAGGAAGGCAGTGTGTCACAAGGATGGAAGTGTTGACCGATTAATGGCTGGAGGATGGCGGCAAGTCATGTGATCAAGCCTCCAGGAATACATTTAATCAAAGTTGGCGAGGAGAGAATGTTGTGAATTTCTATCCGAAACTGGCAGTGTGGTTTCTGTAAATTTACAGGATACTGGAAGTGGAGGTTTAACAGACGGGAAACACAAACCAAATGTCACATCGCGATCTGACAGAGTCACTCGATTCATCAGAACCAGAATTTCAGCAGCATCTGGTTGTGGAAGGTAAAAGGTTTGTCTGTTCTGTCTGTGAGGGAAGATTTCAGGTCTCAGTGTGACTGGAAAAGCCCCGAGATTCACAAACCCTGGTTAGACCAAACCTGGAGAACTGTGTTCAGTTCTGGGCAACAAACCTGAGGAAGGATAGAATAGCCTCAGAGGGAGTGTAGCACAGATTTATCTGAGTGATATCTGAACCCCCCCCCCCCCCCCCCCCCCCCCCCCCCCCCCCCCCGGGGTTGGGTTAAATTAAAAGGTGAGATTACACAAAAATGTCAGAGTCAGCTGGCAGCACGGTGGCGCAGTGAGTAGCATTACTGCCTAACAGCGCCGAGGTTCCAGGTTTGATCCCGGCTCTGGGTCACTGTCCATGTGGAGTTTCCACATTGTTTGCATGGGTTTTGCCTCCAAAGCCCAAAGATGTGCAGGTTAGGTGGACTGACCATGCTAAATTGCCCTTTAATTGGAAAAAATGAATTCGGTACTCTAAATCTATTTTTAAAAATTATAAAAAACAAAAATGTCAGTCATTATGGGCAGAGAAGGGCATTCGGTCCATTGAGTCCATGCTAGCTCTCTGGTCGGCCAGGTGGTTAGCACTGTTGCTTCACAGCACCAGGGACCCAGGTTTGATTCCTGGCTTGGGTCACTGTCTGCGGTCTGTGCACGTTCTCCCCGTGTGTGTTGTGGGATTTTCAGAGTAACGTCATTGCAGTGTTAATGTAAGCTTACATGTGACACTAATAAAGATTATTATTATCTGGAGCAATCCAGTCAGAGTCATTCTCCTGCTCTGTCTCTGTATCTTCACAGGTTTATTTCTGTCAGGTTTCTATCCAATTTTTAAAAAAATAATTTATTGTGTCTATTTCCAAACACTGTCCTTGGCAGCAAGTTTAAGGTCATTTCACTGGCTGTGTAAAAACATTCTTCCTCCTACCTCCTGGACCATTTACATGCACAGATACAGAGCAACGTAGAAAATAGGAGCAGGAGGAGACCATTTGGCCCTTCGAGCCTGCTCCACCATTCATTACGATAAGAGCTGATTAGGCTCAATAACCTAATCCCGCTTTCCCCCCATATCCTTTGATCCCCTTCACCCTCAGTGCTGTATCTAACTACTTCTTCAAGACATGCAATGTTTTGGCCTCAATTAGTTCCTGTGGCGACAAATTCCACAGGCTCACCGCTCTCTGGGTGAAGAAATGTCTCCTCATCTCTGTCCTAAATGGTCTACCTGGTCTCGTCAGACTGTGACCCCTATTTCTGGACACCACTATCGGGAACACCCTTCCTGAATCTACTCTGTCTCACCCTGTTTTTCTTTTAACATAAATTTAGAGTGACCAAATTTTTTTTGCAATTAAGGTGCAGTTTTAACGTGGTCAATCTACCTACCCTGCACATCTTTGGATTTGTGGGGGTGAGACCCACGCAAACACAGGGAGAATGTGCAAAATCCACAAAGACCATGGCCCGGATTGAACCCGGGTCCTCGGCGCCATGAGGCAGCAGTGCTAACCACTGAGCCACCGTGCCACCCACTTTTTATAGGTTTCTATGAGATTCCCCCCTCATTCTTCTGAACTCCAGCGAATACAATCCAAAACAATTCAACCTAACCCGCACATCTTTGAACTGTGGGAGGAAACCGGAGAACCCGGAGGAAACCCACACAAACACACGGAGAAAGTGCAAACTCCACACAGTCAGGGGGAGAATTGAACCCAGGTCCCTGGTGCTGTGAGGCAGCAGTGCTAAGCACTATGCCACCCCCTGTCTTGCAACCCTCAAGAGAAAAAAAAATCCTTATCCCCATCTGAAATGGGTGACCACTCACTTTGCAACAGTGACCCCCTTGTTCCAGATTCTCCCACAAGAGAAACATTCTCTCCACATCCACCCTGTCAAGACCCCTCAGGATCTTGTATCATTCAATCCAGGTTTTACCCAAATCTTTAAATCTGTGCCCCGACTGCTTGTATGATCAGTGAATGGAAACAGAGTTTCTTTGTCCACCCGATGGAAATCTGGCATAATCGTGTGTCCCTGAACCAAATCTCCCCTCAACCTCCTTTGCTGGAACCATTCTGGTAAATCTCCTCTGCACCTTCTCCAAGAACCTTCCCATTCTTCCTGAAGAGTGGTGACCAGAGCTTTATAAAGATTCATAGAATAGAATTACAGTAGAACTATAGAATTCCTACAGTGCAGAAGGAGGCCATTCGTCCCATCAAGTCTGCACCGATTCTCTGAAAGGGCACCCTGCCTAGGCCCACACCCCTACCCTGTCCCTGGAACCCCATAGCCCCACCTAATCTGCACATCCCTGGACACTGAGGGGCAATTTATCAAGGCCAATCCACCGAACTTTCCCTTCTTTGGACTGTTAGAGGAAACCTGAGCACCGGGTGGAAACCCACACAGGCATGGGGGGAAAGTGCAAACTCCACACAGACAGTCACCAAGGTCACAATTGAACCCGGGTCCCTGGTGCTGTGAGGCAGCAGTGCTAACTACCGTTCCACCAGAAGCATAGTTTCTGTATCAATATTACTGTTTATGAAGGTCAAGATCGAATTTGCTTTGCCATCAACTCTCTTAATATGTCTTGTAGATGTACAAATTCCCTCTTCACCTCTTTCTCTCTCCTCCCAAAGAGGCCAGTTGTGTTTTTGTGACAATTCTGCCATTTTCATTGTCACTTTTTCCCAGAACCGGCCCCACAAATGACCAGATTCATTCAGTTCAATTTCACAACCTGCTTTTGTATTTTTCTAAAATAAATTTAGATTATCCAATTCATTTTTTCCAATTAAGGGGCAATTTAGCGTGGCCAGTCCACCTATCCTGCACATATTTGGGTTGTGGGGGTGAAACCGACGCAAACACAGGGAAAATGTGCAAACTCCACACGGACAGTGACCCGGGGCCAGGATCGAACCTGGGACCTCGGAGCCGTGAGGCAGCAGGGCTAACACACTGTGCCGCCATGCTGCCCGCCTTTGTGTTTTTCTGGGTTCTCTCTCACTCCCTATTTTCTGTTTTAAATCAGTTTCACAGTGTGTTCGAATGGGAGACTTCAAAGTCCAGAAACTCAAACCAAGCATCACGTCAGGATCTGACAGAGTCCTCAATTTATCATATCCTGAATATCAGCGGATTTTGATCATGGAAGGAAAAAGCATCGTTCACAGTGGGGAGAAACCGTACACGTGTTGCGTGTGTGGACGAAGATTCAGTCAATCATCAGGCCTCACAAGCCACAAATGCAGTCACACAGAGGAGAAACCATGGAAATGTGGGGACTGTGGCAAAGGATTCACTTACCCATCCAAACTGGAAACTCATCAACGCAGTCACACTGGGGAGAGACCATTCACCTGCTCCAAGTGTGGGAAGGGATTCACTCAGTCATCCACCCTGCTGAGTCACCAGCGAGTTCACACTGATGAGAGACCGTTTCAATGTCCAGATTGCGGGAAGTGCTATAAATGTTCTGGGGAACTAATGTGCCATCAACGTGTTCACACTGACGAGAAACCGTTTAGGTGCTCTGACTGCGGGACCGGGTTCAGACGGTCAGCTGATCTCGCTGTACATCAGCAAATTCATACTGGGGAGAGGCCATTCGCCTGCTCCAAGTGTGGGAAGGGATTCATTCGGTCATCGGCCCTGCTGAGACACCAGCGAAGTCACACTCGGGAGAGATCGTTCACCTGCTCCGAGTGTGGGAAGAGATTCAGTCACTCATCCAACCTGCTGAGTCACCAGCGAGTTCACACTGGGGAGAGTCCATTCACCTGCTCCAATTGTGGGAAGGGTTTCACCACTTCATCGCACCTGCTGAGACACCAGCGAGTTCACACTGGGCAGAGACCATTCACCTGCTCCGAGTGTGGGAAGAGATTCACTCAGTCATCCAACCTGGTGAGTCACCAGCGAGTTCATACTGGGGAGAGACCATTCACCTGCTCCAAGTGTGGGAAGAGATTCAGTCACTCATCCAACCTGCTGAGTCACCAGCGAGTTCACACTGGGGAGAGTCCATTCACCTGCTCCAATTGTGGGAAGGGTTTTGTCACTTCATCCCACCTGCTGAGACACCAGCGAGTTCACACCGGGGAGAGACCATTCACCTGCTCCGAGTGCGGGAAGGGATTCACTCAGTCATCAAACCTGCTGAGACACCAACGAGGCCACAAGTAACCACAGTGATTGGATTTTGCTGTTACTCACATTCAGGACTGAGCCATGTTCATTTGGGTCTTTTTCTGCTGATAACAAACTCCAGCCCATTTACAGGGGCTAATATTCTGGCTAAAAATCAAATAAATTAGATTTGTGTTAAATACGCAGTGTGTTGAAACTTTTTGATATCTCTGACACAAGTTAGTTCCTTTTGAAGTGTGATGAGCTTGTGGAGCTTCTTTGTGACTGAGATTGAGTCAATGCGATCAGCTGCCTCTGCTGCTTCCCTCCCTTCCACGAGCCTACCGGACCAAACTGTCTCTAAATTTCATCCTTTCCCAAGCCCTGAACCCACATCTTTTTCTAGTTTCTCTCCCACCTCCTCTGAGAGCTCATCTTGTCCATGAGACCCAGCTCCTGGCCCATCGACCCTATTCCCACTGAGCTACTGATCAGCCAACTACCCTGTGTCTATGGATATTGTCAACATTTCTGTCTCTTCAGGTACTGTCCCTCTGTCCTTCAAATCTGCCATCATCACCCCCTCCTCAATAAAACAGACCCTTGACCCTGCCATCCTTACAAATTACCATCTTCAACCTCCATCTCCTCTCCAAACTCTTTGAACATGTTGCTACCTCCCAAATCCTTGCCCATCTTTCCCAGAACTCCCATGTTTGAATCCTTCAATCAGGTGTCCGCCCTGTTTCAGTCGTGAAATACAAGAGACAAACAAAATCTTACCCGGAGAGAAGACAGACAATCCGGGAGCTTGGATGCAAGGGCGGCACAGTAGCACAGTGGGTAGCACTGTTGATTCACAGCACCTGGGACCCGGGTTCAATATCCGTCTTGGTCATTGTGCAGAGTCTGCAAGTTCTCCCCGTGTCTGCGTGGGTTTCGTTCGGGTGACCCGCTTTCCTCCCACAGTCCAAAGATGTGCAGGTTAGGTGGATTGACTGTGCTAAATTGCCCTTGGTGTCCAAAAAGGTTAGGTGGGGTTGCGGGGATAGGGTGGAGGCATGGGCTTAAGTAGACTGCTCTTTCCCAGGGCTGGTACAGACTCAATTCTCGGATTCTATAAAGTGGGATTGTCCTTTCTGAGCTCCAGCCAGGTGATGTTAAACACTCAGGTGGGAAAGACAAAAATCTACAACGTGTTTAAAACAGCTGATTTGTTTCACCAATATCATTCTAGGATGTTAAACTTCAGTCCCTTCGAGGTTATTTTCATCAGAAACAATCTCCAACTATCAGAGTAAAAACCTCAAAGTTCTGGTACAGATAGAGGCCATTTGGCCCATTGTGTGTGTGCTGGCTGAAGTGGAGCTATTCAGCTTAATCCCATTTTGCAGATCTCAGTCGATTGTCCTGTATGTCCCAGTCCTTCAATTGGATATCCAAGACATTAATTTTAAAGTGATCAGGATTTCTGTTTCTGTGACGCTATCAGACAGCGAGTTCTAGACTCCCACCACTGAAATGATTTCCCCCTTCCAGTCGCAATGCTCTGCTAATTACTTTAAATCTAAACCCCTTGATTATTGATCTGTTAATGAAATAGATCCTTCTTATCCATTCTATCCGGGCCCTCAGAATGTTAAACACCTCAGTTAATCTCTCCTCAGCATTCTCTGTTCCACAGAAAACCACCTCGGCCTCTCCAATCTTTCCTCATTGTTAAAATTCTCCATTTGTGTCGGCATGCTGGTCAATCTCCTCTGCATTCTCTTTGGGATGAACACATACTTCCTGTAATGTGGTGCCCAGAGCTGTACTCAGTAATGTAGCTGTGGTTTAACTAGTGTTTGGACAGCTCCAGTATAACCTCCCTGATCTTATAATAAACACAGAAAATGCTGGACATACTCAGCAGCTCTGGCAGCATCTGTGGAGAGATGGGTTTCAGGTCTTTCCTCCAATAGAAATTGCTGGGAATATTCCCTGCTCTAGTATTCTGTCCCCGTGAATAACAAAGTATCCTCTCTGCCTTCACAATCACCGTATCTATCTCTCCTGTCACCTTCAGGGATCTGTGGACATGCACTCTAACGCCCCTTTTTCCCTCTCACCTCACTATCATACCATTCATATTCTTTCCCTTTGCCGTGTTTGTCCACCACAAATGTATTTCTTATCCCGCGCTTCTCTGGATTGACCTGTTTGCTACTTTTCTGGCCCGCTGATCAGTCTATTGATGTCTTCCTGTAGTCATTACAGCCTTGGTTCAAACATGGACAAAAGCGCTGAATGCCAGAGGTGAGGTGAGAGTGTCTGCCCTGGACATCAAGGCAGCACTTGACCGAGTATGGCATCCAGGAGCCCCAGCTAATCTGGAGTCAATGGGAATCGGTGAAAACTCTCCGCTGGTTGGAGTCGTACCTGGCACAAAGAAAGATGGTTGTGGTGGTTGGAGGCCAACCATTTCAGCTCCAGGACATCACTGCAGGCATTCCTCAGGGTAGTGTCTTCGGCCCAACCATCTTCAGCTGCTTCATCAATGACCTGCCTTCATCATAAGGTCAGAAGTGGGGATGTTTGCGGATGACTGCACAGTGTTCAGAATCATTCGCCAACCCTGAGATAATGAAGCCGTCCATGTCCAAATGCAGCAAGACCTGGACAATATCCAGGCTTGGGCTGAGAAGTGGCAAGTTACATTCGTGCCACACAAGTGTCAGGCAATCACCATATCTTCCAAGAGAGGATCTAACCATCGTCCCTTGACATTGAATGATATTACCATTGCTGAATTCCTCACAATCAACATCCTGGGGGGTGCCATTGATCAATACTGTGGATGAGCCATATTAATACTGTGGTTACCAGGAAAGGTCAAAGACTAGGAATCCTACGAAGGGTAACTCATCTCCTGAACCCACCCCCCCCCTTCCCTCCCCCCCCCCCCCCCCCCCTCTCAAAGCCTGTCCACCATCTGCAATGCACAAGTCAGAACCAGTGTTCTAGCGAAGAGGATAAATAGGGTGGTCAGTAGGACTTTAAACTTCTGAGTTGGGGGGAAGGGAAAGTGAAAGCGACAGGGAGCAGGGAGTTAAATGGCAAGATACGCAGGAGGATAACATGTAGGCAGGTGGATTTAAGCTTGAGGCAGACTAGGAATGCAACAAAAAGGAAGGATAACTTTGGACATCTTAGGACTTCCAATATCTGTACTGATAAGAAAGTTAACATTAAGGCACTTTACCTGAATGCTCGTAGCATTTGTAACAAAGTAGATGAACTAATGGCACAGATCATCGTGAATGATTATGATGTGGTAGGCATCACAGAGACATGGCTGCAGGGGGTTCAGGACTGGCAGTTAAACATCCAAGGATATACAACCTATCGAAAAGACAGGGAGGTGGGCCGAGGGGGTGGGGTTGCCTTGTTAGTTAAGAACAAAATTAAATCTATGGCACTAAACGACATAGGGTCGGATGATGTGGAGTCTGTGTGGGTAGAATTGAGGAACCACAAAGGCAAAAAAACCATAATGGGAGTTATGTACAGACCGCCTAACAGTGGTCAGGACCAGGGGCGCAACATGTACCGGGAAATAGAAAAGGCATGTCAGAAAGGCAAGGTCACAGTGATCATGGGGGACTTCAATATGCAGGTGGATTGGGTAAATAATGTAGCCAGTGGATCCAAAGAAAAGGAATTCATGGAATGCTTACAAGATGGCTTTTTGGAACAGCTTGTCATGGAGCCCACAAGGGAGCAGGCTATTCTGGACCTAGTGCTATGTAATGAACCAGACTTTATTAAAGATCTTAAAGTAAGGGAACACTTAGGAAGCAGCGATCATAATATGGTTGAGTTCAGTCTGCAGTTTGAAAGAGAGAAGGCAAAATCGGATGTAATGGTGTTACAGTTAAATAAAGGTAATTACGAGGGCATGAGAGAGGAACTGGTGAAAATCAACTGGAAGCAGACCCTAGCAGGGAAGACAGTAGAGCAAAAATGGCAGGAGTTTGTATGCATAATTGAGGACACTGTACAGAGGTTCATCCCCAAGAAAAGAAAGATTATCCAGGGAGGGATTAGACAGCCATGGCTGACAAAGGAGGTCAGGAAATGTATCAAAGAAAAAGAGAGATCCTATAAAGTGGCCAAAAGCACCGGGAAATCAGAAGATTGGGAAGGCTACAAAAACAAACAGAGGTTAACAAAGAGACAAATAAGGAAGGAGAGGATCAAATATGAAGGCAGGCTAGCCCGTAATATAAGAAATGATAGTAAAAGTTTCTTTCAATACATAAGAAACAAACGTCAGGCCAAAGTAGACATTGGGCCAATTCAAACTGATTCTGGAAGGCTAGTGATGGGAGATGAGGAAATGGCTGGAGAACTTAATAAGTACTTTGCGTCTGTCTTCACAGTGGAAGACGTTAGTAATATCCCAAAAATTATAAAGGGTCAGGGGGCTGAGTTGAGTATGGTTGCCATTACAAAAGAGATGGTGCTAAAAAAGCTAAAAGGTCTTAAAATTGACAAATCTCCTGGCCCCGATGGGCTACATCCTAGAGTTCTGAGGGAGGTGGCTGAAGAAATAGCGGAAGCGTTGGTTGAGATCTTTCAAAAATCACTGGAGTCAGGGAAAGTCCCGGACGATTGGAAGATCGCTGTTGTAACCCCCTTGTTCAAGAAAGGATCAAGACAAAAGATGGAAAATTATAGGCCAATTAGCCTAACCTCGGTTGTTGGTAAAATTCTAGAATCGATCGTTAAGGATGAGATTTCTAATTTCTTGGAAGAGCAGGGTCGGATTAGAACAAGTCAACATGGATTTAGTAAGGGGAGGTCGTGCCTGACGAACCTGTTAGAATTCTTTGAGGAGGTGACAAGTAGGTTAGACCAGGGAAACCCAGTGGATGTGGTCTATCTGGATTTCCAAAAGGCCTTTGATAAGGTGCCACACAGGAGGCTGCTGAGTAAGGTGAGGGCCCATGGTGTTCGAGGTGAGCTACTGGCATGGGTTGAGGATTGGCTGTCTGACAGAAGGCAGAGAGTTGGGATAAAAGGTTCTTTTTCGGAATGGCAGCCGGTGACCAGCGGTGTCCCACAGGGTTCAGTGTTGGGGCCGCAGCTGTTCACCATATATATTAATGATCTGGATGAAGGGACTGGGGGCATTCTAGCGAAGTTTGCTGATGATACGAAGTTAGGTGGTCAGGCAGGTAGTGCTGAGGAAGTGGGGAGGCTGCAGAAGGATCTAGACAGTTTGGGAGAGTGGTGCAGGAAATGGCTGATGCATTTCAACGTGAGAAAATGTGAGGTCTTGCACTTTGGAAAAAAGAATCCAAGCATAGACTACTTTCTAAACGGTGAGAAAATTCATAATGCCAAAGTACAAAGGGATCTGGGAGTGCTAGTCGAGGATTCCCTAAAGGTAAACATGCAGGTTGAATCCGTGATTAAGAAAGCGAATGCTATGTTGTCATTTATCTCAAGAGGGTTGGAATATAAAAGCAGCGATGTGCTACTGAGCCTTTATAAGGCTCTGGTTAGGCCTCATTTGGAGTACTGTGTCCAGTTTTGGGCCCCACATCTCAGGAAGGACATACTGGCACTGGAGCGTGTCCAGCGGAGATTCACATGGATGATCCCTGGAATGGCGGGTCTAGCATATGAGGAACGGCTGGCGTTCCTGGGATTGTATTCATTGGAGTTCAGAAGGTTAAGGGGAGATCTAATAGAAACTTACAAGATAATACATGGCTTAGAAAGGATGGACGCAAAGAAACTGTTTCCGTTAGGCGAGGAGTCGAGGACCCGTGGGCACAGCCTTAGAATTAGAGGGGGTAAATTCAAAACAGAAATGCGGAGACATTTCTTCAGCCAGAGAGTGGTGGGCCTGTGGAATTCATTGCCGCAGAGTGCAGTGGAGGCCGGGACGCTAAATGGCTTCAAGGCAGAGATAGATAAATTCTTGATGTCGCGAGGAATTAAGGGCTATGGGGAGAATGCTGGGAGGTGGAGTTGAAATGCCCATCAGCCATGATTGAATGGCGGAGTGGACTCGATGGGCCGAATGGCCTTACTTCCACTCCTATGTCTTATGGTCTTATGGTCTTATAATGGAATACTCTCCAGTTGCCTGGATGAGTGCAGCTCCAACAACACTCAAGAAGCTCAACAGCATCCAGGACAAAGCAGCCCGCTTGATTGCTCCCCCTTCCACAAACATTCAAACCATCTATCACCGACGAACAGTGGCAGCCGTGTGTACCGTCTACAAGATGCACTGCAGTAACTCAACAATGTTCCTTATTCAGTACCTTCTAAACCCATGACCACCGCCATCTCGAAGGCCAAGAGTAGTAGATCACTGGGAACCCCACCAGCTGGAGGCTCCCCTCCAAGTCACTCACCACCCCGACGGGGAAATATATCACCGTTCCTTCGCTGTCACTGGGATAAAATCCTGGAACTCTCTCCCTAACAGCACAGTGGGTGTACCTACACCTGAAGGACTGCAGCGGTTCAAGAAGGAAACTCCCCACCACGTTCTGAAGGGCATCTAGGGATGGGCAATAAATGCTGGCCTAACCAGTGAAGCCCACATCCCATAAATGAATAATAAAAGTCTGCAGCTTTCTTTCTCACTGCGAAAAAGAGGACCGTAAATTACTTAATCCTGTCCCCATGTTAAAGTCTAAAGCATTGATATAGAACTCTAGAAGCATGGAATCGTGTCCTGGGAAATCTAGAATCCCACTGGAAATACTCCACCAATCACCAACATACCTCTCGACCACTGCCCTTTGCTTCCTGCTGCTCCAGCTGATGTCACTTCCTGCACTTGTGATTGTTCTGGACATGAGAAGTATCCTGGTTTTCCCACGTGGAGCAGGACTGGAATCCCCGGCCAGGTCTTTAATTATTTGATTATTTGACTTAAGCAAAATAAATTTAAGATTAAAATAAATAAAGATTCATCAGCTTCTCACCAATCAGTTTCTTCCGTTGAGCTGAAGTCACCTTTTATCCGGAATTAACTGAAATGTTTTTGATAATTGTTTTTTTTAAATAAATTTAAAGTACCCAATTCTTTTTTTTCCAATTAAGGGACAATTTTGCATGACTAATTCACCGACCCTGCTCATCTTTGGGTTGTAGGGTAAGACACACGCAGACACAGGGAGAATGTGCAAACTCCACTCGGACAGTGATCCGGGCCGGGAACGAAACCAGGTCCTCAGCGCCTTCAGGCAGCAGTGCTAACCAGTGTGCCATCATGCCACCCGTTTTTGTTAATTGTTAATATCTAAACATCTCAAATGATTAATTGACTGAAAAATTCAGATGTCTTTATTCTTACAATGCCAACTTCATCTTTATCCCCTGGATTTGATTAACGGACCACAAACTGTAATTCTGTGAACGATGACTAGATTATTTCAGTTTTGCGATAATTAATGAATTGTCTCACTTTATAATTGATGAATGCAGTGACCAGGATGTGTTCTCCTCAGGACTGGGATGGCCTGTCATTGCCACAGGACTGGGATGCCCAGTCATTGCCACAGGACTGGGATGCCCAGTCATTGCCACAGGACTGGGATGCCCTGTCATTGCCACAGGTCTGGGATGCCCTGTCATTGCCACAGGACTGGGATGGCCTGTCATTGCCACAGGACTGGGATGGCCTGTCATTGCCACAGGACTGGGATGGCCTGTCATTGCCAAGGGACTGGGATGGCCTGTCATTGCCATAGGACTGGGATGGCCTGTCATTGCCACAGGACTGGGATGCCCTGTCATTGCCACAGGACTGGGATGGCCTGTCATTGCCAAGGGACTGGGATGGCCTGTCATTGCCACAGGACTGGGATGGCCTGTCATTGCCACAGGACTGGGATGGTCTGTCATTGCCACAGGACTGGGATGGCCTGTCATTGCCAAGGGACTGGGGTGGCCTGTCATTGCCACAGGACTGGGATGCCCTGTCATTGCCACAGGACTGGGATGCCCTGTCATTGCCATGGGACTGGGATGGCCTGTCATTGCCTTTATTTATTCCATTATTAACTGACTGAAGCAACAATAAATTGGAGGTTAAAATAAATAAAGATTCATCAGCCACTCACCAATCAGCTCGTTCCATTTCCCTGAAGTCACATTTATTTATAATCTAATAATCTAGGAATTAACTGAAATTATTTTCTTCATTCTTATTACGTAAACAGATTGGATTTTAACTTACTGAAGAATTCAGACTTTTTCACTGCTCCAATCACTTGTCATTCAGCTTCAACTTTATCCTCTTGATTTGATCAACAGAACACTAACTGCAATTGTATAAATAATCACATTGATTCAGGTTTATACTAATTAATGAATCATGACTCAGTACATTAATGCAGTGACCAGAATGCTTCTCGCATAATCTCCTTGCTCTTATATTCCAGGCCTCGTCTAAGAAAGGATTCTTGGCTGCCTGATCACTCTATCCAGCTACCTGCGGATAGGGACTCCAATGCCTCTCTGTTGCTCTATGTTCTCAGTATAATTCTATTCATAGTTCATTCCCTTGACTTGTTTTCACTCTGAAATTCATTATCTCTCATTGTTTGCAGCACAGCAGTTAATACTGATTACAGCGCCAGGGTCCCAGGTTCGATTCCCAGCTTCGGTCACTGGTCTGTGCGGAGTCTGCATATTCTCTCTGTAGCTGTCTGGGTTTCCTCCAGGTGCTCCAGTTTCCACCCATAATTCCTGAAAGACATGCTTGTGAGGTGAATTGGACATTCTGAACTCTCCATCTGTGTACCTGAACAGGCACCAGAATGTGGCGACTAGGGGATTTTCACAGTCACTTCATTGCACTGTTGACGTTAGCCTACTTATAAAAATTCAATAATAAAGACTATTATTAAATTGAATTCCGGGGCGGCAGGTTGGCGCATTGGGGTATGTGGAACATTCCTTGTTCCAGGCCTACCCGGGTCCCCTCCCATAACCCCTTTACCGGTACATTGATGACTATTTTGGTGCTGATTTATGCTGTCGTCCGGAACTGGAAAAATTCATCAACTTTGCTTCCAGTTTCCACCGCTTCATCACTTTCAACTGGTCCATCTTAGACTCCTCCCCTCTCTTCCCTTCCTTGACCTTGCTAGCTCCATTTCTGGCAATAGACTATCTACTAATATCTATTACAATCCCACTGACTCCCACAGCTATCTTCGCACCCTACACCCTGTAAGGACTCCCTCCCTTTCTCTCAGCTCCTCCGCCTCTGTCGCATTTGTTCCGATGATGCCACTTACCAAAGTGGTGCTTCAAATGTGTTCCTTCTTCCTCAACCATGATTCATCACCTACAGCTGTAGACAGGGCCCTCAACACTGCACGGTCCATCTCCCACACCACTACCCTCACCCCGTCCCCTCCCTCCAAGAACAAGGATAGAATCCCCCTCATTCTCACATTTCACCCCACCAGCCTCCGTATGCAAAGCATAATCCTCTGCCATTTTCACCAACTTCAACATGATGTCACCACCAAACACGTATTCCCTTCACTCCCTCTGTCAGCAGTCCACAAAGACCATTCCCTCCAAGATAATCTAGTCCACTGCTCCACAATACCCAACACCTCTCCCATCACCTATGGCACCTTCCCGTGCAATCGCAGAAGATGCAACACCTGCCCTTTTACCTCTTCTATGCTTAACATCCCAGGCCCAAAACATTAATTCCAGGTTTAAGCAGCGTTTCACATGCACCTCTTTCAATTTGGTCTATTGCATTCACTGCTTCCAATGTGGTCTCCTCTATGTCAGAGAGACCAAACGTAGATCTTCGCTCTGTGCGCATTCAGGTCCCTGACCTTTCCGTTGATTGCCATTTTAACACAGGACCGTGTTCCCATGCCCACATGCCTGTCCTTGGCCTGCTGCAATGTTCCAGTGAAGCTCAAAGCAAACTGGAGGAACAGCATCTCATCTTCCGGTTGGGCACGCTACAGCCTTCCGGTCTCAACATTGAATTCAACAACTTCAGATGATTAGCTCGAGCCCACCTTGACCCCTTCATTTTCATTCCATTTTATTTGAACTGTCTTTTACCTTTTATTTCTTTGTCTTTCTTTACATATATTTCCCCCCACTCTGTCCCACTATCTGATCCCCCCTTTCCCGTTGTTACCAGACTCCTAAACGACCCTCTTATGGACTGACCTCAGTAACACTACACCCCTGTATGCTTCGTCCGATGCCGGTGTTTATATAGTTACATTGAAAAATAAAAATTGCTTATTGTCACGAGTAGGCTTCAATGAAGTTACTGTGAAAAGCCCCTAGTCGCCACATTCCGGCGCCTGTCCGGGGAGGCTGGTACGGGAACTTGTGTACCTTATGTTACCGTATTATGTATTTTCTTTTATTTCCTTTTCTTTTCATGTACTTAATGATCTGTTGAGCTGCTCGCAGAAAAATACTTTTCACTGTACTTTGGTACACGTGACAATATACCTGACTAACCTTTTGGACACTAAGGGGTAATTTAGGATAACCAAAGGGGCAGCAGGGTAGCATGGTGGTTAGCATAAATGCTTCACAGCTCCAGGGTTCCAGGTTCGATTCCCGGCAGGGTCACTGTCTGTGTGGAGTCTGCACGTCCTCCCCCTGTGTGCGTGGGTTTTCTCAGGGTGCTCCGGTTTCCTCCCACAGTCCAAAGATGTGCGGGTTAGGTGGATTGGCCATGCTAAATTGCCCGTAGTGTCCTAATAAAAAAAGTAAGGTTAAGGAGGGGTTGTTGGGTTACGGGTATAGGGTGGATACGTGGGTTTGAGTATGGCTCGGCACAACATTGAGGGCCGAAGGGCCTGTTCTGTGCTGTACTGTTCTATGTTCTATTTTAGCTCTCTTTTCCCTTGGTTTCTGTGGCTATGACTAATCTTTCATTCGCTACCCTACAGTATAAGTATCTCCCACTTTCAACGGCTTTTAGCTTTGACAAAGGGGCATCTGGGCTCTTTCTTCTCCTTACAGATGCTGCCAGACCTGCTGAGATTTTCCAACATTTTCTCTTTTAGTTTCAGATTCCAGCATCCGCAGCAATTTGCTTTTGCAAATCACTTTGGGAAATAGAACATAACACAACACCCATTTGCACGAATTTGTGTTTTATTTCAACGAGGTAACAAAATATATTTTCTGCTGCCTATTTGGAGTTTCAACGATGCTGTTATTACCCAACATACCCAGCGTTTGTGAATCTGCCCTGATCACGCCCCAGGAGCCTAGTACGCAGGCGCAGTGTTATATATAGAGCATGCGCAGTTTCACTTTGCTCGGAGTCCTGCGAGCACATGAGGTTTTTTTCGGCAGGTGAGGGTCGCTGGGGCGGAGGGAGGAATTGAGTCGGGAATTGGGGTGGACAGCGAGCGGAGGCTTCATAAACACCTGGTGCAGGTTGCAAGCCCCGACAGGAGCCTGCCGGTCCCCTGCTTTCTGTTCCAGGGCGTTTTCCCGGGAACAGGCCCGGGTTAATTGCCGCCATCTTGTTTGGGCGGGCAGCGAAGCGCATGCGCGGATTCGGCCGGACGAGTGGGCGGGGCCTCAGGTTCCCAGTGACCCGGATGGTGACAACAATCCAAACAAAACAGCTGGAGGACATTCCACGGAGCTGACTGGGTGGGAGGAGGTCTGAAGGTTCAAATTAGAGCAAAATACTGCGGATGCTGGAAATTGGAAGTAAAGACATAAAATGTGGATGAATGAGCGGGTCTTTCAGCTTCTGCGGAGAGAAATAGTTAATGTTTCGGATCTAAATGATCACAGCCGCAGGGACTGAGTATGCAGAGGGGAGGTTGGGGAAAGTAGATTGTTAGTGAGCAGGGGTAGTTGGAGTGAGTGGGGAAGGAGGTCTGAAGAGAGGAACCTGAGTGAGATGGGGGGGGGGGGGGTTTGAGAGAAGGGCTTCTGACTGAGTTGGGGGAGGAGGTTTGATGAGAGTGACCTGAGTGGGCAATGGTAGTTAGGCTTCTGTCTGTCAAGGGACGGGATATTGACAGAGTTTTTGTGTTTATATGTTGGGAACCAGCATGGAGTGTCTGGGAGCAGCCTAAGGTCCAAGAGAGCTCTGTGCACACTGTTGGTGGGGAGAACAGGCAGAGTGTAAGTCAAATATTTTATATCTGGAATGTTGCAAGGGCATATTTTTGGTTTTGGACAACTCTTGGGCCTCCTTCACCATGTAAATGGTGTGCACTTGATACCCCTGATAAACCCACATGTCTCCAGTTTCCACAATCTTCACTCTCAACAGGTTTCACCCTTCCCCCATCAATGGTTTTGTCATCAACATCTCCCTCCATACCCTCCCCCCTCACAAGATGTCCCCTTTTCTCCAGTGGATTTGGTCACTCCTGGTGTTGGGTGAACAGGTATTAGTGTGAATCTGCATACAAGCAGCAGATTTTGACATGACCTTGTGTGGTGTTGAATCTGAGAGGTTGGCAAGGGGATAATTAGAGTCGTCAAGGTTTGAGGTGACAAAGGAATGAATGAATTTCAGTAGCAGATGAGATGAGGCAGCAGCAACTCTGGACAAGGTTACTGAGTTGGAAATAGACAGTCTTTGCGATGTGTCATCAAAAAAACAGTTTGGGATGAAATTTGACAACCAGATTATGAACAGATTGGTTCAGCCTCAAAGAGTTGCAATAGATATAGGAGCTAGGGAATGGGATATGTAACACAAACTGAAGATGATTGCTTTCCTCGTCCTGATATTTAGATGGAGAACATTTCTGCTTATCCAGTAATGAGTCAGATAATTTGGGATGTTTCCGGATTTGGAGGGACACTTGGAGATGATAGTGGAGGTTAAGGGTTTTGGACGTCACATGAAAGCTCTGGTCGAGTTTTAGATAAAATCCTCTCCTTCAAGCCTTCCCACCTCCCTCTTCCTCTCTCCCCCAGATTGGGGGGTGTAGGCCCAGATCAGGTGGCAGCTTCCCTTCCCGAAAGGACATTGGTGAACCAGTTGTTTTTTATGACAATTCAGCAGTTTTCATGGTCACATTTCCAAGTGTCAGTCCCACAAATGACCGGATTCATCCAACTCCATTTCACAAGCTGCCTTTGTGTTTATCACTCTCTTTTTCTCCTCTTTGAATTCATTTTTCAGGATATTGGAAGGGTAATTTGTCAATATCACATCAGGATGTAACAGTCACTCGACTCATCAGAGCCAAACCATCAGCTTTTGAACATGGAATCAAAAAAAAACACTCACAAGAGGGAGAAAGTGTTTCCGTGTTCTGTGTGTGGACGAAGCTTCAGCCAATCATCAAACTTGTCAAAACACAAGTGCTGTCCCATGGGGGAGAAACCGTGGAAATGTGGAGATTGTGGGAAGGGATTCAATTGTCCGTCTGAGCTGCGTATTCATCAACGTAGTCACACCGGGGAGAGACCATTCACCTGTTCTGTGTGTGAGAAAGGATTCACTAAATCATCTGACCTTCTGAGACACCAGCGAATTCACACTGGGGAGAGACCGTTCACCTGCTCTGTGTGTCGGAAAGGCTTCACAACTTCGTACCACCTCCTGAAACACTATCGTTCCCACAGTGAGGGGAGAAATGGGGAGAACGTGTTTCCGTGTTCTGTGTGTGGACGATGCTTCAGCCGAAAAGCAAACCTGTCAAAACACAAATGCTGTCCCAGCGGCGAGAAACCGTGGAAATGTGGAGACTGTGGGAAGGGATTCAATTACTCGTCTGAGCTGCGTATTCATCAATACAGTCACACCGGGAAGAAACCATTCCCCTGCTCTGTGTGTGGGAAAGGATTCAACAAACCATCTGACCTTCTGAGACACCAGCGAGTTCACACTGGGGAGAGACCGTTCACCTGCTCTGTGTGTGGGAAAGGCTTCACAACCTCATATGGCCTCCTGTCCCACCATCGTATCCACAGTGAGGAGAGACCTTTCCAATGTTCTGACTGTGAGAAAAACTATAAAAGGAAAACAGGTCTGTTGAGCCATAAACTCACTCACACCGGGGAGAAACCGTTCACCTGCTCTGCTTGTGGGAAAGGATTTGCCCGTTCATCCGAGCTCCTGACACACCAACTTGTTCATACTGATCAGAGGCCGTTTAAATATCCTGACTGTGAGAAGAGCTTTAAAAGCCGGAAGGATCAGCTGACACATGAACACACTCACACCAGGGAGAGATCTTTCATCTGTTCTTTCTGTGGGAAAAGTTTTAGTTGGAAGTCCAACCTACTTAAGCACCAGCGGATTCACACTGGGGAGAGGCCATTCATCTGCTCAGTGTGTGGGAAGGCATTCATTCAGTCATCCCACAGGCTGAGACACCAGCTATTTCACAAGTGACTGAAGGGATTGGATTTGGATTCTGCTGTTAATCACATCCGGACCGAACCATCTTCACTCTGACAGCTGGTGTTTGTTGCTGCTGATATTAATCAGCCTGAAAGCTGGGGTGTGCATTGATGTTCTGTATAAATATTGATTAAATCAGCTTTGATTCAGACACTGTGTTTTGAATATTTGGTTTCCTCAATGATAAGAGGAGACTGATTGATCTGCTGACTGGGACATTATTTTGATCTTTTCTTACTCTGAATTATTTCTGTTCTCTGGTTCACCTTCTCCCAGATTAAACACTGAGCTTTCATCAATCCTATCAATCTGTTGGAGACATTGGGCGGTTGGTGAGTTTCACCTGATGTTGGTGTCAGTTGCCCTCGGAAGATTTCCCAGTTTTCTGAAATTCCAGTGTGGTTGTGTGTTGATGTAATGATCGGAGTTTCAGTTCCAATGCTGATGATGGAGGGCCTGTGCTGCCAGAACCACAGAATGATTACAGTTCAGGAGGAGGCCATTCAGCCCATCGAGCCTGCACTGCTCACTGAAAGAACATCCTACCTAATCCCACTCCCCTGCCTTATCCCTGTAACCTTGCACATTCTTTCTTTGCAGATAATAATCCAATTCCCTTTTAAATACATTGATTGAAGCTCCATCTCCATCTTAATATGTTCATTCCAGACTCTATCCACCATCTGGGTGAAAACATTTTTTAGCCTCCCATCACTTCTGCTCCTTTTGCTAATTATTTTAAATCTGTGCTCTCTAGTTCTTGATGTACTCCTGAGGGGAAATAGCTTTTCATTATTTACCCTGTCCAAACCCCTCAGGATCTTGATTACCTCTTCAAGTCTCCTATCAGCCTTCTTTTCTCCAAGGAAAACAGACTCAGCCTCTCCTCATAGCTCCAGTTATTTATCCCTGGAATCATTCTTGTAAATCTTCTCTGGACTCTGCACTCCAATGCCTTCACATCCTTCCTCAAGTTTAAAAAAAATAATTTCATTGGGATGTGGTGTCGCTGGCTGGGCATTTACTGCCCATCATTAATTGCCCTTGAACTGAGTGGTTTGCTCAGCCATTTCAGAGGGCATTTTCAGAGTCAACCACTTTGCTGTGGGTCTGGTGACACATGAAGGCCACACCAGGTAAGGGCAGGAGATTTCCTTCCCTAAAGGACAAGAGTGAATCTGATGAGTTTTTATTGCATTATTTTATTGCTTTTTTCATAAATTTAGAGTACCCAATTCATTTTTGCCAATTAAGGGGCAATTTAGGGTGGCCAATCTACCTAACATGCACATCTTTGTGTGGGGGCGAAACCCACGTAAACACGGGGAGAATGTGCAAACTCCACACGAACAGTAACCCAGAGCCGGGATTGAACCTGGGACCTTGGCACCGTGAGGCAGCAGTGCTGCCCCCAGATGGGTTTTTCTGACAATAGACGATGGTTTCATGGTCATCATTGGACTTTTAATTCAAGATTTTAAAATATTGAATTCACAATCCACTATTCTAAATACTAAGAAGTTAATTTCTGGACTAAAGAATTGTGAGTTCTTCGAAGATGTAACAAGCAAAGTGGATAATGGGGATCCTGGAGATGTAGTATATCTGGACTTCCGGAAGGCGTTTGATAAGTTGCCACACAAAAGGTTAATTGACAAGGTGAGATCACATGGGATTAGGGGTAATTTATTACCTTAGATAGAAGACTGGCTGACAGACAGGAGACAGAGAGTCAGGATAAATGGTTCTTTTTCTGGATGGCAAGATGTAACTAGTGGGGCGCCACAGGGTTCAGACCTTGGGCCCCAGCTATTTACAATTTATATTAACTACTTGGATACAGGGATAGAAGGTTCTATAGCCAAATTTGTAGATCACACAAAAATAAGTGGGACAGTAAACTGCAATGAGAAAATAAGAACCTTACAAATGGATATAGATACGTTAGGAGAGTGGTCCAAAATGTGGCTGATGGAGTTGTGGATAAGTGTGAGGTCATGCATTTTGGTCAAAAAAATGGAAAGGCACCTTATCTAAATGGGGAGAGACTTCAGGGTGCCCTATGCAGTGAGATCTGGGTGTCCTTGTGCACGAGTCACAGAAAATGAGCATGAAGGTGCAGCAGATAATAAGGAAAAAAAATGGAATGTTAACAAGGAAATGCGTAACAAAGTATTGTTGCAACTATACAAGGCCACACCTGGATTATTGTGCACAGTTTTAGTCCCTTTATTTGAGGAAAGATGTAGTGGCATTGGAGGCAGTTCAGAGGAGGTTCACTAGATTGATTCCAGAGATGAGGGGAGATTGAATAGTTTAGGCCTATACTCTCTCTTAGAAGAATGAAGGGAGATCTCATTGAGGTAAACAAGATGCTAAAAGGTATGGACAGGGCGGCACAGTGGTTAGCACTGTTGCTTCACAGTGCCAGGGTCCCAGGTTCCATTCCTGGCTTGGGTCACTGCCTGTGCAGAGTCTGCACATTCTCCCTGTGTCTGCGTGGGTGTCCTCCGGGCGCTCCGATTTCCTCCCACAAATTCTTGAAGGAGTTAGACAGATTTTTAATTGGTAATGGGTTGAAGGCTTACAAAGGACGGTGGAGTTGAGCCCAGGATGGGATCAGCCATGATCATATTGAAGGTATTTAGACTCGGGAGGCTGCATTGCCTTCTCCTGCTCCTCGGTTATGTGTTCTCGAGAGGAGATGCTCTGACTGATTTTTCAATCCAGCTCTTGGTCTTTAGCATTGTGGGTAGCACATAAGGAACAATCAGCTATGATGGAATGGCGGAGTAGACACGTTGGGCCAAATGGCCTAATTCTGCTCCTGTATCTTAAGAACTTGTGACTACACAGAATACCTTTCACTGTACCGCAGTACATGTGACAATACAACAAATGCAATACAAACAAGTCTTGTTTACCCATCCCCTGGGCTCACTTTCCTTTTAAGAAGGACCAAAAGTTGAAATTTCCCATTCTTCGTTTCTTATAGTTGTGATCATCCTGATCTCTGTAATCTCCTCACACACACACACCCCTTCAAGATCTCTGCACTCATTTAATTCCGGCCACTATAGCACTCCTGATTTGTTCGGTCCACCATTACTGACCTTTTATCATTTGACTGGGCCACTAGCTCTGGTATTTCCTCCTTAAAAATCTCCGACTCTCACTCACTTTCCTCTATTACGAAATCTAATATCTCCTCTTGAGGCTGTGTCAATTGTTATTTTGTAACATTTCTCTGAAATGTCTCAAAAAGCTTTATTCTGTCAAAATAAATTTGAATTATTGTCACAGCCCTGGAAATGTATCATTGTTCTGACTCATAAATAGGAATTTGTAACTCAGAGTGAAACAGTCTGTCACGATGAAACAATTCTAAATGTTGCCCTCAACAATGATGGCGACTGAGCCTTAACTCCGCTGCTGCTGCCCCCAATAAAAATGGTGGGTGCGCGTGCGCACTGCTAGTGCCCAAATAAAGTTAATGGTGCGCATGCGCAACCCCGCTAGCGCGCGATCGAGATGGCGGCCCCATCGTCCCGTCTGTGAGCCTCGCTCAGGGCTCCCGGTACCGGTAGGTTATTTTTACGGGTTTTCGGTTTATATCACATATTTATATAGTGTGTCCAACGACGCGCCTGATTCATCTCTCCCTTCGCCCCTGATTCATCTCTCCCTCCGCCCCGTCATTCCCACCTTTACGGATTGTGGATCCGAGAACGAACGTTTTTCTGTGTCGCCATTAATCACACTGCGCATGCTTCACTCAAGCCCAGTCCCGCCCCCTCATTCACGCTGATTGGTTGGAGGACCCCTGACTCCCCACAGGTCCTCCGTTCCAACCCATTCTTTACCTATTGGTCAGTGCTGCCGTCAATCACTTCGCGCATTGTGAGGTGTCAGGTGAGAGGTCTGTCGGGGGGCGGGGTTTACAAACCCCAGTGCGGCCCCAGAGCCGAACAATGAACATTCTCCACTCACTGTCCGTCACTTCCGGCTTCTCTCCATAAACAACATCATAGAGACCAGGGGGGTAGACACTGACCCAGTGACAATGTCACTGCATTAGTGGGCAAGTCTAATGTAACCTCTCCTGTTCCAAAAGGCAGAAACTAGAAACCTAGTTAGTTTAAAAACTGTTGTTGGGAAACTTGGAATCCATTAATGAAAAAATGAAAATCGCTTATTGTCATAAGGAGGTATAGGGTGGATATGTGGGCTTGAGTAGGGTGATCATTGCTCGGCACAACATCGAGGGCCGAGGGGCCTGTTCTGTGCTGTACTGTTCTATGTTCTATGTAAATGAAGTTACTGTGAAAAACCCCTAGTCGCCACATTGCGGCGCCTGTTCGGGAAGGCTGTAACAGGAATCGAACCGTGCTGCTGGCCTGCTTTCAAAGCCAGCGATTTAGCCCTGTGAAAAACAGCCCCGCATTAGTGAGGATGTAGCAACTGGACATTCGTAAAGTCAAACTGCAAACCATCAGAGTCAGTGGAAAAGTCTAATGTAACCCCCCCACTGGTTAATGATTTGCCGCACACAGAGCCACACACAGAGCCACTGGTTATTGATTTCCCGCTCTAATTGACTTTCATGAATGGAGGCGGGTATAATATATGTCCCCACAGGCCAATTTGAAAGGCAGGCCGGCTTTGGGGGCTTCCTTGATGGGTGGTTTGCGGCTAGGACCCCATCGGCCCTGGTCCCTGTGGGAAGGGCGGAGGGCTGGTCCCGACGGTGCTCCTTTTCCTGGGAAACGGTTCAGATTTGCTCCCTTACTCTTTGGCGGGCAGGGAGCACCCTTTCCCAGGGACATGGTTCGGATTCACTTCCTTACTCTCTGGAGGGAGAGGGTGCTTCTTTCCCGGGGAACATATTTCAGATTCACTCCCTTACACTCTGGCGGGAGAGGGTGCTCCTTTCCCGGGGACACATTTCAGATTCACTCCCTTATTCTATGGCGGGAGAGGGTGCTCCTTTCCCGGGGAAACATTTCAGATTCACTCCCTTACTCTCTGGCGGGAGAGGGTGCTCCTTTCCCGGGGACACGATTCAGATCCAGTCCCTTGGACTCTGGTGAACTCTCTCAATTAACAACAGGGAGGTGACTTTTTAGAAATTAATCCATGGACTATAAAGCAATGTGGATGTTGCGGAATTAAAGTCTCTGAATGGGAAGTGGGTGTAATTCTGGATTTAATAATCCTGGAATAAATGTGTTTCAGACTGAAATGTGAGGCTGGAATGAAATGGAGTTTCTGCTGCTGTTGTTAGCACTGTTGGATTGCTGTGTGTGTGAGCCTGGGGACAGGAGAGAGAGGGAGAGGGACGGAAAGCAGCAGTTGAAAAAAAAATGAAAATCGCTTATTGTCATGAGTAGGCTTCAATTAAGTTACTGTGAAAAGCCCCTAGTCGCCACATTCCGGCACCTGTCCGGGGAGGCTGGTACAGTTCCCCTTGTACAAAGGGTCAGTCACAAGGGGGGACACATTCATGCTGAGGGGCAGGGGATTTAGAAGGTTTTGAGGAAAGTGAGGAAAGAGGGTGGTGACGGTCTGGAATACACTGCCTGGAAGGATGGTAGAAGCGGGTTGCCTCACATCCTTTAAAAAAGTTCCTGGATGAATAGTTGGCACGCCATAACATTCAAGGCTATGGCCAAATGTTGGCAAAGGGATTAGGTAGGTAGGTTGTGTTTTTCATGTGTCAGTGCAGACTTGATGGGCCCCAAGGGCCTCTTCTGCACTGTTGCTGATGAAACAAATTTAAGTGGCATTGCAGACAGCCAGATGATGGCATTAAATTGCAAGGAGATATTGACAGATTAAGTAAATGGGCAAATTTGTGACAGATCGAATTGAATGTAAGCAATTCTGGACCAAAAAAGGATAGAGCAATGTATTTTCTAAATGGAAAGAGGTTTGGTACAGTGGATGTTCAAAGAGACTGGGGTACAGGTGCACAGATCCTTAAAATGTCACAATCAAGTCCAGAACATAATTAAAAAGGCGAAAGCCATTCATATCTAGAGGATTTCAGTATAAAGACTGCAGTTATACAAAACCCTGGTAAGACCCCACTTGGAGAACTGTGAGCAGTTCTGGGCACCACACCTTCGGGAGGATATTTTGGCCTTGGAGGGAGTGCAACTAAGGTTTACTAAAACGGCACCCCACAATACACTGACTACGGGGGGGGGGGGGGGGGGGGGTTACGTGACAAGGAGAGATTACACAAATTAGGCCTGTTTTCGCTAGAATTTAGAAGGTTAAGGTGTGATCTGATTGAAGTATTTAAGATATTAACAGGGAAAGACAGGGTTGATGAAGATAAACTATTTCCACTGATTGGCGATTCGAAAACTAGGGGTCATTGTCTAAAAATCAGGGCTGGACCGTTCAGGAGATGTTCAGAAGAACTTCTTCACACACAGGGTGGGAGAGGTTTGGAACTCTCTCCCACAAACAGCAGGTGAAGCTGGATCACTTGTTAAGTTTATATCTGAAATAGATAGACTTTTGTTGAGCAAAGATACAAAGGAATATGGAGTTAGGTCACAGATCAGCCATGATCTCACTAAATGGCAGGACAGATTTGAGGGGCTGAATGGCCTACTCCTGTCCCAATGTGTATTTCTGTGATTCTGTGAAATTCAGACACCACCATGACAGGGAAAGAGTCCGGATTAGAACCTGAGTTAGTCTGAGCTGCAAACCATCCCTCCAGATCCTTGCCCTTCATGGATTTAGTGAAGATCAAGGCAATAGTTGGGGCAGCACGGTAGCATTGTGGACAGCACAATCGCTTCACAGCTCCAGGGTCTCAGGTTCGATTCTGGCTAGGGTCACTGTGCGGAGTCTGCACATCCTCCCCGTGCGTGCGTGGGTTTCCTCCGGGTGCTCCGGTTTCGTCCCACATTCCAAAGATGTGCAGGTTAGGTGGATTGGTCATGATAAATTGCCCTTAGTGTCCAAAATTGCCCTTAGTGTTGGGTGGGGTTATTGGGTTATGGGGATAGGGTGGAACTGTTGACCTTGGGTAGGGTGCTCTTTCCAAGAGCCGGTGCAGACTCGATGGGCCGAATGGCCTCCTTCTGCACTGTAAATTCTATGATCTATTGAAAGACTTGACGGAGTTGTTGGATACCATTTTTCGGGTTGCAGGATAAAGCCTGACGGAATTCACTCTCCACAGGCTTGAGCTGCCTTTGAACTTCATCGATGCCTTGACGCTTTGTTTGTGTTGCTGCCGAAAAGTCCTGAATCCTCCCCCTCTCCGGGGCCAGGTGCCACCTCACCGTACCCATCTCCAGAATCTTCTTTCAGGCTGTGGAAGCGAATGATAACAGGCCTGGGATGAAAACTATCCCTCGGCCTCAGTGACAGGATATGATGCACACTTTCTAATTTTAAACTCCCAGGCTTCAATGATCCCATTGAATGGTTCAGGTTGGATGGGCCGAATGGCTGATTGCAGCTCATATTTCTTGTGACCTCCTGGACAGGAAGCAGTGAGCTGAGCTGGGATCTGTCAATCAGCCTGAATCAGCACCTTCAGGGGAATAGGGAGGGTGAATATTAGATACAGCAGAGTGAGAATGGAGGGAGAGTGTGTGGGATGGAGATTTCCAGTTTTCGGGGAATAAGAGAGAGGAACCAAATGTTCCATTTATTGAGAATTATTGTTCTGAGTTTCTATCCTGTACTGACAGTGATGAATTTTGTAATTTTTTTTACAGAATATTCAATGAGGAGGAATTACAGACAGAAATCTCAACAGTCAAGTCTCAATTTGACAGTCACTCGATTCCTTAGAACCAGATTATCATTGGCCTTTGAGTTGATAAGATGAAACATTTACCCAAATTGTCGGCTTCTTAAGATTTGAAACATCAGTGTGACTGGAAAAGCTCCGAGACCCACACAACACACACCCCAGTGAGAGTGTTCCAGTGAACTGACTGTGGAAAGAGCTTTGACCAGTTACACAGCCTGAAAAACAACATTCAGAGTGGGGAGGGACCTTACCCGTGTTGTGTCTGTGGACGAGGCTTCAACTGATTTGGAGACCCAAAAAAATGGAGAAACCGTGGAAATGTGGGCACTGTGGGAAGGGATTCAGTTTCCCATCTCAGCTGGAGACTCATCGACGCAGTCACACTGGGGAGAGACCATTCACCTGCTCCAAGTGTGGGAAGGGATTCACTCAGTTCTCCAGCCTGCAGACACACCAGCGAGCTCACGCTGGGGAGACGCTATTCACCTGCTCAAAATGTGGCAAAGGATTGACTCAGTTTTCCAGCCTGCAGACACATCAGCGAGTTCACACTGGGGAAAGACCATTCACCTGCACTCAGTGTGGGAAGGGATTCAATGATTCATCCAACCGGCAGAGACATCAGCGAGTTCACACTGGAGAGAGGCCATTCACCTGCCCTCGGTGTGGAAAAAGATTCACTGATTCATCCACCCTGCGGACACACCAGCGAGTTCACACTGGGGAGAGGCCATCCACGTGCTCTCAGTGTGGGAAGGGATTTACTCAGTTATCTCACCTGCGAAGACACCAGCGAGTTCACACTGGGGAGAGGCCGTTCACCTGCTCTCTGTGTGGGAAAGGATTTACTCGAGCATTCAACCTGCAGTCACACCAGCGAGTTCACACTGGGAAGAGGCTGTTCACCCCTCAATGTGAGACGGGATTGCATGTTGCACCACACCTGCTGTGACACCCACAATTTCACAATTGATTACAGGGGTTGGATTCTGCTGTTATTGTTTCTGCTCTGCATCCAGGACTGCATTTTGTTCATTCTGACAGGTGGTCAGTGGGGATGGTCGGAGGGTTTCTTTCTGCTGGACTGGCCGGTCTCACCACTTTGCCTCCAGTGGGCTGATGCTCTTTGAGCTTTGTTGCTAATACCTGGCTTCAAATTGCACAAGGATCTCAGAGTGAAAGGGTGTTTGGAAGTTTGAAGATATTTCGTTTCCATTTCTGTTTGGAACCCCCCCCCCCTCTCCTCAGCCATGTTGCCATGGAGATGGGCCCTGGTGGTTACCTGGTTCTTTTGTTTAATTTATCTGAGTGTTTCTCACAGAAGAAAACAATCAGGGTATGAGGGGCAAGTTGTCTGAGGTGGACTGGGAAACTGATTGGTACGGGGAATACCTAATGTTTAATGAATTATTTCATATTTATCAGGGGGTCGGTCAGCTCAGTTGGCTGGACGACTGGTTTGTGATGCAGAGCGAGGCCAACAGTGAGGATTCAACTCCCGAACTGGCTGAGTTTATTCATGAAGGCCCGGCCTTCTCAACCAGGCCCCTCGCCTGAGGTGTGCTGACCCTCGGGTTAAATCACCTCCAGTCAGCTCTCTCTCTGTCAAAGGGGAGAGCAGCCTATGGTCCTCTGGAATTTTTGCAATTTGTATTTTGCACATATACAACATATATAGATTCCTTTAAGGAACAACAATCCAACATAAAAAATGATGCAATCTTTGCGAACAAGAAAAGTTAAAGATTCCATGAGATCCATTAGAATTCAGCAAAGGAGGATCAAGAAACTGATGAGAGCAAACTGGGGAGAAACATAAAAACCGACTGGAAAAGCTTTGACAGGAATGTGAAAAGGAAAAGATTAGCAAAGACCAATGTGGGTCCATTCCAGGCAGAGACAGGAGAGTTTATAATGGGGAGTAAGGAAATGGCAGAGAAACTAAACAATGTGTGTCTGTCTTCACAGAGGAAGATACAGAAATTGTCCCCAAAACACCAGAGATCCAAGGGACTGGCAGAGATTAGTATTGGTGAAAATGTCGTACTGGAGACATTAATGGGGTTGAAAGTGAATAAATCCCCAAAAGCTGATGATCTGCACCCCAGAGTGTTGAACGATGTGGCTGTGATCTCTATTCCTCATTATAGACCATACGATGCAGAAGGAGACCATTCGGCCTATCGAGTCTGCACCGACCCACTTAAGCCCTCACTTCCACCCAAACCCAATAATCCCTCCTAACCTTTTTGGACACTTATGGCAATTTAACGTGGCTAATCCACCTAACCTGCACATCTTTGGACTGTGGGAGGAAACCGGAGCACTTGGAGGAAACCCACACAGACACGGGGAGAACGTGCAGACTCAGCACAGACAGTGACCCAGCAGGGGATCGAACCTGGGACTCTGGTGCTGTGAAGCAACTGTGCTAACCATTGTGTTACTGTGCTACCCAATAAATTCTCCTGACTCTATCTGCGTCGGACAATCCTTTGCCTTAGCTAAACGTTTCCTATTTTCGTACCTGTAGGAACTTTTACAGTTCATTTTTATGTATTTTGCTGGTTCACATTCATATTCTGTTCTCCCTCGCTTTCTCAGTCTTTTGGTCCTTTGCTGTATTCTAAAATCCTCCCAATCCTCAGGTTTATTCCTATTTCTGATAACTTTATCAGCCTTTTCTTTCAATCTTATATAAAACTTCACTTCCTCTGGTAGTCACGGTTCTCTGACCTTTTGGGGTTCTTGTGCCGTGAAGGAATGTGAACTGTGTAATAATTATTGAAAGTCTGTTGCCTGTGGACTGTCACACCTTTTAATGTATTTACCCCAATCCACCTCAGCTAATTTGTCCCTTCTACCTTCATAATTTCCTTCAAACTTAATACCCTGGCTTCAGATTGGAATACCTCAGATTCAATATTCTGGTCACTCATCGCTAAAGGTTGTTTTCAGCGTGATTATCAATTAGCCCTTTATCATTGCATAATATTAGATCTGCAAAGCCTGTTCTCTAGTCGGTTCCTCAACTTACTGCTGTAGAAAACTGTCCCTAACACACTCCAGAAACGTGTCCTCCACAGCATCAGTGCCCATTAGGTTAACCCAGTCTTTATGCAGATTGAAGTCACCCATTACTGTTTTACCCATGCTACATACTTCTCTAATCTCCGATTAATACCATGTCCCGCACTACCCCTACTGTTTTGATCTTGAACACCGATGGGTCAGAGTACAGGAGGGGGACAGAGAACCTAGTGGAGTGGTGCAATGACATCAATCTCTCCCTCAACATCAGCAAAACTGAGGAGCTGGTCATTGACTTCAGGAAGTGTCGTACACATCCCTGTCTGCATCAATGGTGTCGAGGTGGAGATGGTTGACAGCTTCAAATTTCTAGGTGTGCACATCACCAACAATCTGTCCTGGTGCACACACATCGACGCTACGATCAAGAAAGCACAACAGTGCCTATACTTCTTCAGCAAACCTTTGGTCCCGTCATCAAAGTCATTGATATAAATTGTAAACTGTTGAGACTCCAGCACTGATCCCTGTGACACATCACTCATTACATCTCGCCAGCCAGAAAATGGCCTATTTGCGCCTCCTCTTGGTTTTCTGGCAGCTGGCTAATCTTTCACTGTGAAAGACAATTCTGGGATTAAAGGCTGCCTGGCAGTGAAAAGAATGGAAGTAAATCCTTGGGAATGAATCATCACTTTGGACAGGTTCTGAGACAATTAAGTTTTGACTTCCAGGACAGAGTGAATTGTAATCGTGGCGTGCGATTTTAGATTGTGTAAAAAGGCAAAGTTCTATTTTATAGTTTACTGTGTAGGTTTCCGAGTTAAAGTAGCTTCTAATTTGTTTGTTGCATTAAACGTCATGAAACTTGAAGTCCTGTTGTGTTCACTTAGAATTTGATTTTTTTTCTAAGAAGTTGCTGACCTTTATGGAGATCCTAATCCACAGGTTTTGTCTTCCCATTTGAGCCTCGGGCACCTTTCTGTCTCTATTGTTCGTGTCACTGACAGCCAGGTGATGGAGCTGAGGGCTGAATTTAGCGGAGGATAACGGGGCCTGTGTCCCAGTTGGGAAACTGCCATGGGCGTCGCTAATAGAGACAGGAAGGTGCTGGGGGACTGACTGGGAACTGCACCTCCAACCAATCAGGGTTCAAGGGTGAGGGTGACCGGGGCTGACGGTGATGGGACCCCCCAGGGTTCAGTGCCCCCGTGTCCAAAGCGGGGAGTCACGTGAACAGGGTACAGAGGAGCCGCAGGGAAAACATTTGGGACCCAGAACATTGTGAACATCCTGTCACTCTGGCTGTCTTTGATCCTCAAGTAATTTTCTGTTAGTTTTTTTCAACCATGTTCTGTTTGGTCAATAAACTTTTAACAGGAAAATATTAAAAAATAAAATAATCTTTTATTGTCACAAGTAGGCTTACATTTACACTGCAATGAAGTTACTGGGAAAGCCACTAGTCACCACATTCTGGCGCCTGTTTGGGTACACCGAGGGAGAATTCAGAATGTCCAATTCACCGAACAAGCACGTCTTTCAAGACTGGTGGGGGGACCCAGAGGAAACGCACACAGACACGGGGAGAACGTGCAGACTCCGCACAGACAGTGACCCAAGCCGGTAATCAAACCCGGGTACCTGGCGCTGTGAAGCAACTGTGCTAACCACTGCTACCGTGCCCACAGTATTTTCTAATTGAAGATGTCAATCAGAGGAAGTGTTCAGCCACTGAATTGTAGAGTTTGTACAAAAGACCAATTTAGGAGTTGAGTAAAAATGTATAATTTTATTGTTCACTTTTCCTTCGGAAGTTCTTGAATTGCGGTGTAAGATCACAGACGATGCTTTTAAAATGGACACTGCTATCACAAAAATCAGCGATATATCTGGAATATTAAACTCAAGTCAGTTAACATTAGAAGGAAGAAAGTAAATATTGTCAGACTGTCAATCCTGGATGTGATTAACAGCAGAACCCCAACACCGCAGTCACTTATGTTCCTGCTGGTGTGTCACCAGGTGTTGTGACCGAGTGAATCCATTCCAGCAGGTGAATGGTCTCTCTCTGGTGTGAATTCTCTCGTATGTCAGCCAGTTACATGAGTGACTGAATCTATTCCCACAGAGCATATGAATGTCTTCACACTAGTATGACTTTGCATGTTGTTTAACTGAGTGAATCTCTTCCCACACAGAGCAGGTTAACAGCCTCTTCCCAGTGTGAACTCACTGATATATCACCAGAGTAGTTGACTGAGTGAATCCCTTCCCACACACAGAGCAGGTTAACGGTCTCTCCCCAGTATGAATTCGCTGGTGTGTAGTGAGGTTAGATGAACACCTGAACCTCTTTTCACAGGAAATTCAGCTGAAAGATCTCCTCAGTGTGAGCTCACTGGTGTGACTGGAGGAGAATGAGAAACACGGAGCACATGAACGGCCTTTTACTGGTGTGACTGTGTCGAAGGTTTTCCAGCTGGTGTCTCGGTGCTTTTCCAGTCACACTGATGTTTCAAATCTTTTCCCACAGACAGAACAGACAAACATTTCTCCTTCCACATTGCAAAGTTAATGATATCCAAGACCTGATAAGAAGCATGATTCTTAAAGATCTTAAAATCCCCCCTTTCTGATACCCTGTAAAAGGAGTTTACAGAAGTTCCCACTGTCAGTAAAGGGCAGAAATATAGAGCAGACAATTCTCGTTTCTGTTGGGTATTTTTTTCCCCTCTCTTGATTCCCCAAAGGTTTAACTCTGTCTCACAAACTCTCCTTCAATCATTTTCTCCGCTGGTCACTGGGTTGTTAAAGTTCCACCCAGTCTGTTCCCTCACCAAGATGGTCACACTCTTGCCCTGCTCGCTGAACAGTGCCAGCTTTATAAGGTCATATAAAACGGCAACAGCGTGGGCCATTCAGCCCCTTATGGCTGATCTGATTCTGCCCTTCATTCCACTTCTCTCCCCGTACCCATAACCTATGATTGCCCAGTGGATCAAATATCAGAGCTACAGGGCAGCACGGTGGCCTAGTGGTTAGCACAACCGCCTCACGGCGCTGAGGTCCCAGGTTCGATCCCAGCTCTGGGTACTGTCCGTGTGGAGTTTGCACATTCTCCCCGTGTCTGCGTGGGTTTCGCCCCCACAACCCAAAACTGTGCAGAGTAGGTGGATTGGCCATGCTAAATTGCCCCTTAATTGGAAAAAATAATTGGGTAATCTAAATTTAAAAAAAAAAAAAAGAAAAAAAAAATATCAGAGCTACTAACTCAGCTGGTGACCCAGTCTTCGCTCCTCTCCGGGGAAGTAAATTCTGTTTTAAAATGCTGCTCAGACCAGTGTGTTCCTGAAGCCCCTCCCACTCCCTCTTTCCTCACAAAGCCCCGCCCACTCCCTCTTTCCTCACAAAGGTGTGGCCACTCCCTCTTTCCTCACAAAGCCCCGTCCACTCCCTCTTTCCTCACAAAGGTGTGGCCACTCCCTCTTTCCTCACAAAGCCCCGCCCACTCTTTCCTCACAAAGGTGTGGCCACTCCCTCTTTCCTCACAAAGCCCTGCCCACTCCCTCTTTCCTCACAAAGGTTTGGCCACTCATGCAAACTACTTCCTGCCAAGATGGCAGCCGGTTGGCTGGGTAACCTGGGCCTGTCACCGGGGAGGAAGCCCTGCCTCATGATCAGTCCTGACTCCCATCACAGGATGGTGGCCGGTGAACCCCGTTGCCCCGGGCCTGTCATCGTCGGCAGGCAGGGTAAACATGGGGCTTGAGGACTCCATGGAGGCAGCCACTCTCTCCATGACACGGTCTCTGGAAATTCAGACAGCCTCCAATTCTTCAAACATATGAAATAGGAGCAGGAATGGGCTACTCGGCCCCTCGGGTCTGCTCCGCCAGTCAATAAGATAATGACTGATCTAATTGTAACCTCAACCCCACATTCCTGCCCACTCCTGGATAACCTTTCATCTCCATGTTGATCAAGAACATATCTAACTCTATCTTAAAGATATTCAAAGATTCTGCTTTAATGTCTTTTGAAGACGAGGGTTCCAGAGACTCTCAACCCACGGAGAGAAATAAAATCTCCTCAGCTCCGTCTTTAATGAGAGACTCCTTTGTTTTAAATAGTGACAGCGAGTTCTAGATTCTCCGACAAGAAACATCCTCTCCACACCCACCTTGTAAAACCCCTCAGGATCTGAAAGGATCGCCCAATTCACCATTTACTCTTCTACACACCAGTAGATATAAACCTAACTTCTCCAACCTTTCCTCAGAAGGCAAGCAGAAGGGACAATTTAGCGTGGCCAATCCACCTAACCTGCACATCTTTGGGTTGTGGGGGTGAGACCCACGCACACACGGGGAGAATGTGCAAACTCCACACGGACAGTGACCCAGGGCTGGGATTCAAACCCAGCTCCTCAGTGCCGTAATCCCAGTGTGAGCCACTGCGCCATATGTCACCTGATCAAACGTTTAATAACCTGTGAAACAGCTTGGGACATTTTATGATAAAGTTTCAGACTATAAACTTAAAGCTGCTGTTTCACTTTCAGTCAGGAACAGGTCCCAGTTTTACACCAATCTCGGATTTGACAGCACGTTTCCATCATTCTCCAATGTCCTTCCTGACTCTGAACACAGTGGTAAAGGAGCTTCTGTTCTGTGTCTAGTAGCTCTGAACCCTAGAGAGAGAGCGGCTGGGACACATTTCTTACACACCTCAGGATTAACCCACACATTCAGTCCTCAATTTGGTTACAGCAGCAATAACACAAGAATCCAATCACTGCAGTCACCTGTGAACCCGTTGGTGTGTCAGCAGGTTAGACGACTGAGTGAATCCCTTCCCACACACTGGGCAGGTGAACGGTCTCTCCCCAGTATGAGAGCGTTGGTGAGTCAGCAGGTGGGATGAAGCAGTGAATCTCTTCCCACACTCGGAGCAGGTGAATGGCCTCTCCCCAGTGTGAGTGCGTTGGTGTTTCAGCAGGTGGGATGAACAAGTGAATCCCTTCCCACATACAGAGCACGAGAACGGCCTCTCTCCACTGTGAACTCGCTGGTGTGTCAGCAATGTAGCTGATCGAGTGAATTCCTTCCCACACAGGGAGCAGGTGAATGGCCTCTTTCCACTGTGAGTGCGTCGATGTCTCAGCAGATTGTCGCTGCTTTTAAAGCTCTCCTCACAATCAGGACATTTATAAGTTCTCATATCGGAGTGAATACGCTGGTGTCTCAGCAGGTTGGATGAATTAATGAAGCCCTTCCCACACATGGAGCAGGTGAACGGCCTCTCCCCAGTGTGAATTCGCTGGTGTACAGTCAGTTCAGATGATTTCCTGAACCCAGTCCCGCAGTGAGAGCACTTGAATGGTCTCTCGTCAGTGTGAACACGTTGATGGGACATCAGGTCCCCAGAACTTTTATAGCACTTCCCGCAGCCTGGGCATTTAAAAGGTTTCAGGTCAGTGTGAACTCGCTGATGTTGCAGCAGGTTGGATGACTCTCTGAATCCCTTCCCACACATGGAACAGGTGAACGGCCTCATCCCAGTGTAACTGCGTCGATGAATTTCCAGCTGGGATGGCCAATTGAATCCCTTCCCACAGTCCGCACATTTCCATCGTTTCTCCATGGTGCCAGAGTCCTTGTGTCTCTCCAGGTTGAAAGGTCAGTTAAATCGTCGTCCACACAAAATACATGTTTCTCCTGCTGTGAATATTTTTCAGGCTGTGCAACTGGTTAAAACTCTTTCCACAGTCCACCTACTGGAACACTCTCACTCGGGTGAGTGTGTCTCGGGGCTTTTCCAGTCACACTGATGTTTGAAATCTTTTCCCAGACAGAACAAACATTTCTCCTTCCATATAAAAAACGTGATGCATCAAATAGCTCTGTCAGATCTTGAATCCTCTTCTAATATCCTGTAAAAGGAGTTGACAAATGTCATTATTGTAAGTCCTGGATAGAAATTCAAAACAGAAATTCCAGTTTCAGTGGAACATTTTTGTTCCCCATCCCTCTTCCTAATGCAGAATGCAGTTAAGTTTATTTCCTCCACTCCCAGTTTTCCCTCTCCCACTTCTCTGACTGGGTTTACTTCTCCAGCTTCTGTTTGCAGACTGAGAATAAAATCAATGAGTCCATCATTTTCTCTCCAGGTCACTGGGGCCTGAAGCCCACCTACCCAATATCCCTTCACTAAAATGGCCACACATGTACCCTGCTGGCTGGACAAGACTCCCCAAGCTCAGGGCAGTACGGTAGCGCAGTGGTTAGCACTGCTTCTCCAAGGCACCGAAGGCCCGGTTTCGCTCCTGGCCCCGGGTCACTGTCCATGTGGAGTTTGAACATTCTCTCCGTGTCTGCGTGCGTCCACCCTACAACCGATGGCGGCCGGTTTCCAGGGTAGATTTCCTGCCGAGCCACCTCAGAACTTATTCACGGTCCCAAGGGATTGCCAATGAAATAGGAAGTCAGGACTGATCAGGGAGGTTTCCTTTCTTCCAATTAAGGGGTGGCACGGTAGCACAGCGGTAAGCACTGTTTCTTCACAGTGCTGAGGTCCCAGGTTCGATTCCTGGCGTTCGAATCTGCACGTTCTCTCCGTGTCTGTGTGGGATTCCGCTGGGTGCTCCGGTTTCCTCCCAAAAGACGTGTTGTTAGGTGAATTGGACATTCTGAATTCTCTTTCTGTGTACCTGAACAGGCACCGAAATGTGGTGACTAGGGGCTTTTCACAGTAACTTCATTGCACTGCAAATGTAAGACTACTTGTGACAATAAAGATTATTATTAAAAGAAAACCAGAATCAGTCCAACCACAGACATTAAGCTACAGCATGCAGATGTCTGACGTGTCTGTTCAGCCCACCCAGCTCCCTTCATTTAATAACCCTTAATACTCTCATCTCACAAACTTCAATCAATTTCAGTTTTTAAACTTTCTACTGACAGAATTTGAATAGAATTCCAGGTTTCACGATATTTTCTATGAAGTGATTTCTGACATTGCTCCTGAACAGCCCATTCTCAGTTAAACAAATAAATGATTTGGACTGATTTGGACTCACTGATTTGGACATTTAAATAATGACAATTATTTTACTCTGAACAGGTTATGTAACAAAATTTCAAAAACATAATAATAATTTGAGTAAAACACTGCGGAAGCTGGAAATGTGAAGTGCAAACAGAAAGTTGTGGAAATCCTCAGCAGGTTTGTCAGCTTCTGTGAAGAGAAAGAGAGTTAACATTTCCAATGCAATCTGATTCTTCTTCAGAACTGAGTGTTTGCAGCATTGTGGTTCCATCTGACAAACATAATGAATGTGAACTTTGTGGTTCTTACAGATATCTGGCTGTAAATCTGATTTCAGACCTTCCTCTGAACACTTTGCAACCTCAGCTCCAACTCATTGTCCTTCACTGAGACCCGGAAAGAAAATCCCGCCACAAGATGGCGCCGGTTGCCTGGGTGACCCGGGTGTTGTCACCGGGGAAGAAGTCCCGCCCACTCTCTCCCTAACGAAGATGGCCGCCACAGCGCTCCGCTCCCCGAAGAAAAGATCCGACTTCCATTTCCAAGATGGCGGCGGTTCCTCCGGGGTCTGTCACCGGGCAGGAAGCCACGCCAATTCCCTCTTCCCATACTAAGATGGCCGCCCCAGCGCTCCGCTCCAGGAACAAAACACCAGCTTCCTTTTCCAAGATGGCGGCAGGTCAAGCCAGACCCGGACTGCACTCTTCCTATTGGCCGTCAATCACTCCCCAGCCATTGTGAGCGGGAGCATGCGCAGTGCAGGTATGAAGCTGGATTCAGGCGGGTGAGTGGAGGCCCCAAACCCCCCAATAAGACCCATTGGTTTTATTGTCAGTCTGCAGACAGGAGCTGGAGAAGTGCAGACAGGAGCTGGAGAAGTGAACCCAGGCAGAGGAGAGGGAGGGAGGGAGGGAGAAAACTGGGAGTGGAGGAAAGAAATGGTGCAGATGGTGAGATGGGTTTGAATTTCAGCCCAGGGAGGAGGGAGAGTGTGTGGGACGGGGATTTACAGCTTTGGGGGAACAAGAGAGGGAAAAATGTTCCAGAGAAACTAGAATTGCCTGTTCAGAATTTATATCCTGGACTGATGGTGATGGCTTTTATAAACTACTTTTACAGGGGGTTCGAAGCGGAAGATTGGCTGTCAGAAAACTCAAACCAAATATCGAGATCTGACAGAGTCACTCAATTCTTTCGAACCTGAATATCACAGTCTTTGAATGTGGAAGGAGTAACGTTTGTCTGTTCAGTTTGTGGGAAAAGATTTTAAACATCAGTGTGATTGGAAAAGCACCGAGACGCACATACACATTAAGTGTTCCATGAACTGACCGTGGAAAGAGCTTTAACCAGTTACATAGACAGAAAAACCATCACACCATTGACTGTGGGGAGAAACCGTCCATGTGTTGTGTGTCTGGACAAGAGTTCAACTTGTCATTCAACCTGGAGAGACAAAAGGACACCGACCGGCACCATGGAGAAACCGTGGCAATGTGGGGACTGTTGGAAGGGATTCAGTTACCCTTCTGAACTGGAAATGCATCGACGCAGTCACACTGGGGAGAGGCCGTTCACCTGCTCCACCTGTGGGAAGGGATTCACCCAGTCATCCAGCCTGCTAGCACACCAGTATGTTCACACAGAACAGACACCTTTCAAATGTTCTGAATGTGAGAAGAGATTTAAAAGCAAAAAGTATCTGTTGAGACACCAACACATTCACAGTGTGGAGAAGCCATTCACCTGCTCCTTGTGTGGAAAGGGATTCACTGCTGCATCTAACCTTCAGAAACACCAGCGAGTTCACACTGATAAAAGACCTTTTAAATGTCCAGACTGTGGGAAGTGCTTTAAAACGTCCGGGGAAGTGACCTGTCATCAACGTGTTCACACTGACGAGAGACCATTCAGGTGCTCTCACTGCGGGACTGGCTTCAGGCGATCATCTGAACTTACTGTACATCAGCGAATTCACACTGGGGAGAGACCGTTTACCTGCTCTGTGTGTGGGAAGGGATTCATTCAGTCATATCACCTACTGAAACACCAACAAATTCACTCTGATCTAAAACCTTTTAAATGTTTTGTCTGTGAGCAGAGCTTTAAAAGCAGCAACGGTCTAGTAATGCATCAGCGGATTCACACTGGGGAGAGACCATTCACCTGCTCTGTGTGTGGGAAGGGATTCACTCAGTCATACAACCTGCTGAAACACCAACAAATTCATTCTGATATGAAACCTCTTCAATGTTTTGCCTGTGAGCACAGCTTTAGAAGCAGCAGTAGTCTAATGAAACACCAGCAAGTTCACACTGGAGAGAGATTGTTCATCTGCCCTGAGTGTGGGAATGGATTCACTGACTTACAGCTTATGCTGAAACACCAGCGACTTGATAAGTGTCTGCAGGGATTGGATTCGGCTGTTTTTGCTGCTGTCAATCAGATCCAGGACTGAATGTGTGGGTTAATACTGAGGTGTGTAAGAAACGCGCCACAGTCGCTCTCTTCCATGGTTCAGAGCTCCTAGATACAGACAGAAGGCTCCTTTACAACTGTGTTTAGAGGCAACAAGATTAATGATGAATGCTGGAAACTTAAGATTTTAGTCCGGGAGTCAGAGTTTACCCAAAAAGGGGGGTCCATGTCATTGATAATTTTGAAGAGTTTATGAAAAAACAACAGGTTAGATATGGTACACCAGGGCAGCACGGTGGCTCAGTAGGTTAGCACTGCAGTCTCACGGCGCTGAGGTCCCAGGTTCGATCCCGGCTCTGGGTCACTGTCCGTGTGGAGTTTGCACATTCTCCCCGTGTTTGCGTGGGTTTCGCCCCCACAACCCAAAGATGTGCAGGCTAGGTGGATTGAACACGCTAAATTGCCCCTTAATTAGAAAAAAAAAAAAAAAAAAATACTCTAAATTTAAAAAAAAAAGATATGGTACACCAGCTAAATTGGCAGAAAATACATGTGACCCATAACAGTTGTAAGGCTCCATCCTGTTTATTCCCTTATTTTCACTATCTCTTATTTTGTCGTTATTATTTTTGATCCAAGGATGATTAATGGACATGTATTTTTAAATCAAGCAGGATTAATGGACACCTATCTTTACGTCAAGCAGGATTAATGGACACGTATCTTTAAATCAAGCAGGATTAATGGATACGTATCTTTACGCCAAGCAGGATTAATGGACATGTATCTTTACGTCAAGCAGGATTAATGGACACGTATCTTTAAATCAAGCAGGATTAATGGACGTGTATCTTTACGTCAAGCAGGATTAATGGACATGTATCTTTAAATCAAGCAGGATTAATGGACATGTATCTTTACGTCAAGCAGGATTAATGGACATGTATCTTTACGTCAAGCAGGATTAATAGACATGTATCTTTACGTCAAGCAGGATTAATGGACATGTATCTTTACGTCAAGCAGGATTAATGGACATGTATCTTTAAATCAAGCAGGATTAATGGACATGTATCTTTACGTCAAGCAGGATTTTTTTCTAAAAATAATTTTTATTCAAGTTTTTCAATAACAAATTTTCTCCCCACAATTTAAAACAAACAAGGCGTGTTTCCACACCAACACAAGAAAATAACTCACCCCCGCAAAATAAATAATAACAAAAAACCAACAGCAATACAAGACCAAAGAAAATAACAACATAGCAAACCCACCGCCGTAAAAAAAAAACCCCCCTAACCATCCCCAAACCCCCCCCCCCAAAGTTGCTGCTGAGACCGACCACTCTCTACCCCTTTGCCAGGAAGTCGAGAAAGGGCTGCCACCGCAGAAAGAACCCCTGTACCGACCCCCTCGGGGCAAACTTCATCCTCTCCAACTTGATGAACCCAGCCATGTCGTTGACCCAGGTCTCCGAACTCGGGGGCCGCGTATCCCTCCACCGTAACAGAATCCTGCGCCGGGCTACTAGAGACGCAAAGGCCAGAATGCCGGCCTCTCTCGCCTCCAGCACTCCCGGCTCCGAAGCTACCCCAAAGATTACGTCAAGCAGGATTAATGGACATGTATCTTTAAATCAAGCAGGATTAATGGACAAGTGTCTTTAAGTTAAGCGGTAGAATTCAGAAGTTACTGGAGAGAATACTAGTTCCTGCTGGTTTGAATGCTGATCTCCGGGGCTGGAAGTGACAGCCTCCTCGGAATGGATTACTGATCCCGGATCAGGAGGATGGTGATATCCGGAGCTGGAGGTGACGATCTCCTCGGAATGGATTACTGATCCCGGATCAGGAGGATGGTGATATCCGGAGCTGGAGGTGACGATCTCCTCGGAATGGATTACTGATCCCGGATCAGGAGGATGGTGATATCCGGAGCTGGAAGTGACAGTCTCCTCGGAATGGATTACTGATCCCGGATCAGGAGGATGGTGATATCCGGAGCTGGAAGTGACAGTCTCCTCGGAATGGATTACTGATCCCGGATCAGGAGGATGGTGATATCCGGAGCTGGAAGTGACCGTCTCCTCGGAATGGATTACTGATCCCGGATCAGGAGGAAGGTGATATCCGGAGCTGGAGGTGACAATCTCCTCGGAATAATTTACTGATCCCGGATCAGGAGGATGGTGATATCCAGGGCTGGAGGTGACAGTGTCCTTGGAATAATTTACTGATCCGGATTAGGAGGATGGTGATAACCAGGGCTGGAGGTGACAGTGTCCTCGGGATAATTTACTGATAAAAATTAGAGTACCTAATTTTTTTTTCCAATTAAGGGGCTATTTAGCCTGACCAATCAACCTATCCTGCACGTCTTTGTGTTGTGGGGGTCAAACCCACACAGACATGGGGAGAATGTGCAAACTCCACATGGACAGTGACCCAGAACCAGGATTTATTTATCTATTTATTAGAAAGGAACAGATATTCAAGGTAATCCTTCCTATTGCCATCAGAAACCATGAAGTTATGGAATGAAGAACCTCTTTTATATGAGGAGCGGTTGAGGTCTCTGGGTCTGTGCTCGATGGAGTTCAGAAGGATGATGGGGGATAGAATTCTAATAGTGCAGAAGGAGGCCATTCAGCCCATTGAGTCTTTATGGACCCTCTGAAAGAGCACCCTATCTCGGCCCATGCCTCCATCCCATCCCCCAAACCCTACTTCACCTAAATTAATTGAAGCCTACTTGTGACAATAAGCGATTATTATTATTATTATTATTATTAAGGGCCAATTTAGCAGGGCCAATCTACCTAACCTACACATCTTTGGACTATGGGAGGACACAGGAGCACCCGGAGGAAACCCACGCAGACACTGGGACAAAGTGCAAACGTCACAGACAGCCACCCAAAACTGAAATTGAACCTGTGGCGCTTTGAGGCAGCAGTGCTAACCCCTCTGCCACCATGCCATTCTCATTGAAACTTACAGAATAATGAGAGGCCTGGATAGAGTGGACATGGAGAGGATGTTGCCACCAGTAGGAGAAACTAGAACCCGAGGGCACAGCCTCTGACGGAAGGGACGAACTTATCAAACTGAGATTAGGGGAATTTCTTCAGCCAGAGGGTGGTGAATATTCTCACTCTCTCTTTCTCACTCTCTCTCTTTCTCACTCTCTCTCTTTCTCACTCTCTCTCTCTCTCACTCTCTCTCTCTCTCTCTTTCTCACCCTCTCAGGGTAGCACAATAGTTAGCACTGTTGTTTCACAGCGCTAGGGACCCGGGATTGATTCCCGGCTTGGGTCACTGACTGTGTGGAGTCTACTCGTTCTCCCTGTGTCTGCGTGGGTTTCTTCCGGTTGCTTCGATTTCCTTCCACAAGTCCCTAAAGACATGTTTGTTAGGTGAAGTGGACATTAATTCTCCCTCAGTGTACCCGAACAGGCGCCGGAGTGTGGCGACTAGGGGATTTTCACAGTAACTTTACTGCAATGTTAATGTAAGCCTACTTGTACCACTAATAATATTATTATTATGTGGTACTCTTTGCCACAGAAGGCTGTGGAGGCTAAATCACTGGGTGTCTTTAAGACAGAGATAGACAGGTTCTTGTTCCTAAGGGGGTTGGGGGTTATGGGGAGGAGGCAGGAGAATGGGGATGAGAAAAATGTAAGCCATGACTGAATGGCAGAGCAGACTTGATGGGCTGAATGGCCTAATTCTGCTCCTATATCTTGTGGTCATTTTGTGGCTCATTGCTTGCTCGGATCTATGTTTAGCACTGGGTAGCACTGTAGCTTCACAGCGCCAGGGTCCCAGATTTTCTCAGTGACCCTCAGTCACCATCATTGAGACTAACTTTAAATTCCAGATTTTATTAATTGAATGGATTGGAGCCGATGTCCCCAGAACATTCTCCTGTCTCTCTGGGTGACTAACGCAGTGACATTGTCACTGGGTCAGTGTCTCCCCCCCTGATCTCTATGAGGTTGTTTGTGGAGAGAAGCCAGAAGTGACGGATAGTCACTGACCTCTCACCTGGTACCTCACAATGTCCAGGGAATGATTGACAGCATCTCTGGGCCAATAGGGAAGGGGGAGGCGGGTCTGGAGGACCGAGCGGGAGTGACTGGTCCTCCAACCAATCCGAGTGAACGAGGGCCGGGCTGGGCTCGGTCGTGTGAGGCATGCGCAGTGATTAGAGGCATGCGCAGTGTGATTAATGGCGGCGCAGAGACGGTGCTTTCTCGGTTCGATAATCCGCAGAGGTGGGTATGGCGGAACCGGGGGAGCTATGGATCAGGCGGGGGGTAGGAGAAGCTTTGTAAATATGTTATATGAACCACAAACCCATGAAAAACAACTTACTGATATCCGGGATGGTCCCCCACCCTTTGCACAGAGCAGGCCGCAGCTTTCCTCAATTACACACCCGGTTTAATGTCCGCCATCTTTGTCGGGGGGCACTGGTCGCAGGGAGGCGCATGCGCAATGCAGAATCGCCATCTTTGTTAGGGGCACTATTTTTGAAATTTACCCAGTAACGAAGAGAACAAATTGTTCATTAAACTGCTTCACTCTTTCACCTCCAATTTCTTATCGATGACGCCGAATAACGATTTCAGGCCAATAACAATCATTTGTATTCATATTGTGTCTTTAACAGAATAAATCTGACTATAAAATCAAAAGGAAAGGATGATGGTTTCTCTAGCAGATAAAGTAAAGACTAAAGTGGAGCCGGGCTCTGTAACTGAGGGCGAAATAGGTGGTCTTGGAGATGATGTGGATATGTGGTCAAAAGATGACCTTCAGCCTCAGACAGTTAACAAGTAGAGGGATGGAGTAGGTGGTTAGAGAGTGAAGTTTGTGCTGGTGACTGGAGAGAATGGCTTCAGCCTTCCCAATGTTTAAAGGCCGGAAATTTCTGCTCCTGCAGCACTTGATGCCAGACAAGCCAGGACAGTGTGTGTGAGTTGGAGATTACATAGAATTTACAGTGCAGAAGGAGGCCATTCGGCCCATCGAGTCTGCACCGGCTCCTGGAAAGAGCACCCTACCCAAGGTTAACAACTCCACCCTATCCCCATAACCCAGTAACCCCACCCAACACTCAGGGCAATTTTGGACACTAAGGGCAATTTATCATGGCCAATCCACCTAACCTGCACGTCTTTGGACTGTGGGAGGAAACCGGAGCACCCGGAGGAAACCCACGCACACACGGGGAGGATGTGCAGACTCCGCACAGACAGTGACCCAAGCCGGAATCGAACCTGGGACCCTGGAGCTGTGAAGCAATTGTGCTATCCACAATGCTACCGTGCTGCCCCAATGAACTAGGTGGTGATGATTTTCACTTGCACCTACTTCTCGAGTCCATCCAGACAGTGGAGGTTGATGGGTTAAAAAATTCACTCAGAGCTCTGGTCAAGCTGTAGTTGTAGAAAATTTGTCTCTTTTACCCCCTGTTTATGATAGATAGAACAGTACAGCACAGAACAGGCCCTTCGGCCCTCAATGTTGTGCCGAGCAATGATCACCCCACTCAAGTCAACCTATCCACGTAACCCAACAACCCCCCCCCCATTAACCGTATTATTTAGGACCCTAAGGGCAATTTAGCATAGCCAATCAACCTAACCCTTTCTTGCACCCCTCTCTCTATCTCCCTCTCATCCCCTCCCATTGATGCTAGATTATGTGTAATCCCAGATTGGGTGGCAGGATTCATTCCGTGAACAACATTAGTGAACCTGTCTGATTTTTATGACAATCCAGTAATTTTCAGTCACTTTCCTCGTGCCGACCTCACAAGTTACCAGATTTATTCAGCAGAATATTATAGCTTGCCTTTGTGTTTCGGTGGGCTCTCTCTCACTTCCTTTTTCTTTTTGAAATCTATATCACAGAATATTAGAAAGGGGAGGATTTGCAGTCGGGAAACTGAAACTAAAGATCATATCAGGATCTCATGGACGCGCCCAATCTATTGTAACCTGAATATCATCGGATTTTGAAGATGGAAGAAAAAAGCAGCATTCACAGTGAGGAGAAACCGTACACGTGTTCTGTGTGTGGACGAGGGTTCAATCGATCATCTGGCCTGTCAAAACATAAATGTAGGCATGACGGGGAGAAGCCGTGGAAATGTGGGGATTGTGGGAAAGGATTCAGTTACCCATCAGAGCTGGAAATTCATCAGCGTGGTCACACCGGGGAGAGGCCATTCACCTGCTCGGACTGTGGGAGGGGATTTACTAAGTCATCCATCCTGCTGACACACCAGCGCACACACAGTGGGGAGAAGCCATTCACCTGCTCTGACTGTGGGAAGAGATTCACTCAGTCATCCACTCTGCTGAAACATCAGCGAATACACACTGGGGAGAACCCATTCACCTGTTCTGTGTGTGGCATGGGATTCACTCAGTCATCCACCCTGCTGACACACCAGCGAATACACACCAGGGAGAAGCCATTTACCTGCTCTGATTGTGGGAAGAGATTCGCTCACCAATCCACCCTGCTGACGCACCAGCAGGTTCACACTAAACAGAGACCATTCATCTGCTTCGAGTGTGGGAAGGGATTCATTAATTCATCGCACCTGATGATACACCAAAGAGTTCACACTGACGAGAGACCTTTTAAATGTCTGGACTGCGGGAAGTGTTTTAAAACCTCGCAGGAACAGGTCTCCCATCAACAGGTTCACACTGATGAGAAACCGTTCAGATGCTCTCACTGCGGGACTGGGTTCAGACGATCATCTCACCTCACTGTACACCAGCGCACTCACACAGGAGAGACACCGTACGCCTGCTCCAAGTGTGGAAAGAGGTTCACTCAGTCATCCGCTCTGCTAAGGCACCAGCGAATTCACACGGAGAGAGACCGTTCATCTGCTCTGATTGTGGGAAGAGATTCATTCAATCATCCAACCTACTGACACACCAACACGTTCACACTGCAGAGAGACAGTTTACCTGTTCCTAGTATGGGAAGGGATTTACTCGTCATCCGCACTGCTGAGACATCAGTGAGTTCACTGGTAACTACAGTGATTGAATTTCGTTGTTACTCACATTGAGAATGAGCCCTGTTCATTGAGCTCTGTTTCTGCAGATGTTAATACACTTCAGACCTGTCATAAAGACTAATATTCTGGACAAAAATAAATTATGCCATCTTTATGTTAAACATGCTGCGTCGGGTATTTTTAATATCTGAAGGGTTCTCCTTTTGAACGGCTCTAACCCTCCGATCTCCTCCATCCTCGCCAATAACAAGTGTGAGGAGCTGATGGAGCTTCTTTCTCACTGAGATTGAGACAATCTGATCAGCTGCCTCTGCTGCTTCCTCCCTCTCACAAACCCACTGGACCAAACTGGCTCTGAAGCTCCCCCTTGTCCAAGATCTGAACTCACATCTTTCTCCAGTTTCTCTCCTGTCCCCCATCAAACCCTCTCATTGCCCATCCTGTCCATGAGACCTGCCCAAACCCTCCCATTGCTCATCCTGTCCATGAGACCTGCCCAAACCCTCTCATTGCCCATCCTGTCCATGAGACCTGCCCAAACCCTCTCATTGCCCATCCTGTCCGTGAGACCTGCCCAAACCCTCTCATTGCCCATCCTGTCCATGAGACCTGCCCAAACCCTCTCATTGCCCATCCTGTCCATGAGACCTGCCTCTATCAAACCCTCTCATTGCTCATCCTGCCCATGAGACCTGCCCAAACCCTCTCATTGCTCATCCTGACCATGAGACCTGCCCAAACCCTCTCATTGCTCATCCTGACCATGAGACCTGCCTCTATCAAACCCTCTCATTGCTCATCCTGTCCATGAGACCTGCCTCTATCAAACCCTCTCATTGCTCATCCTGTCCATGAGACCTGCCACTATTTCCCTTTGCCCTGATCACCTGACTCCCCACGTTATCTGATATCGTTAATGGTTCTGTCCCTTCCAGCGTTAAATTCACTCGCATCATCCAACCTAAAAACAAAACCCTTGATCCGATCATCCTGGCAACCTACTGCTCCATCTCCAATCTCCCTTTCCTTTCCGTGCACTCGGTGTTCCCCAAGGATCTATCCTCGACCCTTCCTATTTTCCATCTACCCGCTGCCACTGGCCGGAGTCAACAGCAAGCCGGAGCAACAACAGCAGATCTGGGCCGGAGCAAAAACAGGCAGAACCATGTGCGGGGTCTACCTTTATAGGTCCCCCAAAGTCCGTGCCTCTTCGGGGCGGGCCTTTACCTGCCATGTATCGATTGGGTCATTTCCCAATCGATATCTTACAAATCCCCCAATCTGAGGGTCTCTTCTCGATGGGTGGGGCGGTCTCTATGGTGCTTTGTGATGGATACTTCTGGTGCCGTTTCGTCTGGGCATCCACTCAAAGTATCCATTCAAACCCAAATGTTGCTATTGTGTGGGCCTAGATCTGGATCACCTCATTACTATGCAAATCGTTGTTGCCATTTATACCTTAAGCTGAGATCCTGCACCTGGCCATAAACTGGTTTCGATACGTGCAGAATGCTAATTAGCCTTCTGCAAACTGCTTGTCCTTGCTAAGACTGTTTTCTCCCTGCAGCCTTAGCAGTTCTCCATTTTGGTAGCCCAGTGTCCATCTTAGGTGGCTACAGATCTTACCGCCCAGTTCCACCATCAACTGAGATTGGAACACAGGTGTTTTGGTGGTGTCAGTTAAAACACGAATCTTGGTCCCACTGGACCAGGAGATCTCCCCTGTGGACAGTGTGTGGAGCTGCTGAGCTCTCCTGAGTTGAGAGTGGAGCTGATTAAGCCGTCGGGCCTGCAGTGAACCTTGAAGAACCATTGTCTGGGATCTTTCCTCTTCATTCACTGACTCCCAGCTGAAGCTGTTTGTGCAGTAAAATAGTTAACTTCAGATATCAATCCCAATTAGCACAGGGCGAGATCGCTGGCTTTGAAAGCAGACCAAGTCAGGCCAACAACACGGTTCAATTCCCGTACCAGCCTCCCCGAACAGGCGCGGGAATGTGGCGACTAGGGGCTTTTCACAGTTACTTCATTTGAAGCCTACTTGTGACAATAAGCAATTTTCATTTTTCATTTCAATTTAATCTTTGGTTCAAACGCTGCAGATTTAAATCAGCTATAAAAGAGAAAGAAAGTTATTGTGTTAATTTCACACCCTCAGAACATCCCAAAGTGATTGACAGTCAATGATGAATTTTGGAGGGAGGAATGAGGAGAGACAGTAAAAACTAAACGGTGCAATTTTAAACAGAGTGTGGGGGGGGGGGGGGGGGTGATAAATGTACACAATTGGTTGATTAAGCTGTTTAAAAATAAGCTAATGGGGTTCCCCTGTTTATTAATGTAGACACAGAGTACAAATGCAAGGAAGCTATCGTGAATCATTGTAAATTACTGATTACCCAGCAGCGTGGAAAATTACCCAGGTATGTCCTGTATAAAAGAGCAGGTCAAACCCAGCCCATTACTGCCCCATCAGTCTTCTCCCAATCATCAGTAAAGTGACGGAGGGGTCATCAACAGTGCTAACAAGTGGAACTTGCTCAGCAACAACCTGCCCTTAGGTCACTGTTTGTGAGGAGTCAACACATTGAGTCTCTGTTTCAAGTTATTTGATTTGATTTGTTGTCACATGTACCGAATTACTGTGAAAAGTATTTTTCTGCGGCTGAGGGAATGTAGACAGTCGGTAAAAAAAGAATAATCAACAGACAACATTGACAAATGGTACAGCGACAGTGATTGGTTATACTGCAGAATAAGGCCCAAACAGAGCAAATATATGAGCAAGAGCAGCATAGGGCATCGTGAATAGTGTTCTTACAGGGAACAGATCAGTCCGAGGGAGAATCATTGAGGAGACTTGTCGCTGTGAGGAAGAAGCTTCCTCCCACAAGTCCCGAAATTTGGACATTCTGAGTGGTTTCTGGGAGATTTGAGAGGCTGCTTTCTGCTAAGGGGTCAAGTGCAGAGTGAAAGGACCCTGGAAAACCGTGGGATGGAATGTTTTGGGTTGGTGTTCACATCCCCGGGTCAGTGTGCGGTGCCCTCCACGCGGGTGAGGCAGGCTGGCCCACCCTGCACCTCCTACTCGAGCCCCAGGCTCCACCACGGCCTCTGCACCTGCTGCTGCCGCTCGGGTTGAGCTCGAGGGTCCAGCGCGCGTGGCTAGTGAGCGCCGCCCCCGCAGCCATGACAACGCCAGCGACGCCTCAAATCTGATCCGGGGAATAATCCGCGCGCTTCTGTCAACAAAACACACCCGCTGCAATGAGCATGCGCTGCAGTACGGACATCCTCGGCGAAATGCATGCTCCGCCGTCATCCATCTTTGTTAGGGGCAACTCGGCTCCGATTCACCCTCTGGCCTAATGGAGCAGCTCTGCCCCGCACAAAGATGGACGTCACTCAATATCAGAGACATTTATAATATTGCTTCCTTTTCCCCTCACTCCGTTTTACAATAAAATCTAATTGATCAGATTACACTTATCATTCTGCAACCAAAACCATAAGAACTAAATGTTAATGGGTTTCTCCAGAGATTTTGCCAGACCTGCTTAGTTTATCCAGCATTTTGTGTTTTTATCACAGATTTCCAGCATCCACAGTATTTTACTTCTATTCCCTTCCAATTTCTGCCTTGCATGTAATTGGGTATCATGAGTGAAGCTACCACCAGGTTCAGGGCTAAACCTTACAGCCAAGCTGCAATGGGCATGTGATATTGCGGCTTCCTACAGATGTTGATTAGATTCACAATATCACTGATGTAACCGAGTGATTCCAATGAAATGATGACAGCGATCTCATTGATCTGAGAGACAGTTTGATCTTTAATTAATTTAAGAGAAAGAATACAGGTGTTGAATATAGATGAAGATGTCCAACTTATTTCGCTCATTGTCATTAATTAGACTGAGCTTGGTGACGGGGTAGATTCTGATTAAACTTCCACTGAAGATACAAAAAGGGGAAGATTTGTTCTTGTTATTCTCCATCAGTGGCACATCAAACAGAGCAGAAAAATATAAGGGCAGTGAATGAAATCTGACTTCTCTCTTCAGAGCTGATGAGAGCTGTCTGTGGACACATTGTTTAGATGGTATTGTCTGTTAAATTCTAGAACTCCACATAACTCCCTCCACAGCCCACTGCTGTGTTCACCTTGCCACACTGCGGCAGTGTTCTTGTCTAAGGTTCCCTCTGGTTCCTGTCACTGTGTCTCTCAGCCTGCAGCAATACAACGCGCTGTCAGACAGCCGCACCTCACTGATTGTTCCTCACTCTTCCCCCACACATATCAAACTGTCGATTGATGCAGAAAATCGAGTCCCCACACCCTCTGCTCTGAAATTAGGGATGTAAAACAAGAAGTTGGGGGCTTTATCCTAGACCTGATGGTACAGCTATTAGGAATATATGAGTTAGCTGTGGTCAAAAAGCTGTAATTACTGGTCACCAAATCTCCTTCACACTGTGTCATGTAACCGGCTCCTGTGAGACAGAGGCATTAAAACTGATCTATTTTCATGTTCTGCTGTATCTGGACCATTAACTGGAAATTTTTACTGAACCTTGGGGAAGTGTCCAGGTCACTCTCCCCCTCCCTGATGCCTCACAATGTCAGCAGCTCAGACTCCAGCTCAATACCCCTGAGCCCAGGTTCTGCAAGTTGCAGACACTCCCGAAGATATGATTGTCGAGGATTGTAACGTTCTCCAAAACCTCCCACATGCTGCAATCCCGACACATCACCTGTCCTGTGATCAAAATCCAGCCCTAATAAAGGATGCGATTACCAACAACACCCAACTCCTGCAGTCACACATGAACCTGCTGGTGTCTCAGCGGGTTGGATGATCGATTGAATCCCTTCCCACACTCGGGGCAGGTGAACGGCTTCTCCCCACTGTGAATGTGTTGGTGTGTCTGGAGATTGGATGATTGAGTGAATTGTTTCCCACACACAGAGCAGGTGAATATCCTTTCCCCAGTGTGAATTCGCTGGTGTTGAATAAGGTGAGACGATTGTCTGAATCTCTTCTCACAATCAGAGCAACTGAATGGTCTCTTGTCAGTGTGAACAAGCTGGTGTTTAATTAGATCTGGAGAGGTTAATCCAAAGACTTTAGTTCAGTTTATTAGTTGCTGAAATTACAGGATACAGGGAAACCGTTGGTTGTTGCAAAATTTTGTAAAATTGTTTTAATATTTTTATTCAGATTGGAAATAATTAGACGCAGTTTAAATAGAAGATAATGTTAAGAGTTTAGCTTGAAGCATTGTATATCTGCATGTCTGGTTGTTATGCAAGAAAGCAATCTCTGTTTTTGTAAGGTGTAATATATTGATAATTTTCCAGCAAATACCATTCACCAATTCATGTCTTTATTGAAGATGTTTAAAGGGGAGTATTTACATACAAATTGGCCCAGTTGTGACCTTTAACCTGTAATTAAAGTATCTCCTAAGTTTTTAAGTTTATATTCTTTTTGTTTTAAAAAAATCTGCAGCTGTATTTCCTCTTAAGTGCCTCTCTTGTTTTCAAGGATGTAAGTTTTGGGTGCACACTTTTACAGAACTCTAATGAACATAATGGCTTAATGTGAACAAGCACTTTAGCTGTCAAGGAATGTATTATGATTTGGCTCTCAATAAAATGTGACTGTTAACTCAATAACTGTTTTGAAATAAAATAAAGCATTTAAAATTCAACAAAACACATCTTGATACGAGTTACAACTATTTTGCTGGGTCAGCTGGTGAAAGGTCACAATTGAGCTCAATTTTCAAGCTTGAAATGTTTTCTAATGAGTCTGTGATAGTTCAAGTCTTTTTTAAATGGTTACTTCTGAATGTGATTGAAAAATAATTATGCTGTGTTAATCAATTAATTTACTGATGTGTAGCATAATATTGATTGGTCTTGAAAATGTATATTTGGTATATTCTGAGAGACTTAGAATGTGCGGGAAAAATATTTGGAAAAGTTTGCAACTGCTGAAAGTGGAAGTTTAAATTGTTTCTGATTTCTTCAATCTGTAGTATTTGAGCACTAATGGGGGAAAAATGTTCAAGACACATTAATACACATGCATGTTTTATAATATGTTCTTCAGTAAATTCAGTGTGATGGTGTAAAGTATGTACAAACGTAGTCAGGGAAGAATAAAATCTACATCATGAATTTTGACACATTACAGCTGTCTGAAGAGAAACGTCTCCCAGATAAAAGAAACAACAAAGGCTCTTCACAGAAAAGACTGCCCTTTATCCATCTGTTGGAATTTCATGGTTGAACAGGAATTCTCAGGCTACGTGGTTAAACGGAGCAACAGTAACGAATAAAGCAAATGTAATGGTAACTGATTGCTCTACTTTTTTTTTATGTTGCTTGATTAACCATTTTATTTGGACACAACCTGTGTGACTTAAAAGTTACTAAAAGCTTTGGCAACTCTTCGTATTCTAAGCGTTAGAAGTACATGACATGTAAATTTAAAAGTCGTTAGCTTCACTGTTTTTATAGTTCTTTCATCTTGTTACCAAAATTGTTACAAAAATGTTAATGTTCAAATAATGACTGCAAACAGCTAAGTTTCAGTTTATCAAACTAGATGTACTATTAGTGTTGTAATAAACTGTTAAATGGAGCCTACAGTAGATTATGCAAGTTCTCAGATTCAGTTTCTTGATGTTGAATTCCTTTTGAAGGCTGTATGTTGTGGTATTTTAATTTGATAAATTCCAACATGTGTAATTTGCCTCAGTTGGTTTGAAGCTTGTGTTAGTCAACCTCCCATTGTAGTTTTAATACAGAAGCATAATGACAAAGAAAAGAAAAAAAAAAAAAAAAAAAATTAGATCTGGAGAGGTTTTAAAGCAATCCCCACAGTAAAAGCATTTAAAAGGTCTCTCATCACTGTGAACTCTCTGATGTGACGCCAGGCTGGATGACTTTGTGAATCCCTTCCCACACATGGAGCAGGTGAACGGTCTCTCCCCAGTGTGACAGCGCCAATGGCTCTCCAGCTGGGATGGGTAATTGAATCCTTTCCCACAGTCCCCACATTTACAAGGTTTCTCCATGGTGCCAGTGTCATTGTGTCTCTCCAGGTTGGATGGTCAGTTGCAATCTTGCTCAGACACAGAACATGTGCACTGTCTCTCCTCACTGTGAATGGTGTAATGTTTCTTCAGGCTGTGTATCTGGTTAAAGCACTTTCCACAGTCAGTTCACTGGAACACTCTCACTCGGGTGTGTGTTGTGTGGGTCTCGGTGCTTTTCCAGTCACACTGATGTTTCCATAGTCAGTTCACTGGAACTCTCTCACTCGGGTGTGTGTTGTGTGGGTCTCGGTGCTTTTCCAGTCACACTGATGTTTCCATAGTCAGTTCACTGGAACTCTCTCACTCGGGTGTGTGTTGTGTGGGTCTCGGTGCTTTTCCAGTCACACTGATGTTTCCATAGTCAGTTCACTGGAACTCTCTCACTCGGGTGTGTGTTGTGTGGGTCTCAGTGCTTTTCCAGTCACACTGATATTTGAAATCTTTTCCCACAGACAGAACAGACAAATATTTCTCCTTCCACATTCAAAGGCCGATGATCTTCAGGTCCTGACGAATCAAGTGACTGTGTCAGATCTTGACATGATGTTTAGTTTGCGTTACTCATCTGCAAATTCTCTTCATGCTCTGTAAAAGGAGATTACCAAAGTCATCACTGTAAGTAGAAGATAACAATGCAGAACAGTTAATCATCGTTTCTATGAAACATTTTTTTCCTCTTATTCCACGACAGCTACAGATCCCCGTCCCACACACTCCCTCCCCACTGGGCTGAAATCGAAATAAAGTGTTGGATATTGTTTTCTGTATCCTTTGTACAAATTTAGACAAATAGAGATAGAAACATGTTGGATAATTCATTTCATCCATGAATGCTGATAAAATATTATACAATCAATCGGCTGGATATGTGTTCACAGCAAGTTGGAAAACTGTTTGGATTTCACTGGAAAACTCTTGAACCTTCGTCCCCACTGCCACTATCTCTTTGTCACAACCACACAAAAATAAATGTAGATTGGAATTCACGACAAAGGACTCTACACCACAAATAAGAGATAGAACAAATAGACGACAAGACTTACTTTATAAATGACATACTTTATAAAACTCATAGACAGTATGTAAATGATTGAAAATTTAATGAACTCAAGCTGACAACATATGATCTGTGGACTTTTTTTTTTTTTAAATAATTTTTATTGAAATTTTTCGATACAAACATTTACCCCTACTACATTTTAAATTATAACACAACAAATCCCCCCTGGAAAATCCTCCCCACGCCCTCCCCCGCGCGCACCCCCCCACCCTCCCCCCCCCCCCCCCCCCCCCCCCCCCCGCGCTACCCGTCTAGCAACCAAACCGTTTTTCCCTTTCTGCCGATGGCCTCGGGCAGTCATTGCCCGCGACCCCCCGCTAACGTGCTCCCTTCGTTGCTATCCCCCCCCCCCCCCTCCCTTCCCCCCCCCCCCCCCCTTTCTCCCCGGGTTGCTGCTGTTTCGGCCTCCAGTTCCTATCTCTGATCCAGAAAGTCAAGGAAGGGCTGCCACCGCCGGAAGAACCCCTGTACCGACCCTCTCAGGGCGAATTTGATTCTTTCCAATTGGATGAAGCTTGCCATGTCGTTTAACCAGGTGTTAACACTTGGTGGCCTTGTGTCCCTCCACTGAATCAAGATCCTTCTCCGAGCTACCAAGGACGCAAAGGCCAATATTCCGGCCTCCCCTGCCTCCTGTACTCCTGGCTCCACCCCAACCCCAAAAATCGCTAGCCCCCACCCTGGTTTGACCCTGGTTCCCACCACTCTCGATACCGTCCCCGCCACCCCCTCCCAGAACTCTTCCAGTGCCGGGCACATCCAGAACATATGTACATGGTTCGCAGGGCTTCCCGAACACCTAACACACCTGTCCTCACCCCCGAAGAACCGACTCATCCTAGTCCCCGTCATATGGGCTCTGTGCAGCACCTTAAATTGGATGAGGCCCAACCTTGCGCACGACGACGACGAATTGACCCTCTCTAAGGCATCCGCCCATGTCCCATCTTCTATCTGCTCTCCCAGCTCCGCTTCCCACTTGTCTTTCAGCTCCTCTATCGATACCTCCTCCACCTCCTGCATTATTTTGTAGATGTCCGAGACCTTCCCTTCTCCGACCCAGACCCCTGACAGCACCCTATCACTCACCCCTCTATCGGGAAGCAAGGGAAATCCTTCCACCTGTCGTCTGGCAAATGCCTTCACCTGCAGGTATCTAAACGTGTTCCCCGGGGGGAGCTCAAATTTCTCCTCCAGCTCTCCCAGGCTCGCAAACCTCCCCTCTATGAACATGTCCCTCAGTTGCCTGATGCCCGCCCTGTGCCAGCTCTGGAATCCCCCGCCAGTGTTCCCCGGGACAAATCTGTGGTTCCCTCTCAGTGGCGCCGCCATCAGACCCCCCACTTCCCCCCTGTGTCGCCTCCACTGCCCCCAGATTTTCAGGGTGGCCGCCACTACCGGACTCGTGGTATACCTTGTGGGGGGGAGCGGCCATGGTGCCGTTACTAGCGCCCCCAGGCTTGTATTGCCGCAGGACGCCCTCTCCATACGTTTCCAAGCTGCCCCCTCCCCCTCCATCACCCACTTGCGCACCATCGATGCGTTCGCCGCCCAGTAGTATCCGGAAAGATTGGGCAGCGCTAATCCTCCCCTGTCCCTACTCCGTTCCAAGAAAATCCTTCTCACTCTAGGGGTGCCATGTGCCCACACATAGCCCATAATGCTGCTAGTTACCTTCTTGAAGAAGGCCCTGGGGAGAAAGATGGGCAAGCACTGAAACAGAAACAAGAACCTCGGGAGGACCGTCATTTTGACTGACTGCACCCTCCCTGCTAGCGACAGCAGTACCATGTCCCACCTCTTGAACTCCTCCTCCATCTGCTCCACCAGCCTTGAAAAGTTCAGCTTGTGGAGGGTCCCCCAGTTCCTTGCCACCTGCACCCCCAAGTACCTGAAGCTCTTTACTGCTCTCTTAAAGGGGAGCCGCCCAATTCCCTCCCCCTGATCTCCCGGGTGTATCACAAAGACCTCACTTTTACCCACATTTAATTTATATCCCGAAAAGTCCCCAAACTCCGCTAGTATTTCCATTACCTCCGGCATTCCCCCTTCCGGGTCCGCCACATATAACAACAAATCATCCGCATAGAGTGATACCCGATGTTCCTCCCCTCCCCTTGTCAGTCCTCTCCACCCCCCTGAACCCCTCAGTGCCATCGCCAACGGTTCGATCGCTAATGCAAATAGTAAGGGGGATAGGGGGCATCCCTGCCTGGTACCTCGATGGAGCCCAAAATACTCTGACCTCCTCCCGTTTGTAACCACACTCGCCCTCGGGGCCGAATACAGCAGCTTCACCCACTTGATAAATCCCTCCCCAAACCCAAACCGTTCCAGCGTCTCCCACAGGTATTCCCACTCCACCCTATCGAATGCCTTCTCCGCATCCAGTGCTACCACTATCTCAGCCTCCCCCTCCACTGCTGGCATCATAATCACATTCAACAGTCTCCGGACATTTGTGTTAAGTTGTCGTCCCTTTACGAACCCCGTCTGGTCCTCATGGATTACCCCTGGCACACAATCCTCTATTCTGGTTGCCAGGACCTTTGCCAACAGTTTGGCATCTACATTCAAGAGGGAGATAGGCCTGTAGGACCCGCACTGTACAGGGTCTTTGTCCCGCTTCAGGATCAAGGAGATCAGGGCCTGTGACATTGTCGGGGGCAGAACCCCCCCCTCTCGCGCCTCATTGAAGGCTTGCACCAGCACTGGACCCACCAAGTCCACATACTTCTTATAAAATTCCACCGGGAACCCATCCGGCCCCGGCGCCTTCCCCGCCTGCATCTGGCCTATCCCTTTAACTAGCTCCTGCAGCTCTATCGGCGCCCCCAGCCCCTCCACCCGTTCCTCCTGGACCTTTGGGAACCTCAATCTATCGAGGAAGTTCTCCATTCCCCCCCTCCTCCTGGGCGGCTCAGACCGGTACAATTCCCTGTAGAAATCCCTGAAGACCCCGTTCACCTCTTGCCCCTTCTGCACTACGTTCCCTCCCTTCTCTCTCACTCCCCCAATCTCTCTGGCTGCCTCTCGCTTGCGCAGCTGGTGTGCTAGCATCCTGCTCGCCTTTTCCCCGTACTCATAGACCGCGCCCTGTGCCCTTCTCCATTGCGTCTCCGCCTTCCTAGTGGTCAGTAGGTCAAACTGGGCCTGTAAACTGCGCCGCTCCCTCAACAGCCCCTCCTCTGGTGTCTCCGCATATCTCCTGTCCACTTCTATAAGTTCCCCCACCAGTCTCTCCCTCTCCTGCCTCTCCTTCCTTTCTCTGTGTGCCCTTATGGAGATCAGCTCTCCTCTGATCACTGCTTTCAGGGCCTCCCAGACTACCCCCACCTTCACCTCGCCCGTGTCGTTCGTGCCCAGATATCTCTCAATGCCCTTCCGGACCCTTCCGCACACCTCATCGTCCGCCAGCAGCCCCACATCCAGGCGCCACAACGGGCGCTGGTCCCGTGCTTCCCCCAGTTCTACCTCTACCCAGTGTGGTGCATGGTCCGAAATCGCAATGGCCGAGTACTCCGTGTCCTGCACTCTCGAAATCAGCCCCCTGCTCAGTACAAAAAAGTCTATTCTGGAGTACACCCTGTGGACGTGGGAGAAAAAAGAATACTCCCTCGCCCTTGGCCTGCCAAATCTCCAAGGGTCTACCCCCCCCATCTGCTCCATGAACCCCCTTAGCACCTCTGCCGCTGCCGGCCTCCTATTCGTCCTGGAACTCGATCTGTCCAGCCCAGGGTCGAGCACTGTATTGAAGTCCCCCCCCATGATCAGGCCCCCTGCCTCCAGACCCGGAATGAGGCCCAACAGGCGCCTCATAAAACCCGCGTCATCCCAATTCGGGGCATACACATTCACCAGCACCACATTCTCTCCCTGCAGCCTACCCTTCACCATCACGTACCTACCCTCCTTATCTGCTACCACCTGCGCCGCCACGAACGACACCCTCTTTCCCACCAGAATCGCCACCCCCCGGTTCTTTGCGTCCAAGCCTGAGTGGAACACCTGTCCCACCCACCCCCTTCTCAGGCGTACCTGGTCTACTACTCTCAGTGAGTCTCCTGCAACATTGCCACATCCGCCTGCAGTCCCTTTAGGTGTGAAAAAACCCTTGCTCTCTTGACCGGCCCATTCAGCCCCCTCACGTTCCAAGTAATCAACCGGGTCGCAGAGCGACCTGTCCCTTTCCCCTGTCTATTAGCCATGTCCTGTCCCCTGTTCGCCCCGGGTCGACCCTCCCCTTCTGACCCGTTCCCCATGGCGATGGCCCCCCCCCCCTCTCCTCCCGTTCTTCCCTTCCCGTCCTCGGCCTTTCCAGCAGCAACCCGGTATCCCCCCCCCCCCCCCCCCCCCCCCCCCCCCCCCCCCCCCCCCCCCCCCCCCCCTGGCTAGGACCCCTCCTAGCCGCGGTGTATCCACCATCGTACTCCCGAGAGTCAGCTGATTTTCGCTGACCCGGCTGCCCCTGCCACACTCCGACTCCTCCCGATGTGGGGGGGAGGGGCCTCCCCCCCCCCTTGCCATCCCTCTCTGACCCCGCTTCAGCGCGGGAAAAGCCGCCATTGCTGGCCACACCCCACTCTTCTCTCCTCCCCCTTCCTCCGTCCCGCGCGTGGGAAACAGGGGAAAGCCCGCGCTTTCGCCCGGCCACACCCTACCCCGCCATCTTCAATTCCACCCCCGTCCCCATCCAAGCCCATAAAAAAGCCCCCTTAAAACGAGAGGAAGAAAAAGAGAAAAAGAAAACACGCATAACCAACTTGCACCCCCCCGTCCCGCCTCCCCAACTTAACAATATAACTATATAAATAACAAATCTCAAATAAATACATAAATACATAACTATGCCTGCATAACTAAATAACTACCCAATAATAACGTATTTAACCATCACCCTCCATCGAACAGAACAGTAACCATAACCCTTAAAGAACAGATCAAAAAACGGTAAAAAAAAGCCCCCCCTGCAACAACAATAATCAAGGGAAGTTGGCAACGGGAAGAGACACACAAAAAGGAACAAAGAAACCCCCCATAACACAAGTTTCAAAGAAACCAAACGATCCATCAACTTTAACCAAGTTCCGACCTGGCCTAAGAAAGACATGGGCCACTTGATCAGTCAAGGGTACTCGGGCGGCCTCGACCGCCGGCGTTCCCAAGTTCTAGTTCAGGTCCAGCTTTTCCTCCCGAACAAAAGTCCATGCCTCCTCTGGGGTCTCAAAGTAATGGTGCTGGTCCTTGTAGGTGACCCACAAGCGCGCTGGCTGCAGCATTCCAAACTTGATCCTTTTTGCGTGCAGCACTGCCTTCGTCCGGTTAAACCGGGCCCGCCGCTTTGCCACCTCCGCACTCCAGTCCTGATATATCCGCACCGTCGAATTCTCCCATTTGCTGCTTTTCTCCCTCTTGGCCCACCTCAGCACTTTCTCCCGATCACAGAAACGCTGGAATCGCACCAGCACCGCCCTCGGGGGCTCGTTCGCCCTAGGCCGCCTAGCCATGACCCGATATGCTTCTTCCAGCTCCAGAGGCGATGGACCGGCCCCCTCTCCCATCAGGGAGCTCAGCATCTCCGCTACATATTTCGGGAGATCAGGCCCCTCCAGGCCTTCTGCTAGGCCCAGGATCCTCAAGTTCTTCCGCCTCATTCGAGTGTCCAGCTCCTCAAAGCGGCTCTGCCATTTCAGGTGGAGTGCCTCGTGCACCTCCACCTTTCCCACGAGGACCGTGGCCTCCTCCTCCCTTGCAGTCATCTCCTGCTGCAGCTCTCTTATCGACGCCTCTTGGGTCGCCTGGGCCCCCATCAGCCTTGTGGTCGTCGCGTTCATAGACTCTAAGAGTTCCACTTTCAGCTCCGTAAAACACCGGAGGAGAGCGGCCTGCTGCTCCTCCGCCCATTTTCTCCAATCTTCTAGTGCGCCACCGGCCGCCATTTTGGTCCTCTTCCCCCGCTTTTTTCGGGGAGCTGCTGCCGCTTTTTTTGTCGCCCCACTCCGAGTACCGACCATAAAGTTGGTCTCACTCTCCTCAGGGAGCCTTCCCCCACCGGGATTCGTCTTTACAGTACCGTCGGGGCCCTCCAATCGGCCCTTAAACACCTTTGTCGCAGGAGCTGCCAAATGTGCGACTTAGCTGGTCATAGCCGCAACCGGAAGTCCATGATCTGTGGACTTAATACAAAAGGCAGATGGCAAAGGTTTGGAGGGTTTGCAGTCAGGCAAGGTCCCGGGACTGGACGGATATCCTGTAGAATTCTATAGCAAATTCTCAGAGCTGTTGAGCCCACTATTGCTGAGAACCTTCAAAGAGGCTAAAGAACATAGAACATAGAACAGTACAGCACAGAACAGGCCCTTCGGCCCTCAATGTTGTGCCGAGCCATGATCACCCTACTCAAACCCACATATCCACCCTATACCCATAACCCAACAACCCCCCCCCCGCCTTAAACCTTACTTTTAAGGACACTACGGGCAATTTAGCATGGCCAATCCACCTAACCCGCACATCTTTGGACTGTGGGAGGAAACCGGAGCACCCGGAGGAAACCCACGCACACAGGGGGAGGACGTGCAGACTCCACACAGACAGTGACCCAGCTGGGAATCGAACCTGGGACCCTGGAGCTGTGAAGCATTTATGCTAACCACCATGCTACCCTGCTGCCCCAAAGAAAGGGGAACCCTTCCCCCCGACGATGTTCCGGACCTTGATCTCGCTCATCCTTAACCGAGATAAGGACCCGTTGCAGTGCGGCTCCTACAGGCCGATATCGCTCCTTAATGTAGACACCAAACTGTTGGCCAACACCCTGGCCACTAGAATTGAGGACTGTGTCCCGGGGGTGATTAATGAAGACCAGACCGGGTTTGTCAAGGGCAGGCAGCTGAACACGAATGTGCGGAGGTTCTTGAACGTGATCCTGATGCCCTCGGAAGGAGGGGATGCAGAAGTGGTGGCTGCAATGGATGCGGAAAAAGCCGTTGATCGGGTGGAGTGGGAGTACCTGTGGGAAGTGTTTGGCAGATTTGGATTTGGCAAAGAATTCATAGGATGGGTCAGATTACTATATCAGGCCCCTATAGCAAGTGTGTCCACGAACCGACTGCGGTCGGAGTACTTTAGGCTGCATTGAGGAACGAGGCAGGGTGCCCCCGTCCCTCCTGCTGTTTGCCCTGGCAATCGAGCCATTGGCCATGGCGCTGAGGATGTCTAGAAACTGGAGGGTGCTGGTTCGGGGAGGGGAGGAGCATCGTGTTTCACTGTACGCGGATGACCTGCTCCTGTATATTTCAGATCCGGTGGAGGGGTGGGGGAGGTCATGCAGATACTAAACGATTTTGGGGATTTCTCGGGGTATAAGTTAAATGTCGGGAAAAGCGAGCTTTTTGTGATCCATGCGACAGGCCAGGAAAAGAGACTGGGAGAGCTCCCGCTCAAGATGGTGGAGAGGAGCTTTCGCTACTTGGGCATACAGATGGCTAAGAGTTGGGATGCCCTGCACAAGCTCAACCTAACGTGGCTTGTGCATCAGATGGAGGAGGACTTTAAGAGGTGGGACATGTTGCCACTTTCCCTGGCAGGCAGGGTGCAGTCCGTGAAGATGACGGTCCTCCCCAGGTTCTTGTTTATCTTCCAGTGCCTTCCCATCCTCAAATCCTTCTTCAAGCGGGCGAACAGGATTATCACGGGCTTGGTATTGGGAAACAAGACCCCGCGAGTTAAAAGAATGTTCTTTGAGCGCAGCCGGGGGGGGTAAAAAGAGGCCGGAATCCTGACCTTTGCCTCCTTGGTAGCCCGGAGAAGGCTGTTATTAATGTGGAGGGACGCAAAACCCCCAAGTGTTGAGACTTGGGTTAGTGACATGGTGGGGTTTCTAGGTTTGGAGAGGATAACGTTTGCCTTGCGAGGGTCTCTGCAGGGGTTCTCCGGGCGGTGGCAACCATTCCTTGACTTTCTCACGGAACGTTAGATGGAGGTCAGCAGCAGCAGCAACCCAGAGGGGGAGGTGGGGAACTGTATGGGTTGTGGATAGATTTTTGTTAAGTTGTTCATTCTTTTTTTGTTTTTTGTTGCCTTCTTTTAGTAGTGGTTTTGTAAAAAGTCTGTAAAATTCTCAATAAAAACAAGTTTTAAAAAAACGCACTATGCAGAGAATCTTTAATTTATATTCTGCTGGTTAAGGAGTGCTGCTCTTTGTAACCTATTGTAATTATTTGTCTGATGAAATAATGTGCAATCCCGTCATTATTTTATACTTTTATTTAATGGCTATCTATAACTATGTGATGAATTCTAATTACTTGTTATATTTGTGTTGTCATCACAATTCAGACATTAACCTTTCTCTCTCTCTCGCTCTCTCTTGTTTTGATTTCTGGTTCTCGTCCTGTCCAATCTAACCCTGAGCTGATGTTTCACAGGGAGACATTTGTTAATAGTTTCCCAGAAATCAGAGTCCTCATTGATTTGAGTGCGAAGTGTCAGCTCTTATTGATTATCCCCCCCCCCTCCCCCATCCTGTGATGTGAACCACCCTCCAGTGTGTGAAGCAGGATTGTGCCCGTTAACCTGGGCCTGTTCCAGGGAGGGAGGGAGAAGCCACACAGGCAAACCAGGGAGCTGACAATTATCCTGATGAGTTTGTGGATCCACAAAGTGTTTCCAAATCCTCCCCATCCAGCCGCCAACTCCAGCACACCTTCGACCAGCTGCAAATTTGACAAATAAACACCTGTCCATGGTCATGACCGACACAGCACGTGCTTCAAAAACTGGGCGACACTGCACCTGTGCACTCGTCTCCTGTGGTGTAGATAGGGGACATCCACCATGTGGGGAATGCTGGGTAAAAACCCCACCATTGTGATTCACAATTCAGTTTCTTGTGATTACTCAGCAGTAAGGCAGTGGAGAGTGACCTTAGAACAAATCATTACAGTGAGGTATTTGACATGTAACAACCTACAAGGTTACAGACTAACAGCTAGAAAGTGGGGTTGGGCTGGTACTGATATGATGGGCCAACTGGCCTCCTTTGGTCCTATAAATTTAAATTTTCTGTTTCCATTGTCGAACAAATTGAAGACTGAAATAGACTGAATTTTGGTCTCTCAGTGAATCAAGGGTGCTGGTGAACAGACAGGAGGGAGGAATTGAGGCTCATTCAGCCATGATTGTATTGAATAACGGAGTAGGTGAGACAGGTTGTCTGGCCTGATCCTGCTCCTAACCCTTGTCTGCTTACAACAGCGCTGTCTGATTTCATCATCACCAATTTAGTTGCAAGAGTTACTAACAGCAACAGAAACAAACAAATGATGTGATTAACAGCAGAATCTAACCTCCACAGTCAGTTGTGAACTCGCTGGTGTGTCAGCAAGTGAGACGATCGAGCAAATCTCTTCTCACACACGGAGCAGGTGAACGGCCTCTCCCCAGTGTGAACTTGCTGGTGTCTCAGCAGGTTGGAAGACTGAGTAAAGCCCTTCCCACACACAGAGCAGGTGAATATCTTCTCCCTTGTGTGAACCTGTTGGTGCCTCACCAGGTTGGATGATGAAATGAATCCCTTCCCACACACAGAGCAGGTGTACGGCCTCTCCCCGCTGTGAACTCGCTGGTGTTGAATAAGGTGAGGTGACTGTCTGAATCTCTTCTCACACTGAGAACAACCGAATGGTCTCTCATCCGTGTGAATAAACTGGTGTTTAATCAGATCTGGTGAGATTTTAAAGCATTTTTCACAATCAGAACATTTAAAAGGTCTCTCATCAGTGTGAACTCGCAGGTGTAACTGAAGGCTGGACATCAGAGTGAATCCATTCCCACATACGGAGCAGGTGAACGGTCTCTCCCCAGTGTGACTGCGTCGATGAGCTTCCAGCTGGGATGGGCAAAGGAATCCCTTCCCACAGTCCCCACATTTCCACGGTTTCTTTGTAGTGCGAATGAGTTTGTGTCTCTCCAGATTGGATGATCAGTTGAAGCCTCGTCCACACACAGAATATATGTACGGTTTATTCCCGCTGTGAATGGTGTGATTTTTGTTCAGGCTGTGTAACTGCTTAAAGGTCGACTGGAACACACTCACTCGGGTATGTGTATGTCTCGGTGCTTTTCCAGTCACACTGATGTCTGAAATCATTTCCCGCAGACAAAACAGATAAATATTTCTGCTTTGACATTTAAAGCTTGGTGATATTCAGCTCCGAGTGAATTAAGTGATGATCAGATCTTAATGTGATGCTTGGTTTGAGTTCCCCATCCACACGTTATCTCCTAATATCCTATAAACAGAGTTTACTAAAGTCATTGCTGTCAGTGCAGGATAGAAATTTACAACAGACAATTCTAGTTTCTATGCAACATTCATTCTTTTCTTGTTTTCTCAAACATGTTGTTCAATCAAAATAAAATAAACCAAAATCAGAAACAAAGTCCCAACAAGAGCAAAATAATCTTCCTGAATAAACCAGAATGTTATTACCAATGTCTCTGAGACATTCTGTACTCCGAGGAACCCACTGATTGTGGAAGGTGTCAATTACAAAGAACATAGAATGATACAGCGCAGTACAGGCCCTTCGGCCCTCGATGTTGCACCGACATGGAAAAAATCTAAAGGCCATCTAACCTACACTATGCCCTTATCATCCATATGCTTATCCAATAAATTTTTTAATGCCCTCAATGTTGGCATGTTCACTACTGTTGCAGGTAGGGCATTCCACGGCCTCACCACTCTTTGCGTAAAAAACCCACCTCTGACCTCTGTCCTATATCTATTACCCCTCAATTTAAGGCTATGTCCCCTCGTGCTAGCCACCTCCATCCGCGGGAGAAGGCTCTCGCTGTCCACCCTATCTAACCCTCTGATCATTTTGTATGCCTCTATTAAGTCACCTCTTAACCTTCTTCTCTCTAACGAAAACAACCTCAAGTCCATCAGCCTTTCCTCATAAGATTTTCCCTCCATACCAGGCAACATCCTGGTAAATCTCCTCTGCACCCGTTCCAAAGCTTCCACGTCCTTCCTATAATGAGGCAACCAGAACTGTACGCAATACTCCAAATGCGGCCGTACTAGAGTTTAGTACAACTGCAACATGACCTCATGGCTCCGGAACTCAATCCCTCTACCAATAAAGGCCAACACACCATAGGCCTTCTTCACAACCCTATCAACCTGGGTGGCAACTTTCAGGGATCTATGTACATGGACACCGAGATCCCTCTGCTCATCCACACTACCAAGAATTTTACCATTAGCCAAATATTCCGCATTTCTGTTATTCTTTCCAAAGTGAATCACCTCACACTTCTCCACATTAAACTCCATTTGCCACCTCTCAGCCCAGCTCTGCAGCTTATCTATGTCCCTCTGTAACCTGCAACATCCTTCCGCACTGTCTACAACTCCACCGACTTTAGTGTCGTCTGCAAATTTACTCACCCATCCTTCTGCGCCCTCCTCTAGGTCATTTATAAAAATGACAAACAGCAACGGCCCCAGAACAGATCCTTGTGGTACGCCCCTCGTAACTGAACTCCATTCTGAACATTTCCCATCAACTACCACTCTCTGTCTTCTTTCAACTAGCCAATTTCTGATCCACATCTCTAAATCACCCTCAATCCCCAGCCTCCGTATTTTCTGCAATAGACGACCGTGGGGAACCTTATCAGACGCTTTACTGAAATCCATATACACCACATCAACTGCTCTACCCTCGTCTACCTGTTCAGTCATCTTCTCAAAGAACTCGATAAGGTTTGTGAGGCATGACCTACCCTTCACAAAACCATGCTGACTGTCCCTAATCATATTATTCCTATCTAGATGATTATAAATCGTATCTTTTATAATCCTCTCCAAGACTTTACCCACCACAGACGTTAGGCTCACCGGCCTATAGTTACCGGGGTTATCTCTACTCCCCTTCTTGAACAAAGGGACCACATTTGCTATCCTCCAGTCCTCTGGCACTATTCCTGTAGCCAATGATGACCTAAAAATCAAAGCCAAAGGCTCAGCAATCTTTTCCCTGGCTTCCCAGAGAATCCTAGGATAAATCCCATCCGGCCCCGGGGACTTATCTATTTTCACCTTGTCCAGAATTGCCAACACTTCTTCCCTACGCACCTCAATGCCATCTATTCTAATAGCCTGGGTCTCAGCATTCTCCTCCACAATATTATCTTTTTCTTGAGTGAATACTGACGAAAAGTATTCATTTAGTATCTCGCTTATCTCCTCAGCCTCCACACACAACTTCCCACCACTGTCCTTGACTGGCCCTACTCTTACCCTAGTCATTCTTTTATTCCTGACATACCTATAGAAAGCTTTTGGGTTTTCCTTGATCCTACCTGCCAAAGACTTCTCATGTCCCCTCCTTGCTCGTCTCAGCTCTCTTTAGATCCTTCCTCGCTTCCTTGTAAATATCAAGCGCCCCAACTGAAACTTCACGCCTCATCTTCACATAGGCCTCCTTCTTCCTCTTAACAAGAGATTCCATTTCTTTGGTAAACCACGGTTCCCTCGCTCGACCCCTTCCTCCCTGCCTGACTGGTACGTACTTATCAAGAACATGCAATAGCTGTTCCTTGAACAAGCTCCACATATCCAGTGTGCCCAACCCTTGCAGCCTACTTCTCCAACCTACACATCCTAAGTCATGTCTAATGGCATCATAATTGCCCTTCCCCCAGCTATAACTCTTGCCCTGCGGGGTATACTTATCCCTTTCCATCACTAACGTAAAGGTCACCGAATTGTGGTCACTGTTTCCAAAGTGCTCACCTACCTCCAGATCTAACACCTGGCCTGGTTCATTACCCAAAACCAAATCCAATGTGGCCTCGCCTCTTGTTGGCCTGTCAACATATTGTGTCAGGAAACCCTCCTGCACACATTGTACAAAGAACGACCCATCTAATGTACTCGAACTTTATCTTTTCCAGTCAATATTTGGAAAGTTAAAGTCTCCCATAACAACTACCCTGTTACTTTCGCTCTTTTCCAGAATCATCTTCGCCATCCTTTCCTCTACATCCCTAGAACTATTAGGTGGCCTATAGAAAACTCCCAACAGGGTGACCTCTCCTTTCCTGTTTCTAACCTCAGCCCATACTACCTCAGAAGAAGAGTCCCCATCTAGCATCCTTTCCGCCACCGTAATACTGTCCTTGACTAGCAGCGCCACACCTCCCCCTCTTTTGCCCCCTTCTCTGAGCTTACTAAAACACCTAAACCCCGGAACCTGCAACAACCATTCCTGTCCCTGCTCTATCCATGTCTCTGAAATGGCCACAACATCGAAGTCCCAGGTACCAACCCATGCTGCCAGTTCCCCTACCTTATTTCGTATACTCCTGGCATTGAAGTAGACACACTTCAAACCACCTACCTGAACACTGGCACCCTCCTGCGAAGTCAAATCTGTGCTCCTGACCTCTATACTCTCAATCTCCCGTACCCTAAAACTACAATCCAGGTTCCCATGCCCCTGCTGAATTAGTTTAAACCCCCCCAAAGAGCACTAACAAATCTCCCCCCCAGGATATTGGTGCCCCTCAGGTTCAGATGTAGACCATCCTGTCTATAGAGGTCCCACCTTCCCCAGAAAGAGCCCCAGTTATCCAGAAATCTGAATCCCTCCCGCCTGCACCATCCCTGTAGCCACGTGTTTAATTGCTCTCTCTCCCTATTCCTCATCTCACTATCACGTGGCACGGGCAACAACCCAGAGATAACAACTCTGTTTGTTCTCGCTCTGAGCTTCCATCCTAGCTCCCTAAAGGCCTGCCTGACATCCTTGTCCCCTTTCCTACCTATGTCGTTAGTGCCAATGTGGAATACGACTTGGGGCTGCTCCCCCTCCCCCTTAAGGACCCGGAAAACACGATCCGAGACATCACGTACCCTTGCACCTGGGAGGCAACATACCAAACGTGAGTCTCTCTCGCTCCCACAAAATCTCCTATCTGTGCCCCTGACTATTGAGTCCCCAATTACTAATGTTCTACTCCTTTCCCCCCTTCCCTTCTGAGCAACAGGGACAGGCTCCGTGCCAGAGGCCCGTACCCCATGGCTTACCCCTGGTAAGTCCCCCCCCCCACAAGTATCCAAAACGGTATACTTGTTACTCAGGGGAACGACCGCAGGGGGTCCCTGCACTGACTGCTTCTTCCCAGTCCCTCTTACAGTTACCCATCTATCTCCAGTCTTTGGTGTAACTACTTCCCTGAAGCTCCTATCTATGACCCCCTCTGCCTCCCGAATGATCCGAAGTTCATCCAGCTCAAGCTCCAGGTCCCTAACACGGTTTTTGAGGAGCTGGAGTTGGGTGCACTTCCCACAGATGAAATCAGCAGGGACACTGACGGCGTCCCTCACCTCAAACATTCTGCAGGAGGAGCATTGTACTGCCTTCCCTGACATCACCTCTAGATTTAAAAAAAACAAGAAAAAGAAAAAGAAAGGAAGAGCTTACCTGATATTACCTCAAACCCTGCTCCCGCTGAAAGGTAAGCAAATTTAAAGGCACTCACTCACCTTCACGACAGGCCCCTGCTCCCGCTTCCCAACCACCGTGGGGTGGGGGGGTTGGTTAGAGGAGGAGGTAGGGTGGGAAATACTCACGAAGTGTTTCAGGTTTAACTGTCACTTGCCAACAGCCTCTCCACAAACCACCTTCAACTTAGGCTGACCGCACTGCACGTATGCAAATTTCCCCAGAACATCTGATCAGTAGCTCTGCTCTGCTGCCCTCTGCTGGTGGACACCGCATGCTCCCTCACCAGAGCCACCCAAACACAGACAGGCCCATGGAAGAGAGGCCAGCAGCCTCTTATGGGGGGCGGCAGTAAAGTGACCTTATTCAATGGTGGAGCAGGCTCAATGGACTGATTTTTATTTTATTTGTTCATAATTATTGCCCATCCCTAATTGCCCTGGATGAGGTAGTTAAGAGTCAACTACATTGCTGTAGGTCTGGAGTCACATGTCGGCCAGACCGGGTAAGGACGGCAGATTTCCTTCCCTCAAGGACATTAGTGAATGAGTTGAGTTTTTAATGACAATCAACAATGGTTTCATGGTCATCATTAGACTATTAATTCCAGATGCTTATTGAATTCAAATTTCAACATCTGCAGTGGCAGGATTCGAACCTGGGTTTTACCAGAAGCATTACCCTGGATTTTTGGTTTAGGAGTCCAGTGACAATACCACTACGTGGTACTGGTGTAGTGGTGTTGCCGTAGTGGCTGACTCCTGCTCCTATTTCTTATATTTAACCAGTGTAATCCCCACCACCAAATGGGACCTGATCATCCAAATTCTATAAATTGCTGTTTTAACCAGGCCCAAGAGCAAGTCCAGGAGAAGATCCTCTGACTTACCCAGTCCCTCCACACCGGGCAGCCAAAGATTAGGAGCCTGGGGCTGAAATGTATCTAAAACTTCAGAAGTAGCTTTTGCAGGTAACTAACTATCGAGACTGCAACCTCCCACACTGAATGTATACATGGCCCATGGAATTCTCTGGGCTGCAAGCAGCACCTGCAGCAGGTTGCTCATGCCGGACACTAGGACCCGGTTGGAAACAGAGGCGCTGAAGCCCCGCCGACAATCTTTCGAAGGCCCCATAACAGAAGCGCATGCGCACTCTCCACCTGAAACAAGATGGCGGCCGTTAGTCTGGGTCGTCTCCGGGGAAAAGACCCGGAGCTGCAAATGTGGGACCCGCAGGTTCGGATTCGGGGCTTTGTGCCTTCACCAGGTGTTTAGAAAGCCTCCCCGTCCACCCGCCGGCTTCATTGCCCCCTACGCGTTTCCGCATCCTCACCGGTTTGGAGATCCGATAAACAATAGGCTTCTCTTTGCTATCACTGCGCAATACAGGGCGGTCCTGCGCTTGCGCATTGCTCACCTGTGTTCTGGATAGAGGACATTCACCACCGCGGGGGGTGCCGGGTAATGTTCCCGCCATGGCAGCTACTAACCAAGCAGGGAATTGTTAATTATTTCGCTATGATTTGGCGATTGCAGCGGAAATCAGTAATGTTAGGAACCCAGGTAGCATGGTGGACAGTGGTGAGCATGGTAGCACTGCTGCCGCGCAGTGCGTGCGACCTAGGTTTGATTCCAGGAATTTGGTGAATTGTGGAGTTTGCACTTTCTCCCCGGGTCTGCATGGGTTTCCTCCGGGTGCTCTCATTTCCTCTCACAATCCAAGGATGTATAGGTTAAGCGGGGATGGAGAGGTAGGGTGCTCTTTCAGAGGACTGTGAGCGTTGCTTTTTCCTTCCATGGTCCAAATTCACCAATATTTAGGTTACGATCAATTCGATGACGTTGTCTGATCCTGATAAGATGTTTGATCTGAGTTTCCTGACTGCAAATCCTCCCCTTGTAACTCTGAAATTGATTTAAAACAGAAAAAAGGGAGTGAGAGAGATCCTACAAAAACAGGTTGTGAAATTGAGCTGAATGAATCTGGTAACTTGTGGGGCCGACACTGGGAAAAAGTGACCAGGAAAACTGTTGGAACCTTTTGTGAAAAGTGAACTAGTTTGTTAATGTCCTTCAGGGAAGGGAACCTGTCACCGGCCTGAGCCCACACAAAACTCGGGCCTCTGCAAGAACACAAGAAATAGAAGTAGACCATTCGGCCCGTCGACCCTGCTCTGCCATTGAACACGATTGTGGCTGATCTCAGTCTTCAATTCCACTTTCCCGTTAGCTCTCTATGTCCTTTGACTTCCTGAGAGACCAAAAATCGCACATCTCAGCCTCAAATATCATCCACAACCCTCTGGGGTAGAGAATTCTCTGCAAGAAACCAAGAGAGAAAGTAAAAAAGAATGAGGGAAAGGGAGAGGGAGGGAGAACACTGGGGGTGGGGGGGGGGGGCAACAGGTGGCATCGGAGAGGCATTTTCTCGACTGACGACGAATCACAATTTGACAGAATGTCCTAAATATTTAAACTCCACCACCTTGATGAACAGGACAGCAGATGTATGTGAACATCATCACCTGCAAGTTCCTTTCCAAGACACACTGTCTAAACTTGCCTGACATCCACTTTCCTCTATTTAAATATTGACAAGACTGAACCTATTCCCGTCCACTGGGCCCACATGACGGTGGCCCGGATGAGTACATTTTTTGGGGTGGAAGAAAAATGCGCTAGGTCTGCAGAGGGCCAGCGAATGATGTCCACATGTTCTGGGCATGCCCAAAACTTTGGAGATACTGGGAAGGATTTGCAAACGTCATGTCCCAGATACTGAAAACCAGGGTGGTGATGAGTCCAGTGGTGGCAGTTTTGGGGTCTCGGAAGCCCCGGGGACCAGGAGGAGAGGGAGGTTGACATCTTGGCCTTTGCTTCCTTGGTAGCCCGGCAACGTATACTGCTGGCATGGAGGGACTCAAAGCCCCCAAAGACTGAAGCATGGCTCTAGGACATTTCGACCATTTTAGGGCTGGAAAAAATTAAGTTCGCCTTGAGAGGATCTGTATTAGGGTTCGCCCGAAGGTGGCAACCATTCATCGACTTCCTCGCGGGGAATTCATTGTTAACCGGGGGGGGGGGGGGGGGGGGGGGGGGGGGGGGTAAATTAGAGTAGAATAGGAGGGATAAATAGGCGGGTACTGTTTATGAGGGAGGAGTGGTCTTTATCATAGAATTTACAGTGCAGAAGGAGGCTGCACCGGCTCTTGGAAAGAGCACCCTACCCAAGGTCAACACCTCCACCCTATCCCCATAACCCAGTAATCGCACTAAGGGGAATTTCTGACACTAAGGGGAATTTATCATGGCCAATCCACCTAACCTGCACATCTTTGGACTGTGGGAGGAAACCGGAGCACCCGGAGGAAGCCCACGCACATGGGGAGGATGTGCAGACTCCACACAGACAGTGACCCAAGCCGGAATCGAACCTGGGAACCTGGAGCTGTGAAGCAATTATGCTATCCACAATGCTACAGTGCTGCATTTGCACTATGTTTCTGCTTTGTGTTGATACTTGCATATTACTGTCTGTAACTGTAACTGTTTACAATGCCATAAACACCTCAATAAAATTGTTTATTTTAAAAAAAGACTGAACCCATTCCCTTCCTGTCCCGGCTACAAACTCCACTCCCTTGCCACCAATTGCATTCCTGTGGCTGAAGCAGACTGTTCAGAACCCTGGTGAAATATTTCACCCCGAGATGAGCTCTTGACCAGATCCACATCATCACCAAGATTGCCGATTTCCACCTCAGGAACATAGCTCGACTCCACCTTAGTCACTGTTCATCTGCTGCAGAAACCATCATCTATTCTTCTGTTCCCTCTCAAATAAATTATTCCAATGCACTTGCAGCCAGACTCCAACATTAAACAACCCCCCCCCCCCCCCATCCCATCCCAAACTCTGCTACCCATGTGCTTACTCACACCAGCCGCTGTCCCACTGATCCACTGAAATGCTTCCTTTTAAAAGGCACAAAAAGTTTAAATTTCTCATTCTTCTTTTCATCCATGGTAGTGATCATCCTGATCACTGTAATCTCCTCCACATACATCCCTTTGAGATCTCTGCACTCATTTAATTCCAGCCATTTGAGTATTCTTGATTTGAATCTCTCCACCATTACTGAGTTGCCAAGACCTCAATTTCTGGAATTTCCTCCTTAAAACTCCGACTCTCAAACTTACTTTCCTCAGTTAACATTCTCCTTACAATCTAATATCTCCTCATGCGGCTCAGTGTCAATTGTTGTTTTGTAATGTTTCTCTGAACTTTTCTCTGAAAAGTTATATTCTGTTCAAGTCATAATATAAATTCGAATTATTGTCACAGCCCTCGGCAGATATTCTGCCCTATAAATAGGAATTTGTAACTCAGAGTGAAGCAGTTTGATGGACAGTCTGTCATGAAGAAACGTTTCAAAAATGTTGCCCCTAACAATGATGGAGACTGAGCATGCGCTCTCTGCTCATGCCCCAATAAAGATGGTGGGTGCGCATGCGCACCACTGCCAGTACCAAATAAAGATGGCGGCCGCATAGTCTCGTCTGTAACAAAGCTGCGGCCTCCGTTCAGATCCCCAGGCACCGGTAGGTTATTTTCCGGATTTTCAGTGCAAATAACAAGTTCACGAAGCGCACCTAATCGAGCTCTCCCTCCGTCCCGTCATTCCCACCTTCACGGATTGTGGATCCGAGAACGAACGTTTTTCTGCGTCGCCATTAATCACACTGCGCATGCTTCACTCAGCTCAGTCCCGCTCCCTCGTTCACGCTGATTGGTTGGAGGACCAGTCACTCCCGACCGGTTCTCCGGTCGCGCCCAGTCTTTGCCTATTGGTCAGTGCTGCCGTCAAGCACTCCCGGCATTGTGAGGTGTCAGGTGAGAGGTCAGCGTCGGGGGGCGGGGTTTACAAACTCCAGGGGGGCCCCAGAGCCGAATGTGAAACAATGAACATTCTTCACTCTCACTTTCCGTCACTTCCGGCTTCTAGCCACAAACAATCTCATGGAGACCCGGGCGGGGGGGGGGGGGGGGGAGGAGACACTGACCCAGTGCATTAGTCACCCAGAGAGACAGGAAAATGATCTGGGGACATCGACTCCGATCCATTAAATTAATAAAATCTGGAATTTAAAGTTAGTCTCAATGATGGTGACTGAGGGTCACTGAGAAAATCTTCAATGTCACTGGATTAGGTGAGAAAGTAGGAAACTAGTTAGTTTAACGCCTGTTGTTGGGAAACTGTTGGAATCCATTATTGAAGAAGTAGTAACTGGACATTTGGAAAGTCAAACTGCAATCCATCTGCACTCTGCGTGGTTTTGTGAAGGGTAGATCCGGTTTGACTCATTTTGTGCAGTTCTTGGAAGATGTAACAGGCTAAGTGGATAATGGGGGTCCTGTAGATGTATTTGGACTCCCAGAATACATTTGATAAGGTGTCACACAAAAGGTAATAACGTAAAATCCCACGGGGTTGAGAGATAATACATTAGATAGAGGATTGGCTAACCAGCAGACAGCAGAGAGTGGGGATTAGATGTATTTACACATGTACTGAAGAAAAATGTTTTTACCCAGAGGGTGGTGACGGTCTGCAATGCACTACCTGGGAGGGTGATAGAGACGGGTTGCCTCATATCCTCTAAAAAAAGTACCTGGATGAAGACTGGCATGTCATAACATTGAAGGCTATGAGCCAAGTGCTGGCAAATGGGATCAGGTAGGTGGGTCAGGTTTATCATGTGTCGGTGCTAACTTGGACTAAAGGGCCTCTTCTGCAGTATGAAAATAATGAAAGGAAAATGAAATGAAAATCGCTTATTGTCACAAGTAGGCTTCAAATGAAGTTACTGTGAAAAGCCCCTAGTCACCACATTCCAGCGCCTGTTTGGGGAGGTTGGTACAGGAATTGAACCGTGCTGCTGGCCTGCCTGGGTCTGCTTTAAAAGCCAGCGATTTAGCCCAGTCTGCTTAACCAGCCCCTCTGAGTTGCTGATGATACAAAGTTTGGTGGCATCATAGACAGCATAGATGATTGCATTAAATTGCAAGAAGATATTGACAGACAAGGTGAATGGGCAAGATTGTGGCAATATAAACAAGTGTGAGGTTATCTGTTTTGAACCAAAAAAGGATCGAAGTGAGCACTTTCTAAATGGAAACAGGTTCAGTACAGTCGGTGTCCAAAGAGACTTGGGGTTCATAGAATCTACATTCGGCTCAAACTGGTCCATGCCAACCAAAAAGCTCATCTAAGCCAATCCCATCGGCCTGTACTTGGCCCAGATCCCTCTGAACCTTTCCTATCCATGTATCTGTCCAAATGCCTTTTCAGTGTTGGCAATGTCCCTGCCTCAACTCCTTCCTCAGCGAGCTCATTCTGTACTATCCTCTGTGTAAAACCATTGCTCCTTGGGTTCCCATTAATTCTTTCCCCTCTTAACATACACCTGTGCCCTTTAGTTCCCGACTCCCCAACCCTGAGAAAAAGACTGAGTGCATTCACCCTGTCCATGCCTCTCATGATCTTATACACCTCTATAAGATCACCGCTCAGTCCCCTACGCTCCAAAGATAAAGGTCCTGGTCTGTCCAATCTCTCCCTTTCACTCAGTCTCTTGAGTCCTGGCAACATCCTTGTAAATCTCTTCTGTGCTCTCTCCAGTTTAATAACATATTTCCTATAGCAAGGCGACCAAAACTGAACACGATACTCCAGGTGCGACCTCACCAACGTCCTGTACAACTGCAACATAACTTCCCAACTTCTATACTCAATGCCCTGACTGATGAAGGCCAGCATGCCAAAAACCTTCTTCAGAGAATTTACAGAGCAGAAGGAGGCTATTCGGCCCATCGAGTCCGCCAGAACTGCATAGCCCTTACAAAGAGCACCCTACTCAAACCCACTTATCTACCCTATCCCCGTAACCCAGTAACCCCCACTTAACCTTTCTTTTGGGACAGTCAGGGCAATTTAGCATGCCCAGCCCACCTAACCCACATATCTTTAGACTGTGGGAGGAAACAAGAGGAAACAAGAGAACACACGCAGACTCCGCACAGACAGTGACCCAGCTGGGAATCGAACCTGGGACCCTGTAGCTGTGAAGCAACTGTGCTAACCACTATGCCACCATGCTGCCCTATCTACCTGTGACTCCACCTTTAAAGAACCGTGCACATGAACTCCAAGATCCCTCTGTTCCATGATACACACAAAGGCCCTACCATTCACTGTGAAAGTCCAACCTTGCATTTGATTTTCTGACATGCAACACCTCACATTTATCTCCACACAAACAGTTACCTGGGGCTGAATTGAAGAGCTTGACTGATTATCTTAAATTGATTGTTAGTGTTGCTATTAGCACACTCTGAATTGTTCAGCAAGTGCTGCCTGTTTTATTACACTTCTGGTAGTATGTTATGTTATACTACTGAATGTAATATATGTCACTCAATAGTTGATGAGGTTTTCATCCATAGATTCATAGAATTTACAGTGCAGAAGGAGGCCATTTGGCCCATCGAGTCTGCACCAACTCTTGGAAAGCGCACCCTACCCAACCGCACACCTCCACCCTATCCCCATAACCCAGTGACCCCACCCAACACCAAGGGCAATTTTGGACACGAAGGGCAATTTATCATGTCCAATCCACAAAAATACTTGCACATCTTTGGACTGTGGGAGGAAACTGGAGCACCCGGAGGAAACCCATGCACACACGGGGAGGATGTGCAGACTCCGCACGGACAGTGACCCAAGCTGGAATCGAACCTGGGACCCTGGAGCTGTGAAGCGATTGTGCTAACCACAATGCTACCATGCTGCCCACGTATCCTTTGATACCCTTCACCCTAAGTGCTATATCTAACTGCATCTTGAAACCATACAATGTTTTGGACTCAACTACTTCCTGTGGGTGTAATGAATTCCACAGGTTCACCACTCTCTAGGTGAATAAATTTCTCCTCATCTCTGTCCCTGTATCCTCAGACTGTGATTCCTGGTTCTCGACACCCACCGTTGGGAACATCCTTCCTGCATCTACCCTGTGTAGTCCTGATAGGATTTTATAGGTTTCTATGAGATTCCCCCTTCATTCTTCTGAACTCCAGCGAGTGCAATCCTAAACTGCTCCATCTCTTCTTGTGCTTCTGTCCTGTCATCCCAGGAATAAGTCTGGTAAACCTTGATCCTTTTGCACCTCAGAGCGCTGCAATCTCACCATTTAAATTATAAGATTTTTCATTCTGCCTGCCAAAATGGACAATTTTACATTTTCCCACAGTAAACTCCGTTTAACAGTTCTTTGTCCAGTCAATTAACCTATCTATACATTTTTGTAACCTCCTTATATCCTCTTCACAACTTACTTTCCTTTATACCTTGGTGTTATCAACAAATTTGGCAATCATCCCTTCCAAACCTTAACCCAGTCATTGATGAATTGTAAAATGTTGAAGAACCAGTACTGATTACTGTGGCTCACCACTCGTTAGATCTTCCAACCTGAAAAAGTCCCATTTTGAGCCAACTCTGCTTCCTGTTCGCCAGTCAATCTTCTATACATGCAAATATGTTACCCCCATATGTGATGGTAAGCGAAACACATTGATTTTATTTATCTTTCTATCCCTATGATTTTATTTATTTTTCAATCCCGATGTGAGCAGAAGCTCACTCTTCTCCAGATTCAGACAAAGAATTATTAGAAATTAGATCTTTAATGGCGGCTGCATTACCCACAACCCCACGCGCCCCAGAAACCGCTCTATCTCCGGCGGATTGTAAGGATGGTCCGCGCATGCTTGGAAGGTCCTGGTCTCTGAAGTTGTTTGTGGAGAGAAGCCGGTAGCGGCGGATCTGAATGGAGAATGTTCATTGTTCCACATTCGGCTCCGGGTCCGCCCCCCGACACTGACCTCCCACCTCACAATGCCCAGGGAATGATTGACGGCAGCACCGGACCAATAGAGGAAGGTGGGTGTGACAGTACAACCGAGGGGGTGTGGCTAATCCTCCAACCATTCGCAGTGAACGAGGAGGCGGGGTTATGACTGAAGCATGCGCAGTACGGGTGCTGGAAGCGGAAGGCCTCTTCAGAATTTCAACCCGATATTTCCAGTGTAGCGTTTTCTGAACTCCTTTTCCAGCGAGTGAGAAGGGGAGGATTTACAGACAGGAAAATCAAAGCAAACATCATATCAGGATCTGAAAGTCACTCAGTTCATTAGAAACTCAACATCATTAACCTTTGAATGTGGAAAGAGAAATGTTTGCCTGTTCTCTCTGTGGGAAACGATTTCAAACATCTGTGTGACTGGTAAAGCTGCGATGCACACATAACACAAACCCAAGTGAGAGTGTTCCAGTTAACTGACTGTGCAAAGATTGTAACCAGTTACACAGCCTGAATAAACATCACACCATTCACAGCAGGGAGAAATCATACATGTGTTCTGTGTGTGAACGAGGCTCCAACTGATCATCCAACCTGGAGAGACGCAAGGACACCAGCATTATGGAGAAGAGTTGGAAATGTGGGGACTGTGGGAAGGGATTTAATTATCCATCCCAGCTGGAAATTCATCAACGCACTTACACTGGAGAGAGGCTATTCAGCTGTAATCTCTGTGGAACAAAGTTTAAATGTGTTTCCACCTTGCTGCGGCATCAGCAGATACACACTGGGGAGAGGCCGTACACCTGCTCCGTATATGGCAAGAGATTCACTCAGTCATCGGGGCTTTGCACACACCAGAGAATTCACACTGAGGGGAAGGCATTCAGCTGCGCGTCCTGTGGCAAGAGGTTTAGGCAGTCATCTGAGCTCAATGAACACCAGCAAATTCACACTGGGGAGAGGTCGTTCATCTGCTTTGAGTGTGGGAAGGGATTCACTCGGTCATCCCACCTTCTGAGACACCAGCGGGTTCACACAGAGGAGAGACCATTCAATTGCACATCTTGTGGAAAGAGTTTCAGGCAGTCATCTGATCTCAAAGCACACCACCGAGTTCACACTGGGGAGAGGCCGTTCACCTGTTCTGAGTGTGGGAAGGGATTTACTCAGTCATCCCACCTGCTGGCACACCAGCGAGTTCATAAGTGACCACAGGGGTTTGATTCTCCTGTTATTGCTACTGTTAATCACATGCTGGACTGATAGTCGGACAATATTTGCTTTGTTTCTATTGATATCAACAAACCTTACAGCTGGCTGGGGTTTAACTGGCTGGAGTTTAATATTCTGGAGGCGTTACTGATGTTTAGGGCTGCAGTGTCCGACTATGCAAGCACCATTTGTGATTTTTCTCTTTAATTCAAGAACTGTCAACGGGAACGCAGGAAAACTAACTTTTACTTCAATCCAAAATTGATATTTGATGCAATTCAGAGTCTGCGATTAGAAAATGCTGATCAATCCTTGCTGACTTGCACCTTTTTCACAGTGGCACATCCACTATTAAGTTAACCTATCAAGGAACAAGAAACAAAGTAGTGATATATTTTACAGGCACATCAGCATTGGTATTGATGAAACTTGGAAGTCACTGAGTTGAATCATTTCTGACGCAGCAGCAGCAACATTTGGTAAAGGTGGAACCCACACACAGACTGGTTTGAGACCCACTCAGTACAGATGTCATCTGTCATTGAAGCAAAAAGCAAAGCCGACCTGATGTACAACATATTACATGAGCAACAGCAGCTTAGGGTGTCGTGAATAGTGTTCTTACAGGGAACAGATCAGTCTTAGGGGGAGTCATTGAGGAGTCTTGTAGCTGTGGGGAAGAAGCTGTTCCTATGTCTGGATATGCGGGTCTTCAGACTTCTGTATCTTCTGCCTGATGGTAGGGTCTGGAAGAAGGCAATGCCTGGGTGGAAGGGGTCTCTGATAATGCTGTGTGCCTTCCTGAGGCAGCGGGAGATGTAGAGAGAATCAGTGTGGGGGTGGCAAGCTTGTGTGATGCGTTGGGCTGAGTTCACCATACTCTTCAGTTTCTTGCGATCTTGGACCGAGCAGTTGCCATACTAGGCTCTGATGCAGCCGGATAGGATGCTCTCTATCGCACATCTGTAGAAGTTTGTGAGAGTCGATACAGGCATGCCAAATTTCTTTAGCTTCCGTAGGAAGTAGAGATGTTGTTGGGCTTTCTTGACTGTTGCATCAACGTGAGTGGACCAGGACAGACTGTTGGTGATGGTGACCCCCAGGAACTTAATGGTATCGACCATCTCCACTTCGGAGCTATTGATGCAGATGGGAATGTGTGTCATGGTGCGCTTCCTGAAGTCGATGATCAGTTCCTTGGTCTTTCCAACATTTAAAGAGGTTGTTTTCGGTACACCATGCAACCAAGTGATTTATATCCCTCCAGTAGTCTGATTCATCGTTGTTTGAGATATGGCCCAACACAGTCGTATCATCCACAAACTTATAGATTGAGTTGGAGTTAAATCTTGCCACACAATCATGTATGAACATAAGCCTACTTATGACACTAATAAACATTATTGTTAATAAAATTGAATATAGGGGGAAAGCGAGGTGTTTCCAATAATTGCCAGGGGCAGGAGAGAAGGCTGGGGAGTTGCTGTTCCAGATGGTGGGGGTGAGTTTCCACAATATTGGGATATAGGTGGCGCACAGATGGGTCCAGCTGCATAAGTTGAAGGTGGACTTGAAGAGGTTGGATGTGTTGCCTTGTCTTTGGCAGGATGTGTACAGACAGTGAAAATGATGGTGCTGCCCACCTTTCTGTTCAAATTTCAGAACCTGTTCCCAAGTCCTTTCTGAGGAAGGTGAATGGGATGATTTCGAGGTTTGTGTGGGTGTGGAAGGCCCTGCGAGTGAGGAAGGTGTTTCTGGAAAGGGATTGACGTGGGGGTAGGGGGTGGTTGGCTTTGCCGAGCCTGTTGAATTACTACTGGGCAGTGAACACACAATGATTAGGAATTGGGTGTGGGAGGAGGGTCTGTCTGGAGACTGGTGGAGGTGGCGTTGTGTAGGGGCACCAGTTTGAGCGCACTGTTGTTCTTGTCCCTGCTGGTCTCGCTGGTCTGGTGGTGGTGTCAGAGTTGAGGGTTTGGAACTAGTGTAGGCAACACTTCGGACTGGAAGGCCTGTCTGTGGCAATATTTGACAAACATAGGTTTGTGCCGACAGGGCTGGTTCTAGGGTGGCAGCAGGTTAGGCATAGAGTACTTCAGGGCCTTGTTTCTGGAAGAAATATTTGCAGGCCTGGAGGAGCTTGAGGAGTTGTATCAGTTGCCTGTGGGAAACAGTTTTTAAAAATAAATTTAAAGTACCCAATTCATTTTTCCAATTAATGGGTAATTTACCATGGCCAATTCACCTACTCTGCACATCTTTGGGTTGCAAACACAGGGAGAATGTGCAAACTCCACACGGACAGTGACCCAGAGCCGTTATCGAACCTGGGACCTCGGTGCCGTGAGGCAGAAGTGCTAACCACTGCGCTGCCATGCTGCCCTAAGGGAAACAGTTTTAGGTACCTGTAGGTGAGGGACTTTGTTAGGAAAGAGGTGCCGACCTCTCCAGAGCTGCCACCTCCGGTGCTGCAAGACAAGTTATATTCTGAGGATGACATTGGGGAGGGAGAGGTGCGGATATATATGGAGAGCTGGTGGATATCCCTCCTCCTGTGGAGGAGGTCAGACACAAGTGGGAGGAAGAGCTTGGGGCAGAATTGGGGGCCGGGGTGTGGAGGGAAGCCCTGCGGAAGGTGAATGCTTTCTCAGCGTGTACGAGGTTAAGTCTCATCCAGTTCCAACTGGTGCACAGAGCCCCCATGATGGTCTTGAGGATCAGTCGGTTCTTTTTGGGGTGGAGGATAGGTGCAGGTAGTGTGCAGGTCGGGGGCCACCGCACCATGTGCTTATGTTTTTGGTGGCCCCGAGGTTGAGGGGGTTTTCGGATGTAATGTCTGAAATTCTGGGAGTAGGGGCGGCTCCAAATCCGGAGGGGGCGATATTCGGAGGATCAGAAGATCTGAGAGTTCAGGTGGGGAGAGAGGCTGATGTCTTGGCCTTTGCCTCCCTGATAGCCTAGAGCTGGGTTTTGTTGAGTTGGCGGGATTTGGAGCTTCCAAAGACGAGGGCATGGGTGAGTGACATGGCGGAATTTCTGCACCTGGAAAAAGTGAAGTTTGCCATACGTGGAGTGGAAGAGGGGGTCGCCCCGAGGCGGAAGCCGCTTATCAACTTCTTTAAAGTGGATTCATTGGCAGCGCGGAGGAGGGGAGATTGTTTTGTTTGGGGGGGTTGGGAAAAAAGGATGTGAGCTTGGGGTGATGGAGGGTGGGTTCTTAGCTTTGTTACCTGTTGCTGATGTTTGGCTTTTGTATTTTTGTATATGTAAAAAATGTCTTCAATAAAAATATTTCTTAAAAAAAGAATTCTCTGCTCTTCAGGTTAAGAAAAATTGTGCAGCTCCATCCAATCTTGATCTGAAATTTTATGTGAAATCTTGACCACAAATCTTCCCTTCTAAGACCAACTATGTTAACATGTATAACAAAGCTGGAGCATGTTCAGTCCTGAATATGATTAACAACAAAATCCAAGCACAATAGTTATTTGTGAATACGTTGGTGTTTCAGCAGAGTGGATGAGGTAACAAATCCCTTTCCACAATCAGAGCAGGTGAACGGCCTCTCCCCAGAGTGAACTCACTGGTGTAATTCTAGTTTGGATGACTGATTGAATCTCATCCCACATTCAGAGCAGGTCAATGGTCTCTCCACGGTATAAACCCACTGGTGTCTCACTAGGTGGGATGAGGTGGTGAATCCCTTCCCACACTCGGAGCAGGTGAATAGCCTCTCCCCAGTGTGACTGCTCCGCTCGGTTTGCAACTTAGACTGGTAATTAAATCCCTTTCCACAGTCCCCATGTTTCCATCGCATTTCCCTGTTGTGACTGCAATTATGTTCCAAAAGGCCAGCGAATTGGTTGAAGTCCTGTCCACACATTGAACACGTGTACCGTTTTGCTCTACTGTTAACGGTGCTCTTTCCTTCCATGTTTAAAATCCAATGAAATCACGGTACAATAAATTGGCCAACTCCATCAGATTCTGATATCATTTTTCGTTTTCAGTTTCCCAACTGCAAATTCTCCCCTCCCAACACCTTGTGGAATTGATTTAAAACAGAAAAAAGGGAGTGAGAGAGAACCCACTAAAACACAAAGGTGGTGGTGAAATAGAGCTGAAAGAATCTGGTCATTTGTGGGGCCGGCACGGGGAAAAAGTTACATTGAAAACTGCTGGATTGTCATAAAAACACAACTGGTTCAGTAATGTCCTTCAGGGAACCTGCCACCCAGTCTGGATCCACACAATACTCTGGGCACTGCAAGGGGAGACATAGAAGTAGCAGAGGCAGAGGTTGAAGGAGAGGGATTTTATATATCTACAACTCCACCAGAATGTCCCAAACCTGCAACCTCCACCACTTAGAAGTACCAAGGTAGCAGATAAATGTGAACACCATCACCTTCAAGTTCCCCTCAGTCACCCACCATCCTGACTGGTCTGACATCCAGTACTAAAAGAACAGACATGTATTTCATATAAATACTGGGAATACTGAACCCATTGTCTTCAGTCACCACTACAGATTCCACACCCTGGGCCCAAACTCCATCCCTCTCCCCAGCAGCTGTGTGAGGCTGAACCAAACTGTTCACAACCATGGAAAAACATTTTACCCAAGACGAGATTCCAACAATATATCCACAACATCACCAAGAGCGCTTATTTCCACCACAGTCACATCGCTTAACTCCACTCCAGACTCCACTCCAGACTCGGCTAGTCTGCTGCTGACAACTTTCATTCATTTCTTACATCTGGACTTAACTCTCCGAACACAATCCCTGCCACCCTCCCACATTTAACCTCCCCGTAATCTTGAGATTATCCATAACTCCACTGCCCGTGTGTTTAGTCACACCAAGTGTTGTTTACTCATCACCCCTGTGCTTGCTGACCCGCAAAGGCTTCCAGTCAATAAACAAATTCCAACATTCTCAGCCTTGATTTCCTTCATCCTGTGATCATCCCTACCTCTGTAACCTCCATCACCCACACAATCCTCCAAAATATGTGTTCATCTAATTCCGGCCTCTTCAATATTCCCGATAATAATCGCTCCACCATTGGTGACCGTTCTTTCAGTTGCCTGGGCCCCATGCTCTGGAATTTCCACATTAAACCTTTCCATCTAACTTACTTTTTCCTTTACAACGCTCCTTACCTCCTGCCTCTTTGACCAATCTTCCGATCCCTTGCCCTAATATCTACTTATGTGGCTCAGTGTGAAATGTTAACTTGTAACATTTCTATGAAATGCACTGGAACATTGTATTGCAATAAAAGTGCATTGTAAATAGCAATGACTGTCCTTGATTTGGACATAAATCACTGCTCCTTCACCATCACTGGGCGAATTACCTGTAATTCCTTACCTGACAGTATGTGGAAGCACATTCAGCGCTTCAAGGTCAAAAACCATCTTCCCCATATGCAACCGCCAATATATTATTTTATCCACGCAGAGACGCACAAAGTTAAAATTTCAAGGTGTGTTAAATGAACAATGGGTAATAAAAATGCTGCAGATTTGATTGTCAGAAGCAGAGGACAAATGAACTGCAGTGCAGGATATAAATTGCCCCCATTCTTTCCTCCTGCTCCAGGATCAGTAAAGTCAGTTAAAGATCATTTCTCCTGAACAAATCCATTGCTGCATTTCCTTCCTGAAGCCACATTTGTCCACTGGGGCATGGCACCGGGGGAAAGCGGCAGCTGCCGTTGTGTTGTTGAGGCGGTGCGGCTAGTTTGTTATTGGGGGTGTTGAGGCCCCCACTGGGTGTTTGTGAAGCCTCCCCTCCCACCCACTGCCCCTAACGCTGCCTCCGCTTATCCGCCTCCTTCCCGCCTGAAGATGAGACAAACAAGCGTCTGTCCCGGGACATGAACCGCTCTGCGCATGCCCCACATCACAATGCCCGGGGAGTGATTGACAGCAGATCTAGACCTATAAGAAGAGGGGGCGAGCCTGGAGGACCGTACGGGAACGGATGGTCATCCAACCAATCGGAGTGAGTGAGGGGGCGGATGTGACTGAAGCATGCGCAGTGCCGGTAATGGCGATGGAGAGACGTTTTTATGTCGGATCCACAAAGGGTAAGAGGAATATTGTGGAACGCGGGAGCGATGGATCTGGCTGGTGGGTGGAAAAGTTTTCTAAACATGTTGCGCAAGTGCACACTCTGAAAAACCACTTCCTGGTTTACCCATTTCACGGAGCGGGGCCGCGTGGGTCCAGTGATCGGTTGGGGTAACGACCGCCATCTTTACTCGGGGCAATGAGCAGCAGAGCGCATGTACGGCCGCCATGTTTGTTGGGGGCAACATTTTCAATGACTGGGAGAAGCTTATTCCACATTGCTCAGAATGGAGACAACCTGGCCAGCAAACTGCATTACCCTTTGTTCTGGGTACTTGGCCTCCCATTACCCCGGTTTACACAGACCCAGATATCTAGGATCAGAGTAGTAACAGAGGTGTAAAGAAACAGAAGCAAATTCTGCTCCCTGGGTCCCACTAACTCAATGGATGTCTGACCCCATGTGCTGTTCAGTTACTCAAAGATCCATGTTGGAAACTAACAACCCGAGTAGTGGCGCAGTGGTTAGCACTTTTGCCTATGGCATTGAGGACTTGGGTTCGATCCCAGCCCCGGGTCACTATCAGTGGGTTTGCACATTCTCCCTGTGTCTGCGTGTGTCTCACCCCCACAACCCTAAGATGTGCAGGGTAGCTGGGTTGGCCATGCTAAATTGCATCTTTATTGGCAAAAAATAAGTGGTTATTCTAAATTTATTTTAAAAAGGCTTGTCTCTTTCCTAATGTTCACAATTAAAGGAGTGGGTTTCCCAGGAGAAGGCCGACATTTCAGGGGACATTAAATTAGTAATGGTCAGAGATACGTCTCATGTTCTTATATGGTACAGATTAGATATGTTATTCATGGTTCTGTAATAAAGTAAATATATTATTATTTCTCGTCTTATAATATAAGACTAGCTATGTTGTAGATTTCCAGTCATCTCTTCCCTCAGAGGGTTGTTAGTCTTTGGATTTCTCTTCCACAGGGACCAGTTGTATCTGGGGGTCATTGAATATATTGAAGCACAAGTTTCACAGATATTTTATTGACAATGGAGTTAAGGGTTATGGGGAACAGATAGAAAAATAGAGTGAATGCTGAGGTGAGGAGGGATTTCTTCACTCGAGGATGTGGTGAAGCTTTGGAATTCCCCAGAGCAATGTGCAGCCTCGGTCATCAGGTATGTTCAAGACAAATAGAACATAGAACATAGAACAGTACAGCACAGAACAGGCCCTTCGGCCCTCGATGTTGTGCCGAGCAATGATCACCCTACTTAAACCCACGTAACCCGTATACCCGTAACCCAACAATCCCCCCATTAACCTTACACTACGGGCAATTTAGCATGGCCAATCCACCTAACCCGCACATCTTTGGACTGTGGGAGGAAACCGGAGCACCCGGAGGAAACCCACGCACACACGGGGAGGACGTGCAGACTCCACACAGACAGTGACCCAGCCGGGAATCGAACCTGGGACCACTGGAGCTGTGAAGCATTGATGCTAACCACCATGCTACCGTGAGGCCCCTGTAAATACCGACAGGTTTCTAGATATCGAGAGATATGGGGATTGTGTGGGAAATGGTGCTGAGGTAGATCGGCCAAGGATCTCATTGAATGGTTGAGCAGACTCGGTGGGCCGAATGGCCTACTCTTGCTCCTATTCTAATCTCTGTGTCCTGGTCAGGAAGCAGTGAGCTGAGCTTGGATCTGTCAATCAACATAAATCAGAACCTTCAGGAGAATTGGGAGGGTGGATATTAGATACAGCAGAGTGAGAATAGAGGGAGATTGTGCGGGATGGAGATTTACAGCATTTGGAGAGCGAGAGAGGAAATAATGTTCCATAAGAACTAGAATTGTCTGCTCTGAATTCCTATCCCATACCAACAATGATGACTTTTGTAAATTGTTTTTAAAGCATCTTGAAAGAGGAGGAATTACAGACAGAAGTCTCAAACATCAAGTCTCGATATGACAAACTCACTCGCTTCCTTCTGATCTGAATATCATCGGCGCGAAGCAGAAATTCTGTTGGCTTCCCAAAGATTATAAACGTGAATGTGACTGGAAAAGCACCAAAGCCCACACACCATACAACCGAGTGAGAGTGTTACAGTGATCTGACTATGGAAAGAGCTTTGACCAGTTACACAGCCTGAAAAAAACATCACACCATTCAACGTGAGGGAAGACAGTGCACATGTTCTGCGTGTAGACAAGGCTTCCATTGAATTTCCAAACTGGAGAGACACGAAGAGACCCAAAACATGGAGAAACCGTGGAAATGTGTGGACTCTGGGAAGACATACAGAGTCCCATCTCAGCTGGAGGTTCATCGACGCAGTCAGGCTGGGGAAAGGCCGTTCATCTGCTCTCAGTGTGGGCAGGGATTCACTCGATTATTCAGCCTGCAGACACATCAGCGAGTCCACACTGGGGAGAAGCCATTCACCTGCTCTCAGTGTGGGAAGGGATTCAGTCATTCATCCACCCTGCAGACACACCAGCGAGTTCACACTGGGGAGAGGCCTTTCACCTGCTCTCAGTGTGGGAAGGGATTCATTGATTCATCCACCCTGCAGAGACATCAGCGAGTTCACACTGGGGAGAGGCCATTCACCTGCTCTCAGTGTGGGAAGGGCTTCACACAGCTATCCAGCCTGCAGGCACACCAACGAGTTCACACTGGGAAGAAGCCATTCATCTGCTCTCAGTGTGGGCAGAGATTCCGTGCTTCATTTACCCTGCGGAGTCATCAGCGAATTCACACTGGGGAGAAACCATTCACCTGCTCTCAGTGTGAAAAAAGATTCACTCAGTTATCCACCCTGCAGAGACACCAGCGAGTTCACACTGGGGAGAAGCCATTCACCTGCTCTCAGTGTGGGAAGGGATTCAGTGATTCATCCACCCTGCGGAGACATCAGCGAGTTCACATTGGGGAGATGTCATTCATCTGCTCTCAGTGTGGAAAGGGATTCAGTGATTTTTCCATCTTGGAGAGACACCAGCATGTTCACACTGAGGAGAGGCCAGTCACCTGCTCTCAGTGAGGGAAGGGATTTATTGCTTCATCCACCCTGTGCAAACATCAGCGGATTCACACTCGGAGAACCATTATCATGCTCCCTCTGTGGGAAGGGATTCACACAGTTATCTAGTCTGCAGACACACCAGCGAGTTCACACTGGGAGGCCATTCACCTGCTCTCAGTGTGAGAAGGGAATACATAGAAAATAGGAACAGGAAGAGGCAATTTGGCCCTTCGAACCTGCTCCACCATTCATCATGATCGTGGCTCGTCTCCAACTCAATAGCCTAATCCCGCTTTCCCCTCTGTACCCTTTGATCTCCTTCACCATAAGTGCTTTATCTAACTGCTTCTGCTGTGTGGGCAGCACGGTAGCACTGTGGCTTCACAGCGCCAGGGTCTCCGGTTCGATTCCCGGCTGGGTCACTGTCTGTTCGGAGTCTGCACGTTCTCCCCATGTCTGCGGGTTTCCTCCGGGTGCTCCGGTTTCCTCCCACTCGTCCCAAAAGACGTGCTGTTAGGTCATTTGGACATTCTAAATTCTCCCTCCGTGTACCCGAACAGGAGCCGGAATGTGGCGACTTGGGGTTTTTCACAATAACTTCATTGCAATGTAAACCAACTTGTGACAATAAAGAATATTATTATGCTTGAAAACATACAATGGCATGGCCTCAACTATTTCAAAGAACAAAGAAGAACAATACAACACAGGAACAGGCCCTTCGGCCATCCAAGTCTGTAGCAGTCATGATACCGATCTTTGCCAAAACCCTCCACTTCCTTGTACCGTATCCCTCTATACCCATCCTATCCATGTGTTTGTCAAGATTCCTATTGAACGCCGTTAATGTATCTGCTTCCACAACCTTCCCTGGCAACGCGTTCCAGGCACTCACCACCCTCTGTTTAAAAAAAAACCCTGCCTCGCACATACCCTCTAAATTTTGCCCCACGGACCTTAAATCTATGCACCCTGAAGATTGACCCCTCCAACATGGGAAAGAATGCCTGCCCCTTCACTCTATCGATGCCACTCATAGTCTAGTGGACCTCTACTAGGTCATCCTTCAACCTCTGTCTTTGTAATGAAAACAGTCCGAGTCGATTCAGCCTCTCCACATAGCTAACACCTTCCAGACCAGGCAACATCCTAGTAAACCTCCTCTTCACCCTCTCCAAAACGTCCACATCCTTCTGGTAGTGTAGCGACCAGAATTGTGCGCAATAATCCAAGTGTGGCCTTAACAATGTTCTATAGAACTGTAGCATGACTTGCCAGTTTTTATACTTGATGCCTCGTCCAAGGAAAGCGAGCATTCCGTATGCTAGTGTTGCCACCTTCAAAGATCTGTGAACGTGCACGCCCAGATCTCTCTGATTTTCTATATTCCTAAGAGTTTTACCATTTACGATATATTTCCCCTCTATGTTAGACCTACCAAAATGCATTACCTCACATTTGTCCGGAGTAAACTCCATTTGCCATTTCTCTGCCCAAGTCTCCACCCTATCTATATCCTGCTGTATCTTCTACGGTCCTCAACACTATCTGCCACGACACCAACCTGGTGTTAATGTAAACCTACTTGTGATAAGAATAAAGATTATTATTATTAACCAGCACTGCCACTCCACTGCCTTTTCCTTTTTGTCTGTCCTGCCAAAACGCTGAATATATTCAGTTCCCATCCCTGGTCATGTCTCCATAATCCCGATTATCTCACACCTGGGAGTTCATACTGGGAGGCCATTCACCAACTGTCAACATGCGAAGGGATTTTACATAAGAACTTAAGAACTAGGAGCAGGAGTCGGCCATCTGGCCCCTCGAGCCTGCTCCGCCATTCAATGAGATCATGGCTGATCTTTTGTGGACTCAGCTCCACTTTCCCACCCGAACACCATAACCCTTAACCTCTTTATTCTTCAAAAAACTATCTATCTTTACCTTAAAACATTTAATGAAGGAGCCTCAAGTGCTTCACTGGGCAAGGAATTCCATAGATTCACAACCCTTTGGGTGAAGAAGTTCCTCCTAAACTCAGTCCTAAATCTACTTCCCCTTATTTTGAGGCTATGCCCCCCCTAGTTCTGCTTTCACCTGCCAGTAGAAACAACCTGCCCGCATCTATCCTATCTATTTCCTTCATAATTTTAAATGTTTCTATAAGATCCCCCCTCATCCTTCTAAATTCCAACGAGGACAGTCCCAGTCTACTCAACCTCTCCTCGTAATCCAACCCCTTCAGATCTGGGATTAACCTAGTGAATCTCCTCTGCACACCCTCCAGTGCCAGTACGTCCTTTCTCAAGTAAGGAGATCAAAACTGAACACAATACTCCAGGTGTGGCCTCACTAACACATTATACAATTGCAGCATAACCTCCCTAGTCTTAAACTCCATCCCTCTAGCAATGAAGGACAAAATTCCATTTGCCTTAATCACCTGTAAACCAACTTTATGTGACTCAAGCAATAGCACACCCAGGTCTCTCTGCACAGCAGCATGCTTTAATATTTTATCATTTAAATAATAATCCCGTTTGCTGTTATTCCTACCAAAATGGATAACCTCACATTTGTCAACATTGTATTCCATCTGCCAGACACTAGCCCATTCACTTAACCTATCCAAATCGCTCTGCAGACTTCCAGTATCCTCTGCACGTTTTGCTTTACCACTCATCTTAGTGTCATCTGCAAACTTGGACACATTGCCCTTGGTCCCCAACTCCAAATCATCTATGTAAATTGTGAACAATTGTGGGCCCAACACGGATCCCTGAGGGACACCACTAGCTACTGATTGCCAACCAGAGAAACACCCATTAATCCCCACTCTTTGCTTTCTATTAATTAACCAATCCTCTATCCATGCTACTACTTTACCCTTAATGCCATGCATCTTTATGTTATGCAGCAATCTTTTGTGTGGCACCTTGTCAAAGGCTTTCTGGAAATCCAGATATACCACATCCATTGACTCCCCGTTATCTACTGCACTGGTAATGTCCTCAAAAAATTCCACTAAATTAGTTAGGCACGACCTGCCCTTTATGAACCCATGCTGCGTCTGCCCAATGGGACAATTTCTATCCAGATGCCTCGCTATTTCTTCCTTGATGATAGATTCCAGCATCTTCCCGACTACCGAAGTTAAGCTCACTGGTCTATAATTACTCGCTCACTGCCTACCTCCTTTTTTAAACAGTGGTGTCACGTTTGCTAATTTCCAATCCACTTGGACCACCCCAGTCTAGTGAATTTTGGTACATTATCACAAGTGCATTTGCACTAGAAATATCAGGGTATGATGGGCAAGTTATCTGAGGTGCACTGGGAAACTACATTAGATAGTATGGTGGGTGACAGGCAATCACAAATATTTAAGGAATTATTACAGATTTACATGGGAATTGTTTAGCTCAGTTGGCTGGATGGCTGGTTTGTGCTGAGTGACACCAACAGCACAGGTTAAATTCCCATACCAGCTGAGGTTAGCCATGGTTGGTGTCAGTATTTATGTTCCACATGATCCTCCACTCACCCCTCTACATCTCCCCCATTAGCATCTCCCTCTATTCCTTTCTCCCTCGTGTATGTATCTAGCTTTACGTTCAATGGATTCATGCTGTTCACCTCAACCACTCGCTGTGGTAGCGAGTTCCATCTGCTGGATAAAGAGGTTTCTGCTGAAATTCCTTTTGGATTATTGAATCCCTTCATAATTTTTTTTAAAATTTAGAGTACCCAATTGACTTATTCCAATTAAGGGGCAATTTAGCGTGGCCAATCCACCTACCCTGCACATCTTTGGGTTGTGGGGGCGACACCCACGCAAACACGGCGAGAATGTGCCAACTCCACACAGACAGTGACCCAGAGCCACGATCAAACCTGGGACCTCGGCGCCGTGAAGCAGCATGGCTAACCACTGTACCACCGTGCTGCTCCCGTTCATATTCTTAAAGACTTCCATCAGTCTCCTCGTTTCCAGAAAAAAGCAGCCCCAGCCTTTCCTGGGTGTTAAATGCTCTCAGTTCTGTATATTGTGAATTTCTGTTGCACCTTATCCAGTGCCTCTATTTCCTTTTTCTAAATGGAGATCACCAATGTTGTCAGAGCTCCCAGTGTAGTCTAACCCTGGTTCGAAACAAGTTGAACATTTCCCCCGTGCTTTTCAATACTATCCCTCTGCAATGGAACCCTATATATGGGCCCCACACTTTAGGAAACCTTGACACCATGTTGGTTCTCTGTAGAGCAGGCCAGTCTGCCCATTGCCCCGTTCTATCCCCGAATCCCTGTAGGTTTATTTCTCTCAATGCCAGTCCAATTTCCTACTGAAATCCTTCCCTCATCTCTGCGTCTCCTACCCTCATAGGCAGTGGTTCTAGGTCGTTACCACTCACTTTACCTGTACTCAAGGCTCTGAGAGCACAGAGGAGTCTATTTGGTCCATTTATTCTTGCCAGCTTTGCACAATGACCCATTTAATCCCATAGTTGGTCTATTCTTTTTTTTCCCCGAATGCACCAAATTACCTTTTGGAAGTCACAGTCCAGCTAAATTCCAGAACCATTTATAGACAGTGAATTGCAAATCACAACAACTCGCTATGTTTTACAACAATTAATTGTGCATATGGTGTGTCTGGAGTTTCACAGAGTATTCAAAATGGTGTCAATGACGTGGTTATTACACAAAATTAACGCTCAATCTATATCAATGATTTTGGTGTAATCCTAGTTTGAGGACAATTAGTACAAATGTGCATTTCTATAAAACCTCTCACAACCACTGGACCTCCTGGAGTACTTTAAAGCCAATGGAGTACTTTGGAAATGTATTCACTGTTACAGAAACAATGCGGTGCACAGAGCTGAACGGCTCACAGTGTTAAACCTTGCAGTCTCATTGTGCTTCACATCTTTCTTTGTGGAAGTACAATTAATCTGAAAAACAGAGTCACGTGCAGAAAAATTGATCTAATAATGTCACAAAATGTCAGACCAGATTAGGGGGTCATTAAACAATTCACTGCAATGTGTCCAATTTTTATTCATAGCTTGCTAATGGGTTGGGTTTAATTATATGGTCTGTCAATTTGATTTTTTTAAAAAACATTCAGCAAGATTAGTGTAGGAACTCACCTGATATCACGAGTTCTCATTATTTTGGGCAGTTTAAGTGCCCATTGATAACCTGGAACTGTGACAATGAAGACTGACGGGGAGAAAAATAATGAGAGCTTCGTTCTGGATGGTCTCAAACCAACAAGCTTTCGAACAGCTGACCAATTGCACCATAGTGATTGAGCCTTATCAGTCGACTACTCAGCCACTTTTAGCAATTTTTTAAACATTACTTTATCTCCCATTGAACAGTGCCTAACGGGTTGAGTGGTTTTGTTTGAAGGTGTTCAGATAGGCAGCACACATCTTCTCCACTGCCTGTAACAGAGTGGATGCTACATCAATCATCTACTCGATCACACCAGGAATAACCCCTTAATTTGCGCAGATATTGGCAATAGTTTATCTGTTGAGTTTATAATTGATGAAGCTTTGGAGGAATATTGGGAAAGTAAGACGAATCTCAAACGTGCAATAAAGAGGGCTAAAAGGGGTCATGAAATATCTTTGGCTAAAAGGGTTAAGGAAAATCCCAAAGCCTTTTATTTGTATGTAAGGAGCAAGAGGGTAACTAGAGAAAGGATTGGCCCACTCAAAAGACAAAAGAGGGAATTTATGCGTGGACACAGAGAAAATGGGTGAGATTCTTAATGAGTACTTTGCATCGGTATTCACAAAGGAGAGGGACAAGACGGATGTTGAGGCTAGGGATGGATGTTTAAATACTCTAGGTCAAGTTGTCACACGGAAGGGGGAAATTTTGGGTATTCTTAAAGACATTAAGGTGGACAAGTCCCCAGGACGGGATGGGATCTATCCCAGGTTACTGAGGGAAGCGAGGGTCGAAATAGCTGGGGCCTTAACAGATATCTTTGCAGCATCGTTGAGCACGGGTGAGGTCCCAGAGGACTGGAGCATTGCTAATGTAGTCCCTTTGTTTAAGAAGGGTAGCAGGGAAAATCCAGGGAATTATAGACCTGTGAGCTTGACGTCAGCGGTAGGCAAAGTGTTGGAGAAGATACTGAGGGATAGGATCTATTCACATCTGGAAGAAAATAGATTTATCAGTGATAGGCAGCATGGTTTTGTGCAGGGAAGGTCATGTCTCACAAACCTAATAGAATTCTTTGAGGAAGTGATAAAGTTAATTGATGAGGGAAGGGCTGTAGATGTCATATACATGGACTTTAGTAAGGTGTTTGATAAGGTTTCCCATGGCAGGTTGATGGAAAAAGTGAAGTCGTACAGGGTTCAGGGTGTACTAGCTAGATGGATAAAGAACTGGCTGGGCAACAAGAGACAGAGAGTAGTAGTAGAAGGGAGTGTCTCAAAATGGAGAAAGGTGACTAGTGGTGTTCCACAGGGATCCGTGCTCGGACCACTGTTGTTTGTGATCTACATAAATGACCTGGAGGAAGGTATAGGTGGTCTGATTAGCAAGTTTGCAGATGATACTAAGATTAGTGGAGTTGCAGATAGAGAGGAGGACTGTCAGAGAATACAACAAAATATAGATAGATTGGGGAGTTGGGCAGAGAAATGGCAGATGGAGTTGAATCCAGGCAAATGCGAGGTGATGCATTTTGGAAGATCAAATTCAAGAGCGGACTATATGGTCAATGGAAGGGTCCTGGGGAAAATTGATGTTCAGAGAGATCTGGGAGTTCAGGTCCATTGTACCCTGAAGGTGGCAACGGAGGTTGTTAGAGTGGTCAAGAAGGCATACAGTATGCTTGCCTTCATCGGACGGGGTATTGAGTACAAGAATTGACATGTCATGTTACAGTTGTATCGGACTTTGGTTAGGCCACATTTGGAATACTGCGTGCAGTTCTTGTCGCCACATTACCAGAAGGATGTGGATGCTTTAGAGAGGGTGCAGAGGAGGTTCATCAGGATGTTGCCTGGTATGGAGGGTGCTAGCTATGAAGAGAGGTTCAGTAGATTAGGATTGTTTTCATTGGAAAGACGGAGGTTGAGGGGGGGACCTGATTGAGGTCTACAAAATTATGAGAGGTATGGACAGGGTGGATAGCAACAAGCTTTTTCCAAGAGTGGGTGTGTCAGTTACAAGGAGTCACAATTTCAAGGTGAGAGGGGGAAAGTTTAAGAGAGATGTGCGTGGAAAGTTTTTTACGCAGAGGGTGGTGGGTGCCTGGAACGCTTTACCAGCGGAGGTGGTAGAGGCGGGCACAATAGCATAATTTAAGAGGCATCTAGACAGGCATCTAGAACGGGCGGGAACAGAGGGAAGTAGACCGTGGAAAATAGGAGACAGGTTTAGATAAAGGATCTGGATCAGCACAGGCTGGGAGGGCCGAAGGGCCTGTTCCTGTGCTGTAATTTTCTTTGTTCTATCCCTGGCAACAGTCTAAGACTTAGCCAGTCTCTTTGTAACCTTGGTTTCATATTTGATCCCAAAATGAGTTTCTTTTTTTTTTTTAAATAATTTTTATTGAAATTTTTCGATACAAACATTTTACCCCTACTACATTTTAAATTATAACACAACAAATCCCCCCTGGAAAATCCTCCCCACGCCCTCCCCCGCGCGCACCCCCCCACCCTCTCCCCCCCCCCCCCCCCCCCCCCGCGCTACCAGTCTAGCAACCAAACCGTTTTTCCCTTTCTGCCGATGGCCTCGGGCAGTCATTGCCCGCGACCCCCCGCTGACGTGCTCCCTTCGTTGCTATCCCCCCCCCCCCCCCCCCCCCCCCCCCCTTTCTCCCCCGGTTGCTGCTGTTTCGGCCTCCAGTTCCTATCTCTGATCCAGAAAGTCAAGGAAGGGCTGCCACCGCCGGAAGAACCCCTGTACCGGCCCTCTCAGGGCGAATTTGATTCTTTCCAATTGGATGAAGCTTGCCATGTCGTTTAACCAGGTGTTAACACTTGGTGGCCTTGTGTCCCTCCACTGAATCAAGATCCTTCTCCGAGCTACCAAGGACGCAAAGGCCAATATTCCGGCCTCCCCTGCCTCCTGTACTCCTGGCTCCACCCCAACCCCAAAAATCGCTAGCCCCCACCCTGGTTTGACCCTGGTTCCCACCACTCTCGATACCGTCCCCGCCACCCCCTCCCAGAACTCTTCCAGTGCCGGGCACATCCAGAACATATGTACATGGTTCGCAGGGCTTCCCGAACACCTAACACACCTGTCCTCACCCCCGAAGAACCGACTCATCCTAGTCCCCGTCATATGGGCTCTGTGCAGCACCTTAAATTGGATGAGGCCCAACCTTGCGCACGACGACGACGAATTGACCCTCTCTAAGGCATCCGCCCATGTCCCATCTTCTATCTGCTCTCCCAGCTCCGCTTCCCACTTGTCTTTCAGCTCCTCTATCGATACCTCCTCCACCTCCTGCATTATTTTGTAGATGTCCGAGACCTTCCCTTCTCCGACCCAGACCCCTGACCACCCTATCACTCACCCCTCTATCGGGAAGCAAGGGAAATCCTTCCACCTGTCGTCTGGCAAATGCCTTCACCTGCAGGTATCTAAACGTGTTCCCCGGGGGGAGCTCAAATTTCTCCTCCAGCTCTCCCAGGCTCGCAAACCTCCCCTCTATGAACATGTCCCTCAGTTGCCTGATGCCCGCCCTGTGCCAGCTCTGGAATCCCCCGCCAGTGTTCCCCGGGACAAACCTGTGGTTCCCTCTCAGTGGCGCCGCCATCAGACCCCCCACTTCCCCCCTGTGTCGCCTCCACTGCCCCCAGATTTTAAGGGTGGCCGCCACCACCGGACTCGTGGTATACCTTGTGGGGGGGAGCGGCCATGGTGCCGTTACTAGCGCCCCCAGGCTTGTATTGCCGCAGGACGCCCTCTCCATACGTTTCCAAGCTGCCCCCTCCCCCTCCATCACCCACTTGCGCACCATCGATGCGTTCGCCGCCCAGTAGTATCCGGAAAGATTGGGTAGCGCTAATCCTCCACTGTCCCTACTCCGTTCCAAGAAAATCCTTCTCACTCTAGGGGTGCCATGTGCCCACACATAGCCCATAATGCTGCTAGTTACCTTCTTGAAGAAGGCCCTGGGGAGAAAGATGGGCACCATCAAACTCACCATGGACTATTCTCCAAATTCAGTTCCATTCTTGGACACACTCGTCTCCATCAAGGACGGTCACCTCAGCACCTCGCTTTACCGCAAGCCCACAGATAATCTCACGATGCTCCACTTCTCCAGCTTTCACCCGAAACACATTAAAGAAGCCATCCCCTATGGACAAGCCCTCCGTATACACAGGATCTGCTCAGACAAGGAGGAGCGCAACAGACACCTACAGATGCTGAAAGATGCCCTCGTACGAACGGGATATGGCGCTCGACTCATTGATCGACAGTTCCACCGCGCCACAGCAAAAAACCGCACCGACCTCCTCAGAAGACAAACACGGGACACCACTGACAGAGTACCCTTCGTCGTCCAGTACTTTCCTGGGGCGGAGAAACTATGACATCTTCTTCGCAGCCTCCAACACATCATCAGCGAGGATGGACATCTTGCCAAGGTCATCCCCACACCCCCACTACTGGCCTTCAAACAACCGCGCAACCTCAAACAAACCATTGTTTGCAGCAAATTACCCAGCCTTCAGAACAGCAACCACAACACCACAAAACCCTGCCAGGGTAATCTCTGCAAGACATGCCAGATCATCGACATGGACACCACCATTACACGTGGAAACACCACCCACCAGGTACGCGGCGCATACTCGTGCGACTCGACCAATGTAGTCTACCTCATACGCTGCAGGAAAGGATGTCCCGAAGCGTGGTACATTGGCGAGACCATGCAGACACTGCGACAACGAATAAACGGGCATCGTGCGACTATCAACAGGCAGGACTGTTCCCTTCCAGTTGGGGAACACTTCAGCAGTCAAGGACATTCAGCCTCTGATCTCCGGGTCAGCATTCTACAAGGAGGCCTTCAGGAGACGCGACAACGCAAAATTGCTGAGCAAAAACTTATAGCTAAGTTCCGCACGCATGAATGCGGACTCAACCGGGATCTGGGATTCATGTCGCATTACATTCGACCCCCACCAACAAGCCTGGACTTGCAGAGGCCTACCGACTGAACTGGCTTGGGACAATTCACACCTCTTTAACCTGGAGTTACCTCTCTCTCTGCATCTTTGATGATTTGATTGCCTGCAGGTGCTCGCATTCCGGGGCATCTCTGACTGTGTCTATATAAACATTTCTGGAACAAGCCTTTCCATTCACCTGAAGAAGGAGCCGTGCTCCGAAAGCTCGTGTTTGAAACAAACCTGTTGGACTTTAACCTGGTGTTGTAAGACTTCTTACTGGGAATGTTTGACGGCAGCTCTGATCCAATACTAAGAGGGGGGCGGGTCTGGAGGGCCGAGTGGTTGCAGCATATCCTCCAATCAATCGGAGTGAATGAGGGGCGGAGCTAAACCCTATCTCCCACGTGAACTGGAGCATGCGCAGTACCGATGACAACTCAGGATTCAGGCGGTCGGGTGGAAGTTCTCAGCCGGTCACATTCGCTCGGGTAAGTCCTGAGGGAGGAGTGGAGCCGACGGATGGGTCGGGAGGCTTCATAAACACTCCGTGTATCCCCAATACGAAGCTCGGATACGGCATTTGAACTGGCGAAAGCTGCTCGGGCTTTTCCCCGAGACAGGCCCGGGTGGCCGGGTGCATGCGGACGGAGCGAGAGTCCCGGCTTTGCTCCGCGTACCATTCACTCTGATTGGCTGGAGGACCAGCCGCTCTCGTTCGTCCTCCAGCCCCGCCCCCTCTTCCTATTGGTCCGAACCCGCTGTCAATCAGTCCCCGGGCATTGTGAGCTGGAGCAAACCCTTCACCATCATTGTCAGCTCCCTGGTTTGCAGCTGAGGAGCTTCTCCCTCCCTCCCGGGAACAGGCCCAGGTTAACGGGCACCATCCTGCTTCACACACTGGAGGGTGGTTCACATCACAGGATGGGGGAGGGGGGATAATAAATAAGAGCTTACACTTTGCACTCAAATCAATGAGGACTCTGATCTCTGGCAAGGAAGGAAATCCTGGGAAGTGGGCAGGGAGACAAACACCCGCTGGAGGCCACAAACCCCCAATCAGACCCATTGGTTTTATTGTCAGTTTGCAGACAGGAGCTGGAGAACTGAACCCAGGCAGAGGAGAGGGACGGAAAAAACTGCGAGTGGAGGAAAGAGATGGTGAGATGGGTTTGGATTTCAGCCCAGGGAGGAGGGAGAGTGTGGGATGGGGATTTACAGCTTTGGGGGAACAAGAGAGGAAAAAATGTCGCAGAGAAACTAGAATTGCCTGATCAGAATTTCTATCCTGGACTGACCGTGATGGCTTTTGCAAACTCCTTTTACAGGGGATTAGAATTGGAGAATTTGCACACAACAAACTGAACCCAACAGAAAGGTTTGTCTCTTTGCGAATTCTATCCTGCATTGACATGACATGTAACATGAGAGATTACAGCTCTCAGGAAAGATTATATGGAGGGGGGGGGGGGGGGGCGATGTGAGAGTGACCATGGTTTAGCACACTGGGCTAAACTGCTGGCTTTGATAGCAGATCAAGGCAGACCAGAAGCACGGTTCAATTCCTGTACCAGCCTCCCCGAACAGGCGCTGGAATGTGGCCACTAGGGGCTTTTCACAGTAACTTCATTTGAAGCCTACCTGTGACAATAAGAGATTTTCATTTCATTTCATTTCAATAAACAAGTCATAAATATAGGATAGTTACGAATAAATCCAAGGGGACAATACAGGCAAAATTATTTATCACAGGTTCAGAATGTGCAACTCATTACCATGGAAAGGAGTTGAGGAAAGTGCTGAGATGTTTTCAAAAGGAAACGGGACAAGCACATGAGAGAAAATGGAATCGAAAATCAGCTGAAATGCTGAGATTTGATAGGTGTGACAGTAGGACATGTGTTCCGAGTATTGACAGCAGCAGAATCTGTGACAGAATGGCCTGTTTGTGTCTTATATATTCACAATATTTCAATGTAATCTCCTTTTACAGAATATTTGCAGATGCAAACATCATGTCGAGATCTGACAGAGTCACTTGATTCATCAGGACCGGCCTTTCAACGTGGAAGGAGAAATGTTTGTTTGTTTTGCCTTTTGGAAAAAATTTCAAAAATCACTGATTGGAAAAGCACCGAGACACAGACATCTAAGTAATTTTCCACAGTTAGCTGGAACTGAGCTTTAACCAATCACACAGCATGAAATTAAATTGCAGCATTTACATCAGGGAGACACCGTACTCAGGCTTCAACTGATGATCCAAGTTGGAGAGACATAAGGACATTCGCACCAAAGGAATCAAGAAGCAGCAAGAGGACATTCAGCCCCGTGTGCCTGTTCCACCGTTTAATAACATCACGGCTGATCTGATAGTGACCTCAAATCTACATCCCACCTACACCTGATAACATGTCGTTAACCATGGAGAAACCATGGAAATGTGGGGACTGTGGGATGGGATTCAATTACCCATCTGAATTGGAAACTCATCAACGTATTCACACTGGGGTAACACCGTTCACCTGCTCGGTGTGTGGGAAGGGATTCACTCGGTCATCATACCTCCTGACACACCAACTTGTTCATACTGATCCGAGACCGTTTAAATGTGCTGACTGTGAAAAGAGCTTTAAAAGTAAACAGGATTTACTGAGACACCAACGCACTCACACTGGGGAGAAACCATTCACCTGCTCCGTGTGTGAGAAGGGTTTCACTCAGTCATCCCACCTCCTGGAACACCAACTTGTTCATACTGATCAGAGACCTTTTAAATGTGCTGACTGTGAGAAGAGTTTTAAAAGTAAAATGAATTTACTGATACATCAACGTACTCACACTGGGGAGAGGCCATTCACCTGCTCCGTGTGTGGGAAGGGATTCACTCGGTCATCATTCCTCCTGACACACCAACTTGTTCATACTGACCAGAGACATTTTAAATGTGCTGACTGTGAGAAGAGCTTTAAAAGCAGAAAGGATTTACTGTCACATCAACGAACTCACACCAGGGAGAGGCCATTCACCTGCTCCGTGTGTGGGAAGGGATTCACTCATTCATCCTCCCTCCTGAGCCACCAACTTGTTCATACTGATCAGAGACCTTTTAAATGTTCTGACTGTGAGAAGAGTTTTAAAAGTATACAGGATTTACTGAGACATCAACGCACTCATACTGGGGAGAGGCCATTCACGTGCTCCGTGTGTGGGAAGGGATTCACTCAGTCATCAATCCTCCTGAGACACCAACTTGTTCATACGGATCAGAGACATTTTAAATGTGCTGACTGTGAGAAGAGTTTTAAATGTAAAATGAATTTACTGAGACACCAACGCAATCACACTGGGGAGAGGCCATTCACCTGCTCCGTGTGTGGGAAGGGATTCACTCAGTCAAACCACCTCCTGGAACACCAACTTGTTCATAATGATGAGAGACCTTTTAAATGTGCTGACTGTGAGAAGAGCTTTAAACGCAGAAAGGAGTTACTGACACATCAACGCACTCACACTGGGAAAGACCATTCGCCTGCTCCGTGTTTGGGAAGAGATTCACATGTTCATCCCAGCTTCTGCAACACCAGCGAGTTCACACTGGGCAGAGGCCGTACTGTTGCCCCGTGTGTGACAAGAAGTTTACTCAGTCATCCCACCTGATGACACACCGACTTGTTCACATTGATCAGAGACCTTTTAAATGTGCTGACTGCGAGAAGAGCTTTAAAAGTAAACCGAATCTGGTGAAACACCAGCGAGTTCACACTGAAACAGAATCATAGAATTTACAGTGCAGAAGGAGGGCATTCGGCCCATCGAGTGCCCCGGCCCTTGGAAAGAGCGCTTGACTTAAGCCCATGCCTCCAACCTAACCCATAGCCCCACCTAACCTTTTTGGACACTCAGGACAATTTATCATGGCCAATCCACGTGATCTGCACATTTTTGGACTTGTGGGAGGAAACTGGAGCACCCGGAGGAAACCCACGCAGACATGGGGCGAACAAGCAAACTCTGCACAGACAGTGAGCCAAGCCAGGAATTCTGGGACCCTGGAGCTTGAAGCAACAGTGCTAACCACTGTGCTACCGTGTGGCCTACATGTCGGAGCGGTACTGGGGAGAGGCTGTTTAGCTGCTCCGTGTGTAGGAGGAGATTCACTCAGTCAAACAACCTGCACAGACATCAGCAAGTTCACAGAGAACAGCAGGGTTTGGATTCAGTTGTTGTTGCTGCTGTTAGTCACATCCAGGACTGAATGATGCCTGGACGTCTGTTTCCAGTGGGGCTCCACAGTTTCCGGTATATATCAGTGATTTAGACTGAAATGTATGCACCAGGATTATATAAAAGTTGCTGATGTGTTTTAGACAATGAGGGAGAAAGCCATGGACTGGGTCAGGTGAACATAAAAGTGGTGAATGGAAATTTAGATAATGAGAGGTTAGGAACACATTTCAGTTAACTCCCGATAAAAATAAGGTCATTTCAGGATAATGGAAAAAACTGATTGGTGGGGAAGCTACAAATAATCCTTTCTTTTAAAAATAAATTGAGTACCCAATTATTATTTATTTTTCCAATTAAGGGGCCATTTATTGTGGCCAATCCACCTAACCTGCACATCTTTGGGTTGTGGGGGTGAAACCCATGCAGACACGTGGAAAATGTGCAATCTCCACACGGACAGTGACCCAGGACCGGGATTCAAACCCGGGTCCTCGGCGCCATAGTCCCACTGCTAACCAGGGGCTGGTTTAGCACACTGGGCTAAAATGCTGGCTTTTAAAGCAGACCAAGGCAGGCCAACACACGGTTCAATGTGGCGACTAGGGGCTTTTCACAGTAACTTCATTGAAGACTACTCGTGAGAATAAGCGATTTTCATTTTCTTTTTCTTTCTTTTTTTAAAATTTAGATTACCCCATTATTTTTTTCAATTAAGGGGCAATTTAGCGTGGCCAATCCACCTACTCTGCACACATTTTTGGGTTGTGGGGGCGAAACCCACACAGACACGTGGAGAATGTGCAAACTCCACACGGACATCGATTTTCATTTTCAACCATTGCTCCACGTGCTGCCCTAGCTACAAATAATTCTAATGACTTTATTGAACAGTTCTCAAATGGAAAGGCACTTGACCACATTAAAACTAAGGATCTGCAATAGACGTTTGATCTAACAAGTCATATTTAGGGCAAGATTATAAACAGAGGGCATTCATTTAAAGTGATTAGAAAAAGAAGCAATGCTGAGCAAGGCTAGGAGAGTGGGCAAAGAAGTGGCAGATGAAATACAATGTGGAAAAGTGTGAGGTTATGCACTTTGGAAGGAGAAATGGAGGCATAGACTATTCTTTAAATGGGAAAATGCTGACGAAATCACAAGCACAAAGGGACTTGGGAGTCCTTGTTCAAGATTCTCTTCAAGTTAACATGCAGGTGCACTGCAGCCTCACGGCGCTGAGGTCCCAGGTTCGATCCCGGCTCCCAGGTCCGTGTGGAGTTTACACATTCTCCCCGTGTTTGCGTGGGTTTCGCCCCCACAACCCATAGATGTGCAGGGTAGGTGGATTGGCCACGCTAAATTGCCCCTTGGAAAAAATGAATTGGGTACTCAAAATTTTTTTTTAAACCGTAAAAACAAAAGGTTAATGTGCAGGTTCAGTCGGCAGTTAGGAAGGCAAATGCAATGTATTCATGTCGAGAGGGCTAGAATACAAGACCAGGAATGTACTTCTGAGGCTACATAAGGCCCTGATCGGACCCCATTTGGAGTATTATGAGCAGTTTTGGGCTCCATATCTAAGGAAGGATGTGTTGGCCTTGGAAAGGGTCCAGAGGAGGTTTACAAGAATGATCCCTGGAATGAAGAGCTTGTCGTATGAGGAACGGTCGAGGACTCTGGGTCTGTACTTGTTGGAGTTTAGAAGGATATGGGGGGATGTTATTAAAACTTACAGGATACTGCGAGGCCTGGGTAGAGTGGTCATGGAGAAGATGTTTCCACTTGTAGGAAAAACTAGAAGCAGTGAACACAATCTCAGACTAAAGGGGGATCCTTCAAAACAGAGTAAGAAGTCTTACAAGTTAAAGTCCAACAGGTTTGTTTCGACTCACTAGCTTTAGGGGCACAGTTCCTTCCTCAGGTGATGAGGAGGAATTAAAACAGATGAGGCGGAATTTCTTGAGCCAGAGGGTAATGAATCTGTGGAAGTCTTTGCCACAGAATGCCGAGGAGGGCAAATCACTGAGTGTCTTTAAGATAGAGATAGATAGGTTCTTGATTAATAAGGGGATCAGGGGTTGTGGGGAGAATGCAGGAGAATGGAGATGAGAAAATGATCAGCCATGATTGAATGGCGGAGCAGATTCGATGGGCCGAGTGGCCTAATTCTGCTCCTATGTCTTATGATGTGAAGAAAAACATTCTGTGCTGCATGTGGGATCATGAATGCACTGCTCAAAAATGTGGTGGAGGCAGATTTAATTGATGCCTTGAAAAGAGAATTGGACAACTATCTGTTACTATCAGATCAGCCATGACCTTATTAAATGGTGGAGCAGACTGGGCTGAATAGCCAACTCCAGCTCCTTGCTCATCTGTTCGTATCCTTTGAGGAGAAAAATATCTGCAGAGTTCAGGGCCAATGACAGGGGATTGTGATTGTTGCAGAAAGTTGGCACAGATACAATTTGTTGAGTGCCTTTGGTTTGTGCTGTCACCTTTTTATGCCTCTGTGTTATGAGGGAAATGCAGTGCACCAATGCAAGAGAGGCAGATTGCTCCCTCGATTTGGATTGGATTTGTTTATTGTCGCGTGCACCGAGGTACAGTGAAAAGTATTATTCTGCGAGCAGCTCAAACAGATCATTTCCTACATGAAAATAAAGTAAACTAAAAAGAAAATACATAATAGTGCAACACAAGGTACACAATGTAAATATATAGACAATGGCATCGGGTGAAGCATACAGGAGTGTGGTATTAATCAAGTCAGTCCATAAGAGGGTTGTTTAGGAGTCTGGTAATAGCGGGGAAGAAGCTGTTTGCATCAGATCGTGCGTGTTCTCAGAGTAGTATCTCCTGCCTGATGGAAACAGTTGGAAGAGTAAGCTGGGTGGGAGGGGTCTTTGATTATGCTGCCCGCTTTCCCAAAGCAGCGGGAGGTGTGGATAGAGTCAATGGATGAGAGGTAGCTTTGTGTGATGGACTAGGCTGTGTTCACTACTCTCTGAAGTTTCTTGTGGTCTTGGGCTGAGCAGTTGCCATACCAGGCTGTGATGCAGCCAGATAGGATGCTTTCTGTGGTGCATCTGTAAAAGTTGGTAAGAGTCAGTGTGGGCATGTCAAATTTCCTTAGTTTCCTGAAGAAATATAGGCGCTGTTGTGCTTTCTTATGGTTGCGTCGATGTGCGTGGACCAGGACAGATTTTTGGTGATGGAAACCCTGTGGCCCAGCGCAGGAGAGGCTGGTTGTTGGGCAGTGTGAGCTGAACATACATGGCTGGATAAAGACTAAGGCAGATGTCAAGACCCTTAGAGCGAAAACAGGTCTGGAGGGAGTGGGTCAGTGAACCTGGAGAGTTGCATTTTTCATGAATCGTGAGTGTGACCCAGTCACAATTATGAACAGTAAACAAACCTATCACTGGTTTGATGAGATGATTTACCGTGTCCCAGGTGTTGTAAATACTGTACACACTGTAGATCAGTCTGCTTGCTGTCCATGGCTAAGTGATATCAGAATAATGTGCTTCTGTATTAAATAAAGTATCCAAACCTCTCATTGTGCTTCATGCCCAGCATCTTGCCTAACTGTGGATCATCTGTTTTGCTGACTGGGAAAACAAATCTTCCTGTTTACTAATTGCTCTCTATGGCGGCTGTGTTACCCAGAATCCCCCACGCTGCAGAAAGTTCTCTATCAGTGAGTGTACGAGGCCAGTGCGCAGGTGCAGTGTGGGTGTGTGCTCTGAGCATGCTCAGTGTCAGTCATGGTGAGAGAGTCAGGAGGAGCTGGGTTGAACACAACAATGTGTACCCCTGTGAGAAGGGCATCTCCCAGTCTCGGTTTGACTCTCCTGCAGATTCCTGTCATGGTTGATTTGGACAAGAAACTCTCATCATTTGAGCTGGGAAAGGCCATTGATTGCTGAGCAAGCAGAAAGGTGCCCGGCAAGGATGGAATTCCAGCTGAACTGCTCACACACAGAAAGTCCCATCGACTGTCCCACCTTCCTGCCCTCCCCTTTTGAGCTGTGAGACTGGTCCACGGAACATGTGTGATGCAATAAAAACAGCAGTGACAGAGGAGACAGCATCAACTACAGGGACATCTCACTCCTTAGAGTCAGGGTAAGACCTTCACTTGGGTGATGTTTAAAAGATTTATCTACTTGCAGACTAAGTTTATCCATAAGCACAGTGTGGTTTCTGTGCTGACAGATCTACGTGAACATGATCTTCTCCACACACCAGCTACAAGGGAAGAGAACAATTGATATTTGATCTAAAGTGTCAGTGCTGAGGAAGTGAAATGTTCTAATTACTGAGTGAAAGTAAACCTTTCAGTGTGAGTCACAATTTACTGGGACAATTGGAAAAGGTACCAAAACGTTTCAATCTCTGAAGATAAACTTCAGCCTTGCAGTTATGTTTCAGAGATCACAAGCTGTGGGAATCTTTGTGAATGTTTCCTCTTCCCTTTTGTAAACAAGCAAAGAAATTAACCCTTTCCCCTGACAGCACGGCAATGATTTGAAATAAAGACTTTGAATTTTAAAGATTTGGCTTCATCCCATTTGTTGGGGTCATATTTCCGGCTGTGCGAATCATTGTGGGCTAAATGCAAATTTGCCAGAACATTTTTATTAATAATACTAATCTTTATTGTCACAAGTAGTCTTACATTAACACTGCAATTAATTTACTGTGAAAAGCCCCCAGTCAGCACATCCCGGAGCCTGTTCAGGTACACAGAGGGAGAATTCAGAATTGTCATGTGAGAGTACCTTTAAGAAATGGGTGTTTATCAAATAGCTGCAGTGAAGACAGACAGCCCAGCTCCACCCACACTCTGATATCACTGCAGCTATTTGAGTTTGCACATTCTCCGCGTCTCTGTGTGAGTTCCCATCGGGTGCTCCAGTTTTCTCCCACCGTCCAGAGATGTGCAAGTTAGGTGGATTGACCATGCTAAATTGGTCCTTTATAATATAATCTTTATTGTCACAAGTCGGCTTACATGAACACTGCAATGAAGTTACTATGAAAAGCCCCGAGTTGCCACATACCGGCACCTGTTCGGATACACAGAGGGAGAATTCAGAATTTCCAAATTACCTAACAGCATGTCATTTGGGACTTCTGGGAGGAAACCGGAGCACCCGGCGGAAACCCACGCAGACACGGAGAATGTGCAGATCCAACACAAACAATGACCCAAGCTGAGAATCGAATCTGGGACCCTGGAGCTGTGAAACAATTGTGCTAACCACTGTGCTACCAAAAATGTTTAGGTGGAGTTACTGGGTTACGGGGATCGGGTGGAGGCATGAGCCTAAGTAGGGAACTCTTTCCAACGGCCGGTGCAGGCTCGAATGCCGAATGGCCTCCGTCTGCACTGTAAATTCTATGATGCTGTAGGATTTTCTCTCTCACAGTCTCCTCCGATGGGTCTGTCTGGTGGTATTTCCCTGACATCAGCAATGTTGCTTCACTGTGCTAACCACTGTTTGTCTCTTGTATTTCACAACTGTGACAGGGCAGAGACCTGATTCAAGGGACTCAAACATGGGAGTTCTGGGAAAGATGGGCAAGGATTTGGGAGGTGGCAATATGTTCAAATAGTTTGGAGAGGAGAGGGAGGTTGAAGATGTGGCAGTAATTTGTAAGGATGGTAGGGTCAAGGGTTTGTTTTATTGAGGAGGGGGTGATGATGGCAGATTTGAAGGACAGAGGGACAGTACCTGAAGAGAGAGAAATGTTGACAATATCCATGGACACAGGGTAGTTGGCTGATCAGTAGCTCAGTGGGAATAGGGTCGATGGAGCAGGAGCTGGGTCTCATGGACAAGATGAGCTCTGAGAGGGTATGAGGGGAGATGGGATAGAAACTAGAGAAAGATGTGGGTTCTGGGCTCGGGCAAGGGTGAAATTTAGAGACAGTATGGTCCAGTGGGCTCGTGGAAGGGAGGGAAGCAGTAGAGGCAGCTGATCGGATTTACTCAATCTCATGTCACAAAGAAGCTTCACAAGCTCTTCACACTTCTTGTTGGAGGTGAGGATGGAAGAGACGGGAGAGCGAGAGTACTTCAAAAGGAACAAACTTGTGTCAGAGATATTTAAAGGTTTCAGCACACTACGTATTTAACACAAATCTAATTAATTTGACTTTTCGCCAGAATATTAGCCCCTGTAAATGGGCTGGAGTTTGTTATCAGCAGAAAGAGACCCAAATGAAGATGGTTCAGTCCTGAACGTGAAGAACAGCAAAATCCAAACACCGTGGTTACTTATGTCCTCGTTGGTGTGTCAGCAGGTGGGATGAAGTGGTGTATCCCTTCCCACAATTGGCGCAGACGAATGGTCTCTCCCCAGTGTGAACTCGCTGGTGATTCTGCAGAACAGATGACTGAGTGAATCCCTTCCCACATTGGGTGCAGACGAATGGTCTCTCCCCAGTGTGAATTCGCTGATGTACAGTGAGCTGAGATGAGTGTCTGAACCCAGTCCCGCAGTGAGAGCACCTAAACGGTTTCTCGTCAGTGTGAAAACGTTGATGGCACATCAGTTCCCCAGAACTTTTATAGCAATTCCCGCAGTCTGGACATTGAAACGGTCTCTCATCAGTGTGAACCCGCTGGTGCTTCTGTAAGTTGGATGACTGAGTGAATCCCTTCCCACACTTGGCACAGACAAATGGCCTCTCCCCAGTGTGAATTCGCTGGTGACTCAGCAGGTGGGATGACTTAGTGAATCCCTTCCCACATTCTGAGCAGGTGAATGGTCTCTCCCCAGTGTGAACTCGCTGGTGTGCAGACAGAGCAGATGACTGCGTGAATCCCTTCCCACACTTGGAGCAGGTAAATGGTCTCTCCCCAGTGTGAACTCGCTGGTGATTCCGCAGGGCCGATAACTGAGTGAATCCCTTCCCACACTTGGAGCAGGTGAATGGTCTCTCCCCAGTGTGACTGCGTCGATGAGTTTCCAGCTTTGATGGGGAAGTGAATCCTTTCCCACAGTCCGCACATTTCCACGGTTTCTCCTCAGTGTGACTGCATTTGTGGCTTGTGAGGCCTAATGATTGACTGAATCCTCGTCCACAAACACAACATGTGTACGGTTTCTCCCCACTGTGAATGATGCTTTTTCCTTCCATGTTCAAAATCCGCTGATATTCAGGATATGATGAATTGAGGACTTTTGTCAGATCCTGATGTGATGTTTGGTTTGAGTTTCTGGACTTTGAAGCCTCCTCTTCGAACCCCCTGTGAAACTGATTTAAAACAGAAAATAGGGAGTGAGACAGAACCCAGAAAAACTCAAAAAGCAGGTTGTGAAATTGAGCTGAATGAATCTGGTCATTTGTGGGGTCGACACTGGGAAAAAGTGACCATTAAAACTGATGAATTGGCAGAAAAACCCACCTGGGCTCTTTGGGAGGAGACAGAAAGATGTGAAGAGAGATTTTGTATATCTACGAGTTATATTAAAGAGAATAGATGGCAAAGCAAATTCGACCTTGAGCTTCATAAACAGTAATATTGATACCAAAACTATGCTTCTGGTGGAACGGTAGTTAGCACTGCTGCCTCACAGCACCAGGGACTCGGGTTCAATTCCGGCCTTGGTGACTGTCTATGTGGAGTTTGCACTTTCTCCCCGTGTCTACGTGGGTTTCCACCCGGTGCTGATGTTTCCTCCCACAGTCTAAAGAAGGAAATGTTAGGTGAATTGGCCTTGATAAATTGTCCCATAGTGTCCAGGGATGTGCAGGTTAGGTGGGGTTATGGGACAGGGTAGGAGTGTGGGCTGAGCAGGGTGCCCTAATTAGGGTTAGGGCCGACTCCTAGTTTGTATGTAAGGAGCAGGCTCGAGGGGCCGACTCCTAGTTTGTCTGTAAGGAACAGGCTTGATGGGCCAACTCCTAGTTTGTGTGTAAGGAGCAGGCTCGAGGGGCCGACTCCTAATCTGTATGTAAGGAGCAGGCTCGAGGGGCCGACTCCTAGTTTGTCTGTAAGGAGCAGGCTTGAGGGGCTGACTTCTAGTTTGTCTGTAAGGAGCAGGCTCGAGGGGCCGACTCCTAATCTGTATGTAAGGAGCAGGCTCGAGGGGCCGACTCCTAGTTTGTCTGTAAGGAACAGGCTTGAAATGAAATGAAATGAAATGAAATTGAAATGAAATGAAAATCGCTTATTGTCACGAGTAGGCTTCAATGAAGTTACTGTGAAAAGCCCCTAGTCGCCACATTCCGGCGCCTGTCCGGGGAGGCTGGTACGGGAATCGAACCGTGCTGCTGGCCTGCTTGATAAGCCAGCGATTTAGCCTTGTGAGCTAAACCATAGTTTGTATGTAAGGAGCAAGCTCGAGGCGGTGACTCCTAGTTTGTGTGTAAGGAGCCGGCTCGAGGGCCGACTCCTAGTTTGTATGTAAGGAGCCGGCTCGAGGGCCGACTCCTAGTTTGTCTGTAAGGAGCAGGCTTGAGGGGCTGACTTCTAGTTTGTCTGTAAGGAGCAGGCTCGAGGGGCCGACTCCTAGTTTGTCTGTAAGGAGCAGGCTCAAGGGGCCGACTCCTAATCTGTATGTAAGGAGCAGGCTCGAGGGGCCGACTCCTAGTTTGTCTGTAAGGAACAGGCTTGATGGGCCGACTCCTAGTTTGTGTAAGGAGCAGCCTCGAGGGGGCGAGTCCTAGATATTAGATATATCTCTGCTCAATATTAATTTATTGCCCCCTTAAATGTGAGCCATATTCTGGGGAAACCAACCCTTTAGTTGTGAACATTAGGAAAGAGACCATCCTTTTAGCCAGACAAAAAATGAATGAAGTTGAGGGACACTGCAGCCTGGGTCTGAATGGGTTTTAATTCCCTCGGGCACTAGGACCTTGCCGAGTGAGTCTCAGAAGCCTCACCCATTACCGACGTCACCGCACACGCGCATGCGCGCCACTCCATCTGAATCAAGCTGGCGGCCGTGAAACTGGGCCTGTTATCGGGAAAAAGAGCCGAATCTGCAAACGCAGGACCTGCAGGTACGTATTCCTGGTTTAAGGCCTTCACGCAGTGTTTAGAAACTCTCTCCATCCAGAGTGGGCTCTATAACTTCCTCCGGATTTCCGCATCCTTACCCGCAGGGCCGGCTCAAGGCACCGGCAACTCGGGCAGTCGCCCGGGGCGCCATGTGCTAGGGGGTGCCAGACTCGGGTCCCGCGCATGCGCAGTTGGGCCGGTGCCAACCAGCGCATGCGCGGTGGCCGCCCTCCCCCGCTGTGGCCGCCCTCCCCCAGGGGAATGGGACAGTTCAGCGCTGCCGTTTCAGCGTCAAAAATTTCAGCGCTGCCGTTTCAGCGCCAAAAATTTCAGCTGGCCAGCGCTCATTCATTCACAGGTCACTTTACAAGCGCAACGAGATTAACAGGGGAGCCAAAAAGCTGCAGTGCAAAGGTGGTGACACAGGTATACTTAGTTATAACACTTAGTTATTTGGCCTCTTTTTGGAGTTTTATTACTGTGTGCTAAGTGGTGTGCAGAACCCAGATACAGAAGCCTCACCCCCAAGGTCTGCTTAAATGTCATGTCTGAAGCTTTTAAAATTTGCTTATCTTTAAACATGGGGATAAAAATCCCATGCTCTTTAAACATAGGGGAGAAAAAGCTGAAACTGTCAGTGAGAGTTTTGAAAAACCCTCCGTTGAACTACATGTCATCTGGTGTAGGTTAGAAAACAATTTACCATCTGCTCATGCGGTTTCAATAATCAATTATCACTCCCCCCAAGGACTATTATTATGACTGCATCCCGCTCCTTTCATTCTTTTCGTCTCTCTTGAGGGTGTTATTTCTAATCATGGTGCACTCTGTTGGTCGGGTTAGTTTCCCGGGGTCCCCCTGGCTGGGGCTGGAGTGATTATCCTTTTCCTCTTAATATGAATGGGGACAGTACATTTTCCCTGCTGGGACGGGAGAGGTTTGGATTTGGATGGGGTGCAGGTCCAATGATATGGCCAGTATCCTGTTGTCCCTGGGTACTTGGGATGTTCCTTCTGGAGGATGCTTATGAGGGGCAGTTCCCCAAGGTCTTGTTTTTCCTGCTGTATGATTTTTTTTTTCTGGTGCTGAAATGTCCTGTCGCTGAAAAGTCCTGGCGCTGAAGCGGCGGCGCTGAAACGTACCGCACCCCTCCCCCAGGGCGCCCCTCCCCCCCCCCCCCCCCCGCGGGTCTCTCCGCCGCCCTGCGGGTCTCTCTCCCCCCCCCCCCCCCCCCCCGCGGGTCTCCACACCCCCCCCCCCCCGCGGGTCTCCCCCTCCCCCGCGGGTCTCCCCCTCCCCCGCGGGTCTCCCCCTCCCCCGCGGGTCTCCCCCTCCCCCCCCCCCCCGCGGGTCTCCCCCTGCCCCCTCCCAGGCCGCCCCCCCTCCCAGGCCCCCCCCTCAGGCCCCCCAGGCCCCCCCCCCCCTCCCAGGCCCCCCCAGGCTCCGCCCCCCCCTCCCCAAGGGCGCCGAAGTTCAGCTTGCCCGGGGCGCCAGCAACCCTAGGGCCGGCGCTGCTTACCCGTTTCACATGAGACAAAGAAGCGTCTCTTTCCCGGGCACCATCACACACCGCGCAAACTCCAACAACTCCCAGGCATTGCGCCTGCGCACTGAGTCCTGCGGTGTCGATAGGGGACATTCACCACTGCCAGGAATGCCGGGTAATGCGCGCGCCATTGACCATCCTAATTAGTGAATAGTGATTTTTGTTTGCAATGATGTGAAGATTGGGCGAGTGGGATAAGGCACTGAGGACCTAAGGCACAAGATGGACTGGGGTTGTGTTCATTGCTCTCTGTCGTCTCTGATGGTCTTGGGTTGAGCAGTTGCCACAGCAGGCTGTGATGCAGCCAGATAGGATGTTTTCCATCATGTTTTCCTGCATCTATAAAAATCGTAAGACTCAATGTGGACATGCTGGATTTCCATAGTTTCCTGAGCAAGTATATGCGCTGTTATGCTTTCTTGGTCGTTGCATCGATGTGGGAAGCCCTATCCATCTAATATTGGAAAATTGATATCTAATGAGAGGGAAATCAATTTGTGTATCCTTTTTAACGTGGCCAATCCATCAACCCGCACATCTTTGGGGCTGAGATCCACGCAGACACAGGGAGAACAATTTATGTCTCCTTAATGAACATCGATATGCAGAGAGGAAGATAAAAATCCTTTAAACATCTCACTTGGCACAGAATTGTCTGAAACTATAAACAGGAGCTTCAGGAAATCAAAGTACTGACAAATACGCAACTGCCCAGTTGATGGAAGACATTCTTAAAATATAAATTGTTGGACCTTGATTCGAATCTCGGCATGGGTCACTGTCTGTGCGGAGTCTGCACGCTCTCCCCATGTCTGCGTGGGTTTCCTCCGGGTGCTCCGGTTTCCTCCCACAGTCCACAGGTTAGGTGAAATGGACATTATGAATTCTCCCTCGGTGTACCCGAACAGTAACTTCATTGCAGTGTAAGCCTATTTGTGACACTAATAAAAAAAAAGACATTCACTCACTTGACTGACCAACTCGGGTTCCAGCCCTCAAGTCTGGTGACAGACCTCACTGCTCCTTTGCCCTTCTGGCCTCTGGGCTCCTCTTGCTGCTGTTTGCCAGGGCAATCTGTGTCCACTCTCCTACATTACTCTGTCTGATGGAGTTCAGAGACTCAGGAAGAAAAGACAGAGGACATGAATCTGAATTCAGAAATTCAGTTAAAGAAACATGATAAACTGAAGGATTTAAGTCACAGTATTTGATTGCAATTAATATATTAATTTTGTCTGACACTTATGCAGAATGGAAGCAAATTATGTTTGTTGTTTTATATCATTCTTCTTTTCAATGGTTCTGACACATCATCTTTCATTTTTCTGACATTTAAATGGTGGACCATGCTACCCAGAATTCCCTGCATGGGTCAATACAGATATTTTAGTTTATTAACAACTCCATATTACAAAAGAACACAGCTGAATACAAAACAATCAGCAATACAGTAGAAACATCCACAATACACCAAAACTGGACATTCTGAATTCTCCCTCGGTGAACCAGAACGGGGGCCAGAATGTGGCGACTCAGGGATTTTCAGAGTAACTTCATTGCAGTTAATGTAAGCCTACTTGTGACAATAAAGATTATTGTTATGAAACAGAAACCAATGAATAATCAACAAGAAAACAAAAGCACCAGATTTCACGCCAGCACACGCCCACCACCACATCAGCAGAAAGGCTCCCAAACGAGCAGCACAGACCATTGGTAAAGGACACACTGATATGGGGCATGGCGGAAGGGAGAGAGAGAGAACGCCCCTCCCAAGTGGGAGCACAGTTCAACCCAGAAACAGTTGTGTATGTGAGTGCATCCGATCTTAATCAAAAAGACTGGAATGCGCAGGTACAGAAAGTCTGGGCAGACCAATTATGAGCAGGATTCAGTTAGAATGGGCATTGGATGCAGAAGCAATTTGGGCTGGAGTGGAGATGGTGGAGATACTGCTGGGTTTAACCCATCGGACTGGGACAAACAGGCCATTCAGCCCTCCAAGCCAGTTCCACCATTTAATAATATCAGGGTTGATCTGGTTGTGGTCTCAGTTCCCCTTGCCTGTCTGCACCACCCACCTGCACCCAGAATCCTTGACTCCCTTGTCTATCAAAAATCTGTCCAACTCTACCCCAGCCTCCACTGTTCTCTGGGGACGTGCATTCCACAGACTAATGAACATCGGAAACAAAAAAATTATCCTCATTTAAGCCTTCACGTTCTCCCCATCTTTCATTCTTAAAGTGTGTCGCCTTGTTCTATTCTTTCCCACAGGTCCAAAACCGTCATCATTTTTTTCCTCCTCTGAGCCTCTGAACTCCATCAGAGTAATGTAGGAGAGTGGACACTGATTGTCTTGGGAAAGGTGTGTAATCGGCGGGGCTTTGTTGTCTATTCCCGGCCTGGTCCTAGTGCCCGAAAAAGCATCGTTCTGGCAACAAGATAAACAACTTCACCCATCCCCAGGCTGCAGTCGATAAGGGTGCATGAAGCCATGGATATACTCAGGCTGAGATGTTGCAGCCTCTGTATAGTTTCCTGAAGGGGCTGCTCCTCAACTTTGGTTACACTTGAGCCCCAGGCTCCTAATCTTTGGCTGTCCAGTGTGGAGGAGGCTGGGTAAATCAGAAGTACTTCTCCTGGACATGTTCTTGGATCTGGTTAACACAGAAATTTGTTGAACCTCAATGAGCAGTTTCTCTGGAGGTTGGGCGCCTGTCAGACTGCCTTACAACGTTTCATTGAAAGGAAGCAGTGGTGTCCACTGGTACGCTTGCTACCTTCCACAACTGGTGGGAAACTCGGTACAGAGCAACTCCAAAACTGGCTTTGAAAGCAGACCAAGCAGGCCAGCAGCACGGTTCGATTCCCGTAACAGCCTCCCCGAACAGGCGCCGGAACGTGGCGACTAGGGGCTTTTCACAGTAACTTCATTGCAGCCTACTCGTGACAATAAACGATTTTCATTTTTTCAAAACACTGGAAGCAACATTCTGGTTTAGTTAAGAAGCTTCCCTTTGATTTTGTTGCTAATTTTGTCTTCTTTCAGTTTGTTTGGACCACTTATTTGGGGTAACAAGCAATAAAAGATTAGTCCACAGAAACTGGAATTGTCTATTCTGAATTTCTATTGCTATACAGTGATGATGTTTGTAAACTTCTTTTACAGGGTATTAGGAGAAAGAATTTTGCAAGTGGAAACTCAAACAAAACAACGCAGAGATGTAACAGAATCATTCACTACATCAAAATCTGAATAACTTCGGAGAATGTGGAAGGAGAAATGTTTCTCTGTTCTATTGGTGGGAAAATATTTCAAACAGCAGTGTGATTGGAAAGCACTGAGATACACACACACCCAAGTGAGAGTGTTCCAGTGAACTGACTGTGGAAACATCAGTGTGATTGGAAAAGCACCGAGACCCACACAACACACACCCGAGTGCGAGTGTTCCAGTGAACTGACTGTGGAAACATCAGTGTGACAAACATCAGTGTGACTGGAAAAGCACCGAGACCCACACAACACGCACCCGAGTGACAGTGTTCCAGTGAACAGACCGTGGAAAGTTTTACCCAGTTACACAACTGATCATCCAACCTGGGGAGAGACAACAATTCCAGCACCATGGAAAAACCGTGGAAGTATGAGGACTGTGGGAAGGGATTCAATTATCCATCCCTGCTTGAAAATCATTGACGCAGTCACACTGGGGAGAGGCCATTCATCTGCTCCGTATGTGGGAAGGGATTCATTCAGTCCTCCCACCTGCTGACACACCAGCAAGTTCACATTGACGAGAGGCTTTTTAACCCCTCAGGCTGTGATAACAACTCTAAAAGCTCCGAAAACCTGGTCACGCACCAGGTTGTTCCCACTGAGAGACAATTCAGTTGCTCTCACTGTGTGAAGCGGTTCATACGATCACAGACACTCATTGAACATGAACGTACTCACACTGGGGAGAGGCCATTCACCTGCTCTGTGTGTGGGAAAGGATTCACCCGATCAGCCTACCTCACTACACACCGACTAGTTCATACGGATAACAGACCTTTCAAATGTACTGAATGTGAGAAGAGTTATAAAACCACAAGTGAATTGCTGATACACCAGAGAGTCCACACTGGGGAGAGGCCATTCATCTGCTCTGTTTGTGGGAAGGGTTTCTCACGATCATCCCACCTTGCTAAACACCAACTGGTTCACACGGATAAAAGACTTTTCAAATGTTCTGAATGTGAGAAGATTTACAAAACCTCAACTGATCTGCTAACACACTAACGAGTTCACAATGAGGAGAGGCCATTCAGGTGTACTGTGTGTGGGAACGGATTCACTCTGTCGTCCAGCCTCCAGAAACACCAGCGAGTTCACACTGGGGAGAGGTCATTACCTGCTCCACGTGTGGGAAGGGATTCATTCATCCATCCAATCTTCTGACACACTAGCGAGTTCACACTGGGGAGAGGCCGTTTCTTTGCTCTGACTGTGGGAAGACATTCATCCACTCGTCCCACCTCTTGAGACACCAGAGAGTTCACAAGGAACAACTGGAATTGGATTCTGTTGTTAATGCTGCTGTTAATCACATCCAGGACTGAACATGTTCATTCTGACAGTTGGAGAATGTTCATGCTGATGTTAATTTTGTTGCAGATTAATATTCTGATATGTGTCAAATTAATTTATGTTTTTTCAGATACACAGCAGAGACAGTAATTTCTCCAGGATAAGAGGAAACTAATTGGTGTCCTGTTCCCGACTGCCCCATTTTAGGGTCTCTTCTCCTTTTTAATCCAGTTCTTATACCTTCAGTTACTCCCATGGACAGGTCCGAGCTCCCCATACCTTCCAGAGTGTTTCCTAACCTTCGGATCCAGGGAATGTATTGGGAACACTCCCGGAACCACAAACACAAGAGCCAGTCTTTTGGACTGAGAGCCAGTCTTTTGGACTGATGCACTGAATCTCATCATGAAGGGTGGGATGTTTGCAAAGCCTCCTCTTCCTCTGGTTACACTTTGGGCTGAAATTAATGAAGCCATAGATCTCTGTTTGCAAAGTGGATCATTGTAACCAGGAGTTTAGGGTTACATTGTGCAGGAAGAGAAACAGAAACCAAAACCGCACAAGAGGCTGAGTTGTTGCTGATTTTACTGAACTCCTTTCCCAGCATATTCTAAACTAACTGGTCTGTAATTGCTGGAACCGTCCCTTTTAAACAAGTGCAGAACATTTGCAACTCTCCAGTCCTCTGGCACCCCCCGGAATGAGTGGGAGATTATTGCCAGCACTCCTGTAATTTACATTCTCACTTCAACACTTCCTCAATTTTGAACCGATCTAGGGACAGGGTTTCCTAATCTGTCTCCGTGCCCTGGGTAGTGTTCTAACCCTACAGGAGGCTCAGGGATCTGCAACCTCAGAGTCCCTGTGGCCTCACCTGAGTATTATTTACCCAGGTGATGGGAGGGGGAGCTGCCCCACTTTTTCCTCGGACTGCTGGAACATAAATATCCCGACCCAGGTGTGGGCCGACGCCGGAGACCCTTTGGTGATAGAAGATGTAAATAGTAAGAGGAATAAATCTAAACTTTTCTACAGTCATCGCTTCCGAGTGGTTGCTTGCCTGAGACTTTACAGATAGCATCTATCTCCTTGGTAAAGACTGAGTTTAGTTTTATTTTGAACAAGGTGACTCGATCTTTCTTCATGTGTCTGAGGGGGATGAGAAAATGATCAGCCATGAATGAATGGTGGAGTAGACTCGATGGGCCGAGTGGCCTAATTCTGCTCCTATGTCTTATGTCTTGTGATCATTGATAATTTCAAAGTAATACCTGTTTCTGTAGCGCATTTAAACCTGCTGTCTTTATTTTAGGAAGGATTTCTGTGATGGATGTTGTTTGGAAAGTTATCCAGGGTTATCTATAGAGTACTGTAGTATTTTTGGGGGGGGGAGGTGGTCAGGATTGGTAGTTGAGCAATTGTTCACTGTTTATAAAATGTTAACTGGGTTCATGGAATAAACATTGTTTTGTTTTAAACATACTTTAGCTCTCTGTTACACCACACCTGTAGAGTGGGCCCTGGTGCTCCCCATAACCACAATTTGTTTAAAGTTGTGGGTCAGATGGACTCCATGATGTACTTTGGAATTCTCTAAACCCTGGCCCAGAATAGGCTGGATTCTCCGATCGGCGAAATCGCATTCGGCGATCGGCCGGACAATCCATTTTTACGCTGGAATCAGAGGGGGCACCGTTTTTCCGATGCACCGCCCCCCTAAAACGGGATACTCGAGGAGTACGCTGCACGCCGTATGGACGGCGCCAGGACACCACACGGGACCCTCCCCCGATGCTCCGCCCCCGATTGGCCGACTCCCCGATGGTGTGGGACATGTGTCCTCACAACTTTCAGGGACCTTGCGTGGTGGCTGCGGACTGTGTCCAGCGCTGTCACTGTCGGGGGTGGGGGAGCCATTCCGCTGGCAGGGGAGGCTTCGGCAGGGACTGGGGGGATGGTCTGGGGGTGGCGAGGAGGGATACAGGGGGGTAGATTTTGGCAATCTGAGTCCACACGCGGCCAGTACCCTGCTATACAGCACGGCCGTTGCAGGCCACAGCTCTGCGCATGCACGGCCATTGACCCAGCCATTCTGCAGCGTATCCGCAGTTAGAGCCGGGGGCTTTACGCGGAGTGGTTGCTGACCCCCCCCCCCCCCCTCCCCACCCCATCGGGCAGAGGATCGGTGTGGGGGCAGCGCTGGCTTTTGGTCGTAACGGGTCCTGCGGACAGAAAATCCAGCCCATAATCGTTCATCACCAGAAAATTCTGTACATATTCGCCGCTCTTATATGCTGTGTCTCACTTAATATCGGTGTCGTGAACATAGAACATACAGTGCAGAAGGAGGCCATTCGGCCCCTCGAGTCTGCACCGACCCACTTAAGCCCTCACTTCCACCCTATCCCCATAACCCAATAACCCCCTCCTAACCTTTTTGATCACTAAGGGCAATTTAGCATGGCCAATCCACCGAACCTGCACATCTTTGGACTGTGGGAGGAAACCGGAGCACCCGGAGGAAACCCACGCACACACGGGGAGAACGTGCAGACCCCACACAGACAGTGACTCAGCCAGGAATCGAACCTGGGACCCTGGAGCTGAGAAGCAATTGTGCTGACCTCTATGCTACCGTGCTGCCCAGTGTGCCTTTTCAACCACCTCATCTACCTTTCCTACTTTCAGGGATATGGGAGCCTGCACTTCAATCTCCCTCTGTGCCTCTACACTTCTCACTCATACCAGTAATATTACTTCTCTTTGCCTTGTTTGTCCGCCCCAAATGTATTTATTACTTCACAATGTTGCAGATTAATCTCCGTTTGTTACTTGTCTTACCACCTGATCACTAGGCTGATATTTTCCTGAAGGTTACAGCTTTCTTCCTCACAATCGCAAGACTGTCACTGTCTGAAACATGCCTCCTATGTCAAAGTTTAAATCATTGATATATACCACACAAAGCATGGAATCTTATCCTGAGAAATACTCCTCTTTGCTTCCTGCTGCTGCAGCTGATGATATTTCCTGCACGTGTGATTGTCCAGCTGATGAGAAAGATGCTGCTTTTCCCACAGGGAACTGGATGTGCATTCCACGGGACTGGGATGCCCTACTGTGCCTTTGTTTATCTGATTATTAACTGACTGAACCAGAATCAATTTCATATTAAAATAAATGAAGGTTCATCATCTACTCACCAATCAGCTTCTTCCATTGTGCTGAAGTCACCTTGTTTTATAGAATTAACTGAAATGATTATTATTATCTAAACACCTCAGAATTTAGTTTACTGAAAAATTGAGATTTCGAACTGTTGCAATCCTTTGTTAGTTAGCGTTATCGTTATCCCCTAGATTTGATTAACTTAAAATTGAATGTAACTATTTGATAAATTATGAATTTATTTTAATATTTACATTACTTGATTCATGTATCCTTAATTTATAGTTGATTAATGTAGTGACCAGAACTGTACTCGGCACTCTGGCTGTGCTCTATGTTTTATAAAGTTCAAACATAATCTCCCTGTTCTTTCGTTCTGTGCCTCAGACAAGAAAGAAAAGTGTCCCAAATGCCTCTTGACCACCTGATCTACCTGTCCAGCCACCTTCAGGAATCTGTGGTTTTTGAATCCAAGGTCACTGTTCCTGTATAATTCTCAGCATCATCCCGTTTATTTTTCATTCCCTTCTCTTCTTTACCCTCCAAATTCTTGATGTCATACTGCTGCAGATTGAATTCCATTTGCCATTTTTCTGTCCATCTGACCCAGTCCATTGATATCTTCCTGCTGTCCATGGGTTTGTTCTGCATAATAATAATCTTTTACTGTCACAGCAGGCTGACATTAACGCTGCCACACTATGTCGCCTGTTCGGTACACTGAGGGAGAATCCAGAATGTCACCTTTAACAAGCACATCTTTCGGGACTTGTAAGAGGAAACCGGAGCACCCGGAGGAAACCCACGCATTGTCAAACACATGAAAAACTTCTGTACCTTCTGCCAACTTCTTAATCGTTGCTCCTACATTTAACTCAAAATCATTGATATATACCACAAAACTGTGGAATCCCACATGAAATAGGTGCACAAATAAATGTCACTTCTGCATGTGATTAACAGCAGCAATAACAGCAGAATCCAAACCCTGATGCCGCCTGTGAACCTGCTGGTGTCTGAGCAGGTTGTTTGACTGAGCAAATGCCTTCCACACGTGGGGCAGTTGAATGGCCTCTACCCAGTGTGAACTTGCTGGTGTTTCAGCAGATTCTGTTTGCTTTCAAATCCCTTCTCACAGTGCGAACATTTAAACGGTCTCTGATCAGTGTGAACAAGTTGGTGTATCAGAAGATTGGATGAATCAATGAATTCCTGTCCACACACAGGGCAGGTGTGACACAGGGTGACACAGGTGTGGGCAGGGCAGGAAAGAAAGGCATGACTGTGTGAAAATAATCAAGGAAATGGAAGAAGTACGCTTAGTAGAAGAAGAGCCACTGCAGAACCTAGATTTAATCCTGTTCACTGATGGTTCCTCTTTTATTGACAAGGGTATCAAAAATGCTGGGTGGGCAGTCACAAGCCCATACGAAGTATTAGCTGAAGGAAGTTTGAACCCAGGTACATCAGCTCAGCAGGCCAAATTAAAACCACTAACAGAAGCATGCCATATGGCAAGAGATAGAACTGCTAACATCTATACTGACTCCAGATATGGTTCTGGAGTAGCATATGATTTTTGCCATCTGGGGAGAAAAAGAGGATTTTTCACAACAGCGGGTACACCTATGCGAAATGCAAAGGAAGTACAAGATCTTCTAGAAGCTATGGCCTTACTAAAAGAAGTATCAGTTCTAAAATGTAAAGCCCCTACTCATGAGGACACTATGGAAGCAAGAGGAAATGCTCTTGCGGACCAAGCAGCAAGGGAAGCTGCCTCCCTTTGTGCCTCTCAATGGCATCAGGAATCCAGTCACATTTACAAATTGGGAGTAACCACCTTATTGCAGGATTTATCTGAAATGCAGGATGTTTGTACAGTGGAAGAAAAATGGACATGTTTAGAATCATGTATTCAACCATATGATGATGAAATTTGGAGAGAAGTTCAAACTTGTAAACCCAGAACAAACCATTATCTTATTCTGAGACCGACCACAAAATGCTGCTGGCCCCGATCCAAAAGCCTCTCATGGCAGTTTTAATAGACTGTGAGATTTTTAAACAAGAAAAGCCTGTTCAGTTAAGCGACGAGCCTAATGGCAAACAAAGTGTAATACAACTTAGCCCATTAAGCACCAAACAGCTTGGAGTTGTTTTTGTCACTGGTTTAAAACCAGAACTGTCTGCAGCTTTAAACTTGATCCTACCATGACCTCAGTCCGAAACCTAAACTGCTAACAAAGACACGTTAATCGTTGCCTCTCCTCCTCCATTAATGACAAATCCAGCCCTACACTCACTTAAAAAAATAAATCCAGAAGATTCCTTTCTCGTGTTGAAGACGACTATTTTGCAAAGACGACCATTTAGCGAGTTTCCGATTTCATGATTACACACTGGACTCTTACGATGAAGGCCCGCCTCCTGGCTACAGGGATATGGGATAAGTCACGTACCGCTAAAAAGTTGCCAAGAACTGTCAACTTGAGAAAACTGTCATTATTTTGAATGTTGCTTTATTAATTTTAAGAAATTAAGGGCAGCACGGTGGCCTAGTGGTTAGCACAACTGCCTCACGGCGCTGAGGTCCCAGGTTCAATCCCGGCTCTGGGTCACTGTCTGTGTGGAGTTTACACATTCTCCCCGTGTCTGCGTGGATTTTGCCCCCACAACCCAAAAATGTGCAGATTACGTGGATTGGCTTCACTAAAATTGCCCCTTAATTGGAAAAAATAATTGGGTAATCTAAATTTATAAAAGAAAATTAAGAAATTAACATATCTTGTTAGTTGTGCCTCCTTTAACAGAATCGATGAATTCATCTGCAGAAAACCAAGATTCAGCGCAAGATTGGTTCAGTCATATATTCAATATGTTATTGTATTTGATATTTTAAAATAAATGTTTAGAATTAGCCTGGAAATTAAAACTTCAGACAATGAGGAAGTTGTTTTGTTAAAAACAAAACTCTGATTAAAAGCAAATATATATTCCAAAAGAACACATAATTCTAGAACATTTGATAACGGGAATTTGGCAGCAATCCAACTTTTACTCCCAGTCCATTTGAGTGACATATATGAAAAACGTTTAGAGATGCAAATGGCATCATTCCAATTTATCCACCCACTGTCCGCCCTTTTTGTCTCTGCAGGAAAATTAACCCTTTCAACAAGCTTTTGTGTATAATCCAGGAAGATGTCAAAGACTTAGCAATTCACATCCAATACAAAGTTTTAAAAAAACTTGACCAACCCTTTGATTACACTTGTTGGGGTTGACTTTCCAATTGGTTGGGTAGCACAGGAATTAACATCATTTAGGGACTTTTCCTATTTTGCATATTTGGACTTATCATTTACTTACTATTGCTGCTGATCAGATACTTTAGCTAATGCATGCCTACCCATAGTGCCCCACCAATCCACATGGTTCATATTTATTCAAATACACCACTCGCCAATAACATCAAAATGGAAGGTTTTGCTGAAGTATTATTTACTGCATTATTATTCATTTATTAGTGAATTATTATTAATAATTTATTACTAAATCACATTATCAACTTTGATAATTTTACCATTATTACTAAATCATATACTCAACATTTTACTGTATAATCATTTTATTTGTACACGGAAATTATTATTTGACTATATTAACATATTGTACAATTTATTAATACTGAATCAGTCGTATCAAATTTGATTAATTTATTAATTGTTATTCTTGAGAATTATAATGATTATTGCTGAAATGCCTGATACAATGCTTAATACTGCAATGACAATGAGTTAATCTTTGCGCTTTTACCTATCCTATCGCATTTATCTTATTGTGATAATATCTCACTTATCCTTTCAAACTATCAAAGGGCCGAATTGTAGAAGCCAGCTATTTTCTAGTGCTCCTGATCATCTATGATGGGTAAAAGTGAGCATTAATACCCTAGAATTAAATACCATTTTTAAACTCACTCATAGCAAAACACACATTCAGCACAATTCATTTTAAAACATACAGCTTACAAGATAGCATGCCATTGTTCTAACACAACTTTAAATACATAGTTTCTGATAAAGCATGTGCTTTAATGAATACATTTCTCCAAGGGCAAGGGGAAGCTCCATGGCAACGAGGTGGCTAACAGCCAATACAGATAAGAATGTTTTCTATTAAATGAGTGACAACTAACCCTCGAATCAAATTTATTTAATGTTAACCTAAACCAATTAGGATTACATTAGGGTTTAATTAGATGGCTAAAGACAGATATGATACAGTATAACTGTGAAGTTTTGTTCGGCCATTTTTAGCTGGATTACTCTCTCTCTCTCTCTCTCCGGACTCAATCTATTCTTTGACTTAACTATTCGCTGTCTTTCATATTTCACTTGACTTGACTTTTGAAATTATTGCCAGCTGTTTGCCTAAGCAAGAAAATCATTTATGTGATTCTTTGAAAGTTTCAATTGTCTACAAGTTGCCTTTTAAATGACTCTCACTTGTAATCAATAGAAGACAAATTAAACGATTCTTATTTGCACCTGAGAAGTTTTAACTTAAATTTCTACCGAGTTCTAGTAATCGCAAAGTGCTGCTAAAACCGCATGGTAGATCTATCAATGTTCTGTATATTCTGTGTAATTTACAGACAGGAAATCTGACACCAGGACCTGACTATCATCAGCCTTTGAATGTGGAAGGAGAATTTCTGTCTGTGGGAAGGGATCTTAAACATTAGCGTGAATGGAAAAGCACCGAGATACATACAGACCAAGTGAGAGTGTCCCAGTGAACTGACTGTGGAAAGAGCTTTAACCAGTTACACAGCCTGAAACAAACATTGCACCGTTTACAGTGGGGAGACACCTGTGTGTAAACAAGAATCAAAGTGATCATCCAAACTGGAGAGACACCTGCAGCATGGATAAACCGTGGAAATGTAGGGACTGTGGGAAGGTATTCAGTTATCCATTCACACTGCAAATTCATCAACACAATCACACTGGCGAAAGACAGTTCACCTGCTCTGTATGTGGGAAGGGATTCACTAATTCATCTGATTTTCTGACACACCAGGGAGTTCACACAGGGGAGAGACCATTTATCTGCTCTGAGTGTGTTTGGAGTGTGGAGCATGCTCCTCCAGATCGCATATCACACCTGCTGATACACAAGCGACTTCACACTGGGGAAAGACCGTAGACCTGGTCTATTTGTGGGAATGGTTTCACAAATTCATCTGATCTTCGGACACACAGGCAAGCTCACACTGGCGAGAGGCCATTCACCTGTTCCATCTGTGGTAAAAAAATTCATTCAGTCATCACTCCTCACTACACACTTCATACCAACTTAGGCTTACATTAATATTACAATGAAGTTGCGGCATGCTAGCCCCGACCGGGGACCAGAATCGGTTCCCGGTCGGGGAGGGGGAGGCTGGCTTCAAAACCGGCCGTTTTTGACGCCAGCCTTACGATTTCTCCCTGTTTGGGAGAATCGCGCCCTTGTTTCCCGATGGGAGAATCTCGCCCAATGTCTTTGCAGTATTCACTGCCTTCAGCCATTTATTGATATCACGTGATGTGAATCAAATTGGCTGAAGACTGGCATCTGTGATGTTGGGGACCTCTGGAGGAGACCAAGCTGGGTCACCCACTCGGCACTTCTGGTTGAAGATTATTGTGAATATTTCAGCCTTGTCTTTTGCACAAATGTGCTGAGCTCCTCCATCATGGAGGATGGGGATTTTGTGAAGCCTCCTCCTCCAGTGAGTTGTTTAATTTCACCACAATTCATGATTGGATATGGCAGGACTGCAGATCTTAGTTCTGATATATTGGAAAGACCTTCTCCATTCACCTTTTTCCCTGATGAAGGAGTTGCGCTCTGAAAGATGGTGATTCGAAACTAAACTGTTGGACTTTAACCTGGTGTTGTAAGACTTCTTACTGTGCCCACCCCAGTCCAATGCCGGCATCTTCACATCCTGTTCACATCCTGGGGCTGTTTAGCACAGGGCTAAATCGCTGGCTTTGAAAGCAGGCCAGCAGCATGGTTCGATTCCCGTACTAGCCTTCCTGAACAGGCGCCGGAATGTGGCGACTCGGGGCTTTTCACAGTAACTTCATTTGAAGCCTACTCGTGACAATAAGCGATTTTCATTTCATTTTTTATTTCATTTCATTTCCTGATATATCAGATAGATATTGTTCTGACAGTGCCACCTGGTGTAAATAATTTGATTGAATATCCAAAGATTGGATTGGATTTTGTTTATTGTCATGTGTACCAAGGTACAGTGAAAAGTATTTTTCTGCGAGCTGCTCAACAGATGATTAAGTACATGAAAAGAAAAGGAAGTAAAAGAAAATACATAATAGGGCAACACAAGGTACACAATGTAACTACATAAACACCGGCATTGGGTAAAACCTGGTAGGAGTTAATGTGGACATGCCGAATTTCCATAGTTTCGGGAGGAAGTATCGGCGCTGTTGTGATTTCTTGGTGGTAGCGTCTACGTGGGCAGACCAGGACAGATTTTTGGAGATGTGTACCCTAGGAATTTGGAACTGCTAACCATCTCCACCTCGGCCCGTTGATGCTGACAGGGGTGTGTACAGTACTTTGCTTCCTAAAGTCAATGACCAGCTCTTTCGTTTTGCTGGCATTGAGGGAGAGATTGTTGCAGCTGCACCACTCCTCTAGACTCTCGATCTCCCTTCTGTACTCATCGTCATTTGCGATCCGGCCCACTATGGTCGTATCATCAGCAAGCACAGGGGTGACAGGCCGAATTATTTCCATCGATAATGGAATGAACAGTCAATATCAGGGAATAGAGAGAAAAAGAGAGGGGAATAGAGAGAAAAAGAGAGGGAAAGCAATGATTCCGAGACAGAACCCAGTCCAAATAGAATCCGGGGAGCTGAAAACAAGGTTGGAAATGCTTAAAAATCTCTCCTTATTCCCAGAAATGAAATATAAGAGAGTACCGGGACAGAACGGTGGTGCAGTAGTTAGTACTGCTGCCTCATGGTTCCCAGATCCTGGGTTCAATCCAGGCCCCGGGTCACATTCTCACAGTGTCTGCATGGGTCTTACCCCCACATCCCAAGAATATATGTAGGTTAACTCGATTGGCCACGTTAAGTTGCCCTTTAATTGGAAAAATGTCTATAGTGAGCACCTATTCACAAAAGTGGGTGTGTTTTTTTTTGAAAAGCAATTGATCTCAATTGGGTAACAAATTTATTTTCACTGCAGTGTCACGGTTCAATGGCGCTGTAATTACCCAGTATTCCCTTTGTATGTACAAGTGCCCTATTCACTCCACAGGAGCCAACCGCGCAGGCGCAATGCTGGGCTGTATGTGGAGCATGCGCAGTGTCACTTTGCTTGGGGCCCTGTGCGTGCAGGAGACGCTTTTCTGAACGGGTGAGAGTCGGTGGGGCGGAGGGAGGAATGGAGCCGGGAGTGGGGGTGGGGAGGGAGCCGAGGCTTCATAAACATCCAGTGTAGGTCTCACAACCTCAATAGGAACCTGGAGGCCCCGGGTTTGTCACACCCAGGCTTTTCCCCAGGTACAGGCCCAGGTGACCGGCCGCCACCTTGGATCAGTGGGGAGTGAAGCGCATGCGCCGTTATGTGACGCAATAGTGTGGGCGGGGCCTCAGGGTTGCGGTGACCAGGGGAGAGTCTCCTTTGCGACCTTTCTGTTCTCAGAGCTGGATTCAGGTGGATGCAGAGGCGACACTGGTTCAGATGGTGATGGACATCCTGGTGCATCCTCAGCCACCGAGAGTAATTATGCAACAAGTCGAGGATTTGAAAGCGAGAAACATGCCCCAATTTGATGCATTTTTGTTATGAGGCATCGAGGTGTCGCTCAATTCTCAGCAACATTTGTCACTGAGCCACACAGTGGAATACCAGAGCAGGTGGACAAAGGCTTGTCTGCAAGGTAGGTTTTAAGGAGATTCTGAAAATAGGAAAGTGAAGGAGTGAGCAGGAGAGGTTTAAGGAAGAATTCCACAGCTTGGCTCTCAAGCAACTGAAAAAACAGGCATAGTCATAGTGATTAATATTGCAAATGCTAAATACAGCATTGTGGCCCAGTGGGTTAGCCCTGCTGCCTCACAGCACATACCTCCCAGGTACAATCCCGACTCTGGGTCACTGTCTGTGGAGAGTTTGCACATTCTCCCCGTATTTGCGTGGGTTTCGCCCCCACAACCCATCTTTGGTGGATTGGCCACGCTAAATTCCCCTTAATTGGAAAAAATGAATTGGGTACTCTAAATTTATTTTTTAAAAAGCAAAAAATATTGAGAATGCTCATGACCATAACATGTAAGACGTAGAGCAAAGTAGGACATTCGGCCCATCGAGTCTGCCCTGCCATTCCATGAAATGGTGGCTGATCTGATATCCTCAATTCCACTTTCTCGTCTTATTCCCATAATTCCCTTGATTCGCTTCCTGATTTGCAATTGTCTATCTCAGTCTGAGTCCAGAATTAGATGAGAGCAAACATCTCGGTGGCTGGATGAGAAGACAGAGATAGGGACACACAACCCTGGAAGAAAAGGTGCTTCTTAAATAGGAAATTTTATAGGTCACTGAGTCACTGGATTAACTCAATATTACAGGGAGGTTGAATGTGGGAGGTCATCTGAGGGTGCGTTAGGATAGTTGGGTCGAGTGGAGATAAAAGAATGGATTGGGTAGCATAAGTCGATAGCACTGTGGCTTCACAGCACCAGAGTCCGAGGTTCGATTCCCCGCTGGGCCACTGCCTGTGCGGAGTCTGCACGTTCTCCCCGTGTCTACGTGGGTTTCCTCTGGGTGCTCCGGTTTCTTCCTCCGGTCCAAAGATGTGCATGTTAGGTGGATTGGCCATGCTAAATTGCCCTTATTGTCCAAAAAGGTTAGGAGGGGTTATTGGGTTACGGGGATAGAGATGAGAAATGAGGGCTTAAGTGGTTCGGTGCAGACTCGATGGGCCGAATGGCCTCCTTCTGCACTCTATGTTTATGTCGGCCAGACCAATTAAGAACGGCAGATTTTCTTTTCTGTTCATTCTCGGGATGTGGGTGTCGCTGGTTGGGCCAGCATTCACTGCCCATCCCTAATCGCCCTTGAACTGAGTGAATCTCAGGGCATTTTAAGGGTCAACCAGCTGACTGGATCTGGTGTCAAGTGTAGGCCAGACCAGGTGAGGATAGAAGATTTCCTTCACTGAAGGACATGAGTGAACCTGATGGGTCATTATAACAATCAACAATTGGCTGGGTTAGCCACTCAGTTTAAGGGAAATTAGGAATGGGCAATAAATGTTGGCCCAGCCAGTGACTCCCACAAATCATAAAATAGAACCCTGGAGTCTCCAGTCAGTCAATCCGGGAGAGTTGGCATCCGGTCCAGGCTCGCAGCGCATGCCATCACGGTCATCAGTAGACTTCCAATTAATTAAAATGTTACCTTCTGCCTTGGTGAGATTCATGCCGGGGCCTCTGTAAAATCATTAGAACAGTAAAAAAAATTTTTGGATCTCTGAAAAAAATAGTTGGCCCCTCGAGCCTGCTCCTTACACACAAACTAGGAGTCGGCCCCTCGAGCCTGCTCCTCACACACACACTAGGAGTCGGCCCCTCGAGCCTGCTCCTTACATACAAACTAGGAGTCGGTCCCTCGAGCCTGCCCCTTACACACAAACTAGGAGTCGGCCCCTCGAGCCTGCTCCTTACATACAAACTAGGAGTCGGCCCCTCGAGCCTGCTCCTTACACACAAACTAGGAGTCGGCCCCTCGAGCCTGCTCCTTACACACAAACTAGGAGTCGGCCCCTCGAGCCTGCTCCTTACATACAAACTAGGAGTCGGCCCCTCGAGCCTGCTCCTTACATACAGACTAGGAGTCGGTCCCTCGAGCCTGCTCCATCATTCAAAAATTTTAACCTCAACTTCACATTCCTGCCGACCCCGATAATATTTCACCCTCTTGCTTGTCAAGAATCTATCCATCACTGCCTTAAAAATGTTCAAAGACGGGGCAGCACGGTGGTGCAGTGGTTAGCACTGCTGCCTCACGGCGCCAAGGTTCAAGGTTCGATCAAGGCTCTGGGTCTCTGTCTGTGTGGAGTTCGCACATTCTCCCTGTGGTTGTGTAGGTTTCGCCCCCACAACCCAAAGATGTACAGAGTAGGCGGGTTGGTGACGCTAAATTGGCCCTTAATTGTTAAAAATGAATTGGGCACTTAAAATTTATTTTAAAAAAAATATTCAAGGACTCTGCTTCCACTGCATTTTAAGGACGGAAGTTCCAAAGTCATAGAATCCTGACAGTGCAGAAGGAGCCGATTTGGCCCATCAGGTCTGCACCAACCCTCTGAAAGAGCAGCCCACCCAGGCCCACCCCATCCATGCCCACTCCATCCTCATAACCCCACCCAACACCCACGTCCTTGGAGACGAAGGGGCAATTTAGAAAGGCCAAATCCACCTAACCTGGCCAAATCCACCTAACCTGGCTAATCCATCTAACCTGGCCAAATCCACCTAACCCGGCCAATCCACCTAACCTGGCCAATCCACCTAACCTGGCCAATCCACCTAACCTGGCCAATCCACCTAACCTGGCCAATCCACCTACCCTGGCCAATCCACCTAACCCGGCCAATCCACCTAACCCGGCCAATCCACCTACCCTGGCCAATCCACCTAACCCGGCCAATCCACCTAACCTGGCCAATCCACCTAACCTGGCCAATCCACCTAACCTGGCCAATCCATCTAACCCGGCCAATCCACCTAACCCGGCCAATCCACCTAACCTGGCCAACCCACCTAACCTGGCTAATCCACCTACCCTGGCCAACCCACCTAACCTGGCCAATCCACCTAACCTGGCCAATCCACCTAACCTGGCCAATCCACCTAACCTGGCCAATCCATCTAACCTGGCCAATCCACCTAACCTGGCCAAATCCACCTAACCTGGCCAATCCACCTAACCTGGCTAATCCATCTAACCCGGCCAATCCACCTAACCTGGCTAATCCACCTAACCCGGCCAATCCACCTAACCCGGCCAATCCACCTAACCTGGCCAATCCACCTAACCTGGCTAATCCACCTAAACTCGCTAATCCACCTAAACTCGCTAATCCACCTAACCTGGCTAATCCATCTAACCTGGCCAATCCACCTAACCTGGCCAATCCACCTAACCTGGCTAATCCACCTAAACTCGCTAATCCACCTAAACTCGCTAATCCACCTAACCTGGCTAATCCACCTAACCCGGCCAATCCACCTAACCCGGCCAATCCACCTAACCTGGCCAATCCACCTAACCCGGCCAATCCACCTAACCTGGCCAATCCACCTAACCCGGCCAATCCACCTAACCTGGCCAATCCACCTAACCTGGCCAATCCACCTAACCCGGCCAATCCACCTAACCCGGCCAATCCACCTAACCCGGCCAATCCACCTAACCCGGCCAATCCACCTAACCTGGCCAATCCACCTAACCCGGCCAATCCACCTAACCCGGCCAATCCACCTACCCTGGCCAATCCACCTAACCCGGCCAATCCACCTAACCAGGCTAATCCACCTAACCCGGCCGATCCACCTAACCCGGCCAATCCACCTAACCAGGCTAATCCACCTAACCCGGCCAATCCACCTAACCTGGCTAATCCACCTAACCTGGCTAATCCACCTAACCTGGCCAATCCACCTAACCTGGCCAATCCACCTAACCTGGCCAATCCACCTAACCTGGCCAATCCACCTAACCTGGCCAATCGACCTAACCTGGCTAATCCACCTAACCTGGCCAATCCACCTAACCCGGCCAATCCACCTAACCCGGCCAATCCACCTAACCTGGCCAATCCACCTAACCTGGCCAATCCACCTAACCTGGCCAATCCACCTAACCTGGCCAATCGACCTAACCTGGCTAATCCACCTAACCTGCACATCTTTGTGAGGCAGCAGTGCTAATCACCGTGCCACCAGAAGCATAGTTTTGGGATCAATATTACTGTTTATGAATAAAAGCAAATTACTGCGGATGCTGGAATCTGAAGCCAAAGAGAAAATGCTGGAAAATCTCAGCAGGTCTGGCGGCATCTGTAGGGAGAGAAAAGAGCTAACAAAGGACCATCTGGACTCAACATGAGATCTTTTCTCTCCCGACAGATACTGCCAGACATGCTGAGATGTTCCAGCATTATCTCTTCGGTTACTGTTTATGAAGCTCAAGATTGAATTTGCTTTGCCATCTATTCTCTTTAATATGACTTGTAGATATACAAAATCCCTCTTAACCTCTTTCTCTCTCCTCCCAAAGAGGCCAGTTGGGTTTTTGTGACAATCCAGCAGTTTCCATGGTCACTTTTTCCCAGAGCCGGCCCCACAAATGACCAGAATCATTCAGCAATTTCACAACCTGCCTTTGTGTTTTTGTGGGTTCTCTCTCACTCCCTATTTTCTGTTTTAAATCAGTTTCACAGGTTGTTCGAAGGGGAGGCTTCAAAGTCCGGAAACTCAAACCAAGCATCACATCAGGATCTGACAGAGCCCTCAATTTATCACATCCTGAATATCAGCGGATTTTGAACATGGAAGGAAAAAGCATCGTTCACAGTGGGGAGAAACCGTACATGTCATCAGGCCCCATGAGACAGAAATGCAGCCGCACTGAGGAGAAACCGTGGAAATGTGCGGACTGTGGGAAAGGATTCACTTCCCCATCCCAGCTGGAAACTCATCGACGTGTTCACACTGGGGAGAGACCATTCACCTGCTCCACCTGTGGGGAGGGATTCACTCAGTCATCCCACCTGCTGAGTCACCAGCGAGTTCACACTGGGGAGAGACCGTTCACCTGCTCCACCTGTGGGAAGGGATTCGCTAAGTCATCCAACCTGCTGAGTCACCAGCGAGTTCACACAGGGGCGAGACCATTCACCTGCTCCACCTGTGGGAAGGGATTCACTAAGTCATCCAACCTGCTGAGTCACCAGCGAGTTCACACAGGGGAGAGGCCATTCACCTGCTCCACCTGTGGGAAGGGATTCACTAAGTCATCCAACCTGCTGAGTCACCAGCGAGTTCACACTCGGGAGAGACCATTCACCTGCTCCACGTGTGGGAAGGGATTCACTCAGTCATTCCACCTGCTGAGTCACCAGCGTGTTCACACTGGGGAGAGACCGTTCACCTGCTCCACGTGTGGGAAGGGATTCACTGAGTCATCCAACCTGCTCAGTCACCAGCGAGTTCACACTGGGGAGAGGCCATTCACCTGCTCCACCTGTGGGAAGAGATTCACTCAGTCATCCCACCTGCGGAAACACCAGCGAGTTCACACAGGGGAGAGACCGTTCACCTGCTCCACGTGTGGGATGGGATTCTCTGAGTCATCCACACTGCGGAAACACCAGCAAATTCACACTGGGGAGAAACTGTTCACCTGCATCGAGTGTGGGATGGGATTCACTCAGTCATCCAACCTGCTGAGTCACCAGCGAGTTCACACTGGGGAGAGACCATTCACCTGCTCCATGTGTGGGAAGGGATTCACTCTGTCATCCACACTGCGGAAACACCAGCGAGTTCACACTCGGGAGAGACCATTCACCTGCTCCACGTGTGGGATGGGATTCACTCAGTCATCCGCCCTGCTGAGTCACCAGCGAGTTCACACTCGGGAGAGACCATTCACCTGCTCCACGTGTGGGAAGGGATTCACTCGGTCATCCGCCCTGCTCAGTCACCAGCGAGTTCACACAGGGGAGAGGCCATTCACCTGCTCCACGTGTGGGAAGGGATTCACTGAATCATCCACACTGCGGAAACACCAGCGAGTTCACACTGATGAGAGACCGTTTCAATGTCCAGACTGCGGGAAGAGCTATAAAAGTTCTGGGGAATTGATGAACCATCAACGTGTTCACACTGACGAGAGACCGTTTAGGTGCTCTCACTGTGGGACTGGGTTCAGACAATCATCTTACCTCACTGCACATCAGCGAATTCACACCGGGGAGAGGCCATTCACCTGCTCCCAGTGTGGGAAGGGATTCACTCAGTTATCCCACCTGCTGAGACACCAACGTGGCCATAAGTAACCACAGTGATTGGATTTTGCTGTGAACTCACATTCAGGACTGAACCATGTTCATTTGGGTCTCTTTCTGCTGGTGACAAACTCCAGCCCATTTACAGGAGCTAATATTCTGGCTGAAAGTTAAATAAATTAGAATTATGTTAAGTACGCAGTGTTGAAATTTTTTAATATCTCTGACACAAGCTAGTTCCTTTTGAAGTACTCTCACTCTCCCCTGTCTCTTCCATCCTCACCTCCAACAAGAAGGGTGAGGAGCCTGTGGAGATTCTTTGTGACTGAGATTGAGTCAATCTGATCAGCTGCCTCTGCTGCTTCCCTCCCTTCCACGAGCCCACCGGACCAAACTGTCTCTAAATTTCATCCTTTTGACTTCTGGTGGCGGCCATGGAGTAGGAGGTCGCGCATTTGGGAGCTCCCGCTCGTGACGGACCTTTTGAACCTATTCTCCCGATTTTTTTCGGAATTCTATTAGAAACATCGGTGGAGAGTGAGACAGTGAGGAGAAATCCCCCACCAGTATGTGGAGCCGTGGACCAGAAATGGTTGTCCAAGAAGAATTAGTTGAGCAACGAAGCTGACTGTAGAACCTGCAGCACGGGAAAGCATGGCAGAGGCGCAGGATCCCGGTTTGGTGGCACAGTGGTCAATGTTACTGCGGGTGGAGTTCATTCAGGAGAGCTTCGGCAAGCAAATGAAGGCAACCTAATTAAGGCAAGGATTGATTAGGTGGAACAGGGGCTGGAAGCCCATGGACCGGCGATCCAGAAGGTGGCTGAGCACGAGGACCATTTAACCGCTTTGGAGGTGGAGGTGGGGCTGATGAGGGACCACCAGAAAAAGTTGCAGGAGGACCTGGAGAACAGGTCCCAGAGACAGAACCTGAGGATTGTCGGCCTCCTGGAGGGCAGTGAAGGGTCGGACGCAAGGGCATATGTGACAAATATGCTAGAAAAGCTGATGGGAGATGGGGCGTTTTGTCGACCCTTGGAAGTAGATAGAGCGCTTGGGAGTAAGCCGCGAGTGATATGAACCTCCGAGGGTGATCCGGGTGCGAATGCACCGGTCCTGGGTAAGGAGCGGATTTTGCGGTGGGCAAAGCAGACACTGAGCTGCAAGTGGGAGAACTGTGAGCTGCGCATCTACCAGGACCTGGGCGTGAAACTGGCCAAAAGACGAGCTGGATTCAATAGGGTAAAATTGGCCCTCTTCAAGCAGGGGGTGAAGTTTGGGATTGTTATACCCAGTGCGTCTGTGGGTCACGTTTGAGGGCCAAGAACTTTACCTTGAATCAGCCGGACGAAGCGATGGACTCTATCAAAGACAAAAGGCTGGCAGGAGTTTGAGGGCATTGAACCTTGGGGGAGGGTATTGCGGTATCGATTCTGTTAAAGTTTCCTTAGTTTTGATATCTGTATATGCAGTGCTCTCTGTGTAACAGTTTTTTAGGCCGTTGCTTAGATTTGTAAGTTAACTTTATTTCAGTAGGTAGATGGTGGAGGGATTTTTTCTACTGTGTGTTGATTGGGGACTGTGATGTTTTGAATATGTATGTTCGAGCCGGGGGGGGGGGGGGGGGGGGGGGGGGGGGATAGGATGTCTGGTGCCATGGGTGGGTTACCAGGCTAGGTGGGCTAAATCACGGAAGTGCAGTGGGGGAGGGGGTGATGAGCAGGTGGTAAGTTTGTTAAGGGGGGTTGGGATTCTTGTGCTGCTAAAGTGGGGCGGAGGGGGGAAGAGGGAGCTGCTCTGCTGACAGAGGAGAAACTGTTGCTGAGAGACAAAAGGGGAGGTCGAGGACAGTGGATGCCCGAAGGCGGGCCAATGGAGGTGAGGGACGTGAGCTGGAGGCTGGCCGAAGAAGGGTGATCAGTACATGGAACGTTAAGAGGGCTGAATGGGCTGGTTAAGAGGGCTCACATGTTCACACATTTGAAGGGATTGAAGGCGAAAGTGGCAATGTTACAGGAGTCACACCTGAGAGCAATAGATCAGACCAGATTGAGGAGGGGATGGGTCAGCCAAGTATTTCATTTCAGTGCTGGACTCTTAAGACTAGGGGGGTCGCTATCCTGATCAACAAACGGGTGGCATTTGAGGCAGGGACAATAGTGGTGGACGTGGAGGCAAGTTCATCATGGTGAGGTGGGGGGGGGGGGGGGGGGTCGAGGTCAACGACAGGGAGGGTGCCAGCAATAGCAAAGGAACTAAAGGGGTTCATGGAGTAAATTGTGGGGGTGGGTGGGGTAGACCCGTGGAGGTTCGGACGGCCAAGAGTGAAGGAATTTTCTTTTTTTCTACTATGTGCACAAAGCGTACTGCCGGATCGACTTCTTTATTCTGAGCATGGTTCTGCTGGTGGGGGTGGTTGATATCAAATATTCGGCAATTGCTCTGTCGGACCATGCCCCACATTGGGTGGATTTACGGGTGAGTAAGGAGAGAGGGCAGCGCCCGCAATGGAGGTTGGGTGTGGGACTGTTAGCGGACGAGGGGGTGTGCGGGCGGGTGAGGGAGTCTCTCCAGAACTATTTGGAAATAAATGACACGGGGGATGTCTCGGTAGCAACGGTTTGGGAAGCGCTGAAGGCAGTGGTTAGGGGGGAGTTAATGTCGATACAGGCCCATTGGGAAAAGGTGGAGCGAGCAGAGAGGGACAGGGTAGTTTGGGAAATATTCCAGGTGGACAGGACATAGTCGGAGGCCACGGAGGTGGGGTTATTGAAGGAGTGGCAGGGGCTACAAATGGAGTTTGAGCTGTTATCTGGAGGGAAGGCGGAGGAGCAACTGAGGAAGGCGAGGGGGGAGCGGTATACGATTATGGTGAGAAGGCCAGTACGATGCTAGCGCACGGGCTGAGGAAAAGGGAGGCGGCCAGGGAGCTTGGAAGAGTGAAGGACAGAGGTGGGAACCCGGACTTGGACCCAGCAGGGGTGAACGGGGTGTTTAAGGAGTTTTATAGCAAGTTATATGAGTCAGAACCCCAGCTGGGGTAGAGGGGATGAGGCAGTTTCTGGGTGAGTTGAAGTCCGAAGGAAGGGCTGGTGGAGGGGTCGGGAGCCCTGATTGGAATTGAAGGCCCCGGGACCGGACAGCTACTCAGTGGAATTTTATAACAAGTTCTCGGAGATGCTGGGCCCGTTGCTGGTGAGGGTATTTAATGAGGCAAGGGAGCAGGGTGCCCATCCCCCAACAATGTCACAGGCCTCGATCCTGAAGCGGGAGAAGGACCCTGAGCAATGCGGGTCAGATAGGCCAATCTCCCTATTGAATGTGGATGCCAAACTGTTGGCCAGAATATTGGCCTCAAGGCTAGAGGGCTGTGTACCTGAGGTGATAAGGGAAGACCAGACGGGGTTTGTGAAGGGCAGGCAACTTACGGCCAATGTCAGAAGGCTCTTAAACGTTATGAGAGGTGGGAGAGGGAAAGGTATCGGATATCTACAAAGAACTCATGGAGTCGGGGGAAACTCAGATAGAGGAGCTAAAGGGCAAATGGGAAGAGGAGCTCTGGGGAGGGATAGAGGCAGGTCTGTGGGCGGATGCCTTGAGCAGAGTCAATACGTCCTCATCATGTGCCAGGCTCAGCCTGATACAATTTATGGTCGTTCACAGGGCAGACATTTAAAAACCAATTTAGATTACCCAATTTATTTTTTCCAAATAAGGGCAATTTAGCGTGCCCAATCCACCTAGTCGACACATCTTGGGGTTGTGGAGGCGAAACCCACGCAAACACAGGCAGAATGTACAAACTCCACACGGACAGTGACCCAGGGCCGGGATCGAACCTGGGGCTTTGGCGCCGTGAGGCAGCGATTCTAACCACTGTGCCACCGTGCTGCCCCGTTCACCGGGCACACATGCTGGTGGCCCGGATGAGCAGGTTTTTTGGGGTAGAGGAGAGGTGTGCCGGGGGGGGGGGGGTGTGTAACAGCAAGTCATGTCCATATGTTCTGGGCCTGCCTGAAGCTTGGGGAATTTGCAGATGTCATGTCCACGGCCCTAAAAACACGGGTGGTGCTGAGCCCAGAGGTGCAGGATTTTGGAGTGCCGGCAGTCCAGGGGGCGAGAGAGGCCTTTGCCTCCCTGGTAGCCCGGAGACGGATGTTACTAGCGTGGAGGGACTCGAAGCCCCCGGAATCAGAGATCTGGGTTAGCGACGTGGCTGGATTTCTCAGACTTGAAAAATCAAGTTTGCCCTCGGAGGGTCAACGCGAGGGTTCATCAGGAGGTGGCAGCCGTTTGTCGACTTCTTTAGAGAAAATTAAATGTCAGCAGAGGCAAAAAATTTAAAGGGGGATAGTTAGGCTATTCTCTGTTGAGGGTAGGAGGGACTTGTTAGGGATGGTGATGATTTATGCACAATGTTTTATGTGGATTTGCATTGTTTACTGTTGTCACTTACTATTATAAAATTACAAAACCTTAACAAAATGTATTTTTTTAAAAATCGACATCACCAAAATCAGATCATCTGCACATTGTCACATTGCTGTGTGTGGGATCTTGCTTTGTGGAAATTGGCTGCTGCATTTCCTATAACAGTGACGTCACTTCCGAAGCTCTTTGGGACAAGCTGTGGTTGTGAAAGGCGCTACAGAAGTGCAAGTTTTAAATTGAAGATTGATGCTTTCTGATCCTTAATTGATTTCAGGCATCCTCGATTAATAGATTTGCTTTGGTTCGGACAAGACTTTAACCAATTAAATCAAAGGCAGAATTCTGGACAGTAAATTTTAAAAGGAGTTTTTTAAAGACAAGCTTTACTGACTGACTTGAAGACATTAACGTTTACAACTTCATGCAGGTGATCAGTCTGTGGAAGCGTAACCCTCCCTGGCTCCTCCTTTGACAGTAATTTCTTTGGAACTCGGCCTCGAGAGTCTTCCGTACTTGACCATCAAGGAAGACCTTCGGAACGTCGACCTTTATCCCCAAAGTGACCATTACCTCATGTCAGAGTTGGGGCTGTGGTAACATGACCATTGGTTAATTGGGCACCAGTTTAATTTAATTGGATCTTTAATTACTGACACCACCTTCTCTCATTACCTTTGACAGGAATACAATTGAACAGTTTCATACTATCCCTTTATCTGATTCTGTACAACCCCTTATTCAAACAGTTTCAAATGTTGAGGCTAATCAGAGTTGGAAGGTCTCCCTTGCCGGTACATTTATCCTCATCGCACATTCTTTATATACACAGCGATTAAGCTTTTATATTTTTACAACAAATAAAACTCAGACTTTTACTATAACTACTGATTCATTATTGTTTAATTAATTGTAACTCAATTAAGGATCACTACTTATTTAATCATGTTACAGACTGGTAGCTAATTAATACATTAATATTTAATTTATACATTTGGTTTATACATACACTGGTTATCTACTGAGTAGTACTACACTCAGTATGCTTCACACGGTGTCTGTGTCTATGTATTTACATTGTGTATTTATCGGCTGTCCTAGATTGTTTCATGTATGGAACGATCTGTCTGGACTGTACGCAGAACAATACTTTTCACTGTACCTCGCTACACGTGACAATAAATCAAATCCAATCAAAGAGACAGTTTCTGACTAATGCTCAGATTGAACAATGAGCCTTCTTAAAAATTATTCATTCATGGGAGGTGGGGGTCACTGGCTGGGCCAGCATTTACTGCTCATTCCAATTGCCCTTGAACTGCGTGTCTTGCGGTTATTTCAAGGGACACTTACAAATCAACCACAACATTGCTGCGGATCTGGAGTCATGTGTCGGCCAGGCCACATAGAATGGCCATAAATTAGGAGAGGGGAATGTGCAACAGGACCTGGGTATCCTCGTACACCAGTCACTGAAGGAAAGCATGCAGCTACAGCAGGCGGTAAAGAAGGCAAATGCTGTGCTAGCCTTCATTGTGAGTGGATTAGAGGACAGGAGCAGGGATATCATGCAGCAATTTTGCAGGGCCTTCGCGAGGCTGTACCTGGAATATTGTGTGCAGTTTTGGTTTCCTTATCTGAGGAAGGATCTTCTTGCTTGAGAGGGAGTGCAGCAAAGGTTTACCAGACTGATTCTTGGGCTGGTGTGACTGACGTATGAGAAATTCAATCAGTTAGGATTGTATTCTCTGGCTTTCAGAAGAATGAGGGGGGCTCTCATAGAAACCTATAATACATATAGATACATAGAAGACATGAGGCCTTTTGAGCCTGCTCCGCCTTTTATCATGATCATGGCTGATCATCCAACTCAATATCCTAATCCTGCTTTCTCCCCAAAGCCTTCGATCCCATTCTCCCCAAGTGCTATATCCAGCTGCCTCTTGAATATATTCAATGTTTTAGCATCAACTACGTCCTGTGGTAATGAATTCCACAGGCTCACCACTCTTTGGGTGAAGAAATGTCTCCTCATCTCTGTCTGAAATGGTTTACCCTGGATCCTCAGGCCCCTGAATTGGAAAAAATGAACCTCAGAACCCCTGGTTCTGGACACACCCATCATTGGTAACATCTTCCCTGCATCTCCTATCTAGTCCTGTTAGAATTTTAAAGTCTCTATGAGATTCCCCCCTCATTCTTCTGAACTCCAGCGAGAACAATCCCAACCTCATCGATCTCTCCTCATATGACAGTCCTGCCATCCCTGGAATCGGCCTGGTAAACATTCGCTGAACTCCCTCGAAAGCAAGAACACCCTTCCTCAGAGAAGGAGACCAACACTGCACACAATATTCTCGGTGTGGCCTCATCAAGGCCCTGTACAATTGCAGCAACACATCCCTGCTTCTATACTCGAAACCTCTCGGAATGAACGTCAACATACCATTAGCCGGGGCGGCATGTGGTGCAGTGGTTAGCACTGGGACTGCGACGCTAAGGACCCAGGTTTGAATCCCGGCCCTGGGTCACTGTGGCGTTTGCACATTCTCCCCATGTCTGCTTGGGTTTCAGCCCCACAACTCAAAGATGTGCAGGTTAGGTGGATTGGCCATGCTAAATTGCCCCGTAATTGGAGAAAAAAATAATTGAATACTCTATTTATCTTAAACAAAACATACCATTAACCTTGTTGACCGCCTGCTGCACCTGCATGCTTACCTTCAGCAACTGGTGCACAAGGACACCCAGGTCCCGCTGCACACTTCCCTCTCCCAATTTATAACCATCCAGGTAGTAATCTGCCTTCCTGTTTTTGCTTCCAAAGTGAATAACCTCACACTTATCCAAATTATACTGCATCTGCCATTGATTTGCCCACTCGCCCAACCTGTCCAGATCATGCTGCAGGATCCCTGCATCCTCGTCACAGTTCACCGTCCCACCCAACTTGGTATCATCTGCAAACTTTGAGATGTTACATTTTGTTCCCTCATCCAAATTATTAATATATATTGTGAATAGCTGGGGTCCCAGCACCAATCCCTGTGGTATCCCACTAGTTATTGCCTGCCAATTTGAAAAGGACCAATTAATTTCTACTCTTTGTTTCCTCTCTGCCAACCAGTTTTCTATCCACCTCAGTACACTTCCCCAAATCCCATGTGCTTTAATTCTGCACAATAATCTCTTAGGCAGGACTTTGTCAAACGCCTTCTGAAAGTCCAAATATACCACATCGACTGGCTCCCCCTTGTCAACTGTACTGGTTACATCTTCACAGAATTCCAATAGATTTGTCAAGCATGATGTCCCCTTCATAAATCCATGCCGACTCTGACTGATCCTGCCACTACTTTCCAAATGTTCCGCTAATGGATTCAAGAATTTTCCCCACTACCGATATTAGGCTTACTGGTCCATAATTCCCTGCTTTCTCTCTACCTCTCTGCAGAACCAAAGTATGTATTCAATTGCTCAGCCATTTCTTTGCCCCTTATTTTGCATTCCCCTGTTTCTGTCTGTAGAGGGCCTACATTTCTCTTTACCAATCTCTTTCTCTTCACATATAGAAACTCTGAGTGTCAGTCTTTATGTTCCTTGCAAGCTTACTTTCATACTGTACTTTCCCCTTCTTAATCAATCCCGTTGTCCTACTTTGCTGAATTCTAAAATGCACCCAATCCTCAGACCTATTATTTTTCTTGGCCAATCTGTATGCTTCTTCCTTGGATGGCATACTATTTCTAATTTCCTTTGTAAGCCATGGATTGGCCCTCTTACCCATTTTGCTTTTGTGCCAGACAGGAATGAACAGTTGCTGTAGTTCCCCCATGCGGTTCTTGAATGTTTGCCGTTGCCTATCCACTGTCATCCCTTTAAGTAACTCTCCATAATCTATCAAGAACAACTCATGCCTCATATCTTCATAGTTCCCTTTATTAAGATTCAGCACCCAAGTCTCCGAATCAACAACTTCACTCTCCATCGTGATAAAAGTTATCATGTTATGATCGCTCATAATATTCGAACGGGACTTGATTTTCCTGATGGTGGCAGTGTACAGAATAAGAGGTCGCAATCTGAGGATACGGGGGAGACCATTTAGACACAGATGAAGAGAAATTTCTTCAACGTGAGAGTGGTGACCCTGTAGAATTTTTTAACATGGGAAATAGTTGAGGCCAATACATTGTATGTTTTCAACAAGCAGTTAGATATCGCACTTAGGGCGAAGGGGATTAAAGGATATGGGGGGGGGAAAGCGGGATTAAGATATTGAGTGGGATGATAAACCATGATCATAATGAATGGCAGAGCAGGCGCAAAGGGCCAAATGGCCTTTTCCTGCTCCTATTTTCTATATAATCCCTTCCCACACTAAGAGCAGGTGAATGGTCTCTCCCCAGTGTGAACTCGCTGGTGTGTCTGCAGACAGGACAATTGTGTGAATCCATTCCCACAGAGGGAGCAGGTGAATGGCTTCTCCCCAGTGTGAACTCGCTGATGTCTCTGCAGGATGGATGAATCAATAAATCCCTTCCCACACTGAGGGCAGGTGAATGGCTTCTCCCCAGTGTGAATTCGCTGGTGTGTCTGCAGGGTGGATAACTGAGTGAATCCCTTCCCACATTGAGAGCAGGTGAATGGCCTCTCCCCAGTGTGAACTCGCTGATGTTTCCGCAGGGTAGATGCATCAATGAATCCCTTCCCACACTGAGCGCAGGTGAATGGCCTCTCCCCAGTGTGAATTCGCTGATGTTTCCGCAGGGTGGATGCATCAATGAATCCCTTCCCACACTGAGAGCAGGTGAATGGCCTTTCCCCAGTGTGAAGTCGTTGGTGTCTCTGCAGGGTGGATGAATCGCTGAATCCCTTCCCACACTGAGAGCAGGTGAATGGTCTCTCCCCAGTGTGAACTCGCTGATGTCTCTGCAGGGTGGATGAATCAATGAATCCCTTCCCACACTGAAAGCAGATGAATGGCCTCTCGCTAGTGTGAATTCGTTGATGTTTCCGCAGGATGGATGAATCAATGAATCCTTTCCCACATTGAGAACAGGTGAATGGCCTCTCCCCAGTGTGAACTCGCTGATGTCTCCGCAGGGCGGATGAATCAATGAATCCTTTCCCACATTGAGAACAGGTGAATGGCCTCTCCCGAGTGTGAACTCGCTGATGTTTCCGCAGGGTGAATGAAGCACTGAATCTCTGCTCACACAGAGAGCAGGTGAATGGCTTCTCCCCAGTGTGAACTCGCTGGTGTGACTGCAGGGTGGATGAATCAATAAATCCCTTCCCACACTGAGGGCAGTTGAATGGCCTCACCCCCGTGTGAATTCGCTGATGTTTCCGTAGGCTGGATGAATCAATGAATCCCTTCCCACACGGAGAGCAGGTGAATGGCCTCTCCCCAGTGTGAACCCGCTGATGTCTCCGCAGGATGAATAGAGCACGGAATCCCTTCCCACATTGAGAGCAGGTGAATGGCCTCTCCCCAGTATGAACTCGCTGGTGTGACTGCAGGTAAGATAACTGAGTGAATCCCTTCCCACACTGAGAGCAGATGAATGGTTTCTCCACAGTGTGAACTCGCTGGTGTGTCTGCAGGTGAGATAACTGAGTGAATCCCTGCCCACACTGAGAGCAGGTGAACGGCCTCTCCCCAGTGTGACTGCGTCGATGAATCTCCAGCTTAGATGGGACTTTGTATCTCTTTCCACAGTCCCCACATTTCCACGGTTTCTCCATGTTTTGGGTCTCCTCGTGTCTCTCCAGATTGGACAATCAGTGGAAGCCTTGTCTATACACGGAACATGTGCACTGTCTCTCCTCACTGTGAATGGTGTGATGATTTTTCAGGCTGTGTAACCAGTTGAAGCTCTTTCCGCAGTCAGTTCACTGGAACTCTCCACTGGAACTTCTCACCAATGATATTCAGAGCCCGTTGTTTTCAGATCAGAAGGAATCGAGTGAGTTTGTCACATCGAGACATGATGTTTGAGATTTCTGTCTATAATTCCTCCTCTTCCAGTATCCTTTAAAAACAATTTACAAAAGTCTTCATTGTTAGTTCAGGATAGAAATTCAGAACAGGCAACTCTAGTTCCTCTCTCGTTCTCCAAAAGCTGTAAATCTCCATCCCACACAATCCCCCTCCATTCTCACTCTGCTGTATCTACTATTCACCCTCCCAATTCTCCTGAAGATGCTGATTCATGTTGATTGACAGATCCCAGCTCAGCTCACTGCTTCCTGACCAGGACACAGAGATTTGAATAGGAGCAAGAGTAGGCCATTCGGCCCACCGAGTCTGCTCAACTATGCAATGAGACCCTTGGCCGATCTCCCTCAGCACCATTTTCCCACACAATCCCCATATCCTTCAATATCTTCAATATCTGGAAACCTATCAATATTTGTCTTGAACATACTTGGTGACTGAGGCTCCATATTCCTCTGAGGTAGAGAACTCAGAAGCTTCATCACATCCTCGAGTGAAGAAATCCCGCTTATTCTCAGATTTTATGCTACTTTCCTATCTGTTCCCCATAACCCTTAACTCCATTGTCAATAAAATATGTCAAACTTGTGCTTCAATATATTCAATGACCCCCAGATACAACTGGTCCCTGTGGAAAACCCTCTGAGGGAAGAGATGACTAGAAATCTATAACGTAGCTACAGTCTTATATTACAAGAAGAGAAATAATAATACGTTTACTTTATTATAGAACCGCAAATAATGTATCTAATCTGTTCCATATATGAACACGAGACATATCTTTGTCCAATATTATTTTGATGTCCCGTGAAATGTCACCCATCTCCTGGGGAACTCACCCCTTTAATTGAGAACATTAGGAAAGAAACAATTTAAAAAAAATATAAATTTAGAGTAACCAATTTTTTTTTCCAATTAAGGTGCAGTTTAGCGTGGCCAATCCACTTACCCTGCACATCTTTGGGTTGTGGAGGCGCAGACATGGGGAGAATGTGCAAACTCCACGCGGACAGTGACCAGGGCAGGGATCGAACCCGGGTCCTGTGTACCGTGAGGCAGCAGTGCTAACCACTGTGCCACCATGCCGCCGACAGAAAAATGTTTTCACCAGATAGGCTGGTGAACGGGAGTGAGAAGGGGTGAAGCTGCAGCGGTTGAACCAGTTTTCGCTGGTTCGACAAGCTTAGCTTCTGGGGGGGCAGCACGGTGGCACAGTGGGTTAGCACTGCTGCCTCACGGCGCCGAGGTCCCAGGTTCGATCCCGGCTCTGGGTCACTGTCCGTGTGGAGTTTGCACATTCTCCCCATGGTTGCGTGGGTTGCACCCCCACAACCCAAAGATGTGCAGAATAGGTAGATTTGCCACACTACATTGCCCCTTAATTGGAAAAAATTAATTGGCTACTCTAAATTTAAAAAAAGCTTAGCTTTTGGGTCGGAACCTGGGAGCGTGGGTCTGGATTCAATTTGTGTGTCTAGGTCGGGCGCTGATGGGAAATAGGGGGTGGGGGAGTGGGATGGGTTAGCTAGCTGATAGCTGATGTGTGTGGCTGTCACCTTGGTGGACCCTTGGCCCGTAATTTTTGAAGATTTACTGGATAGTCCCTTATGGCTGATTCCATAATGGGGTGGGGGGGGGGGGGTGGGAGACCTCTGATTCAGGGCTGTCATGCTACCATGCTGCCCCTCATTCTAATCAATACACTTGTCCTTCTTTCATTCACTAGGATTGGCTTCCTTTTCTTTCCATCTCTGCCATCGCTTTGCATCATCAATAAAACATAAGATCAATAAGGGCAGCACGGTAGCATGGTGGTTAGCATAAATACTTTACAGCTCCAGGGTCCCAGGTTCGGTTCCCGGCTGGGTCACTGTCTGTGTGGAGTCTGCACATCCTCCCCGTGTGTGCGTGGGTTTCCTCCGGGTGCTCCGGTTTCCTCCCACAGTCCAAAGATGTGCGGGTTAGGTGGATTGGCCATGCTAAATTGCCCGTAGTGTGCTAAAAAGTAAGGTTAAGGGGCGGGGGTTTGTTGGGTTCCGGGTATAGGGTGGATACGTGGGTTTGAGTAGGGTGATCATGGCTCGGCACAACATCGAGGGCCGAAGGGCCTGTTCTGTGCTGTACTGTTCTATGTTCTGCATTGGGACTCAAAGACTAATCCAGTTTGATGGACAAGTTGTCTCCATTCTGAACAATGGGGAACAAGCCCCTCCCACTCATTGAAACATCGGCCCGACAAAGATGAGAAACGCGCATGCGCCCTGTTGCACATCCAATAAAGATGGCGGCCGTTAACCCGAGCAGAATATGAGGAGCTGCAGCTCCGCTCGGTACAAACGGAGTCCCGTAAAGTTTTCCGAAGTTTGCGGCTTACAACAACTTTACACAACATTTCCGCGCACCCCGCGATCTCTCGCTTCCTCCAGATTGTAAAACGCCATTTACCAATTTCGGATGTGAAGACGCAGCCCTTCTCCTTCGCCATTACCCACACTGCGCATGCTTCAATCACAGCGGACCCCGCCCCTCATTCACTCCGATTGGTTGGAGGACCAGCTGTTCCCGGTCGGTCCTCCAGTTCCGCCTCCCCTCTTCCTATTGGTCAGGAGTTGCCGTCAATTACCCGGGCATAGTGACGGTTACAGACGGTGAGCGCGTCCACAGGCTCAGGCTGACTCGCTGATGGATCAATAATTTTTTTTTTTTTTTTTTTTTTTTTTTTTTTTTATAAATGTTTTTATTTAGTTTTTCATATTTTATATTGAAAAAATTACAAATTTTTAGGAGAGAAAAAAAAAAAAAAAAAAAAAAAAAAAAAAAAAAAACACAACAAACAAACACGCAAAAATTAACATACATATTTACAGGTAAGCATTTTTTTAGTAGTAACTGCCCCCGCCCCCCCCCCCCCCCCCAACATGTTTATTTAGTTTGGTTTTGGGCCTTAGCTAGCCATCGAACCCCCGTACCGAACCTGTAGCCCCTCCCGCTACCTTCCCCCGACTATTCTTCCTCTTGTACATTGGCCACAAATAGGTCCCGGAACAGTTGCATGAATGGCTCCCACGTTCTGTGGAAGCCGTCGTCCGACCCTCGGATGGCAAATTTGATTTTCTCCATTTGGAGAGATTCCGAGAGGTCGGACAGCCAGTCCGCAGCTCTGGGCGGTGCTGCTGACCGCCAGCCAAACAGGATTCTACGGCGGGCGATCAGGGAGGCAAAGGCAAGGGCATCCGCCCTCCTCCCCAGGAATAGATCTGGCTGTTCTGAAACCCCGAAGACCGCCACTATCGGGCATGGCTCCACCCTCACTCCCACCACTTTGGACATTACCTCGAAGAAGGCTGTCCAGTACTCCACGAGTCTGGGGCAGGACCAGAACATGTGGGCGTGGTTGGCCGGGCCTCTTTGGCACCGTTCACATCTGTCTTCCACCTCCGGGAAGAACCTACTCATACGGGTTCTTGTTAAGTGGGCTCTATGTACCACTTTTAGTTGCGTCAGGCTGAGCCTTGCGCACGTGGAGGTGGAGTTGACCCTATGCAGTGCTTCGCTCCAGAGTCCCCACCCTATCTCCATCCCCAGGTCGTCCTCCCATTTCCTTCTTGTTGCGTCCAGTACGGTGTCGTCCCTATCTACCAGTCGGTCATACATGTCACTACAGTTCCCTTTCTCTAGGATACTTGCGTCCAGTAGGTCTTCCAGTAGTGTCTGTCGTGGCGGTTGTGGGTACGTCCTTGTCTCCTTTCGTAGGAAGTTTTTGAGCTGCAGGTACCGTAGCTCGTTCCCCCCAGCTAGCTGAAACTTCTCTGTCAGTTCGTCCAGTGTTGCGATCCTGTCGTCCGTGTATAGGTCCCTGACTGTCAGTGTCCCCCCGTCCTGCCTCCACCTTTTGAAGGTGGCGTCAGTCAGTGCTGGTGTGAACCTATGGTTGTTGCAGATGGGAGCCCTGTTCGACATTTTGGTCAGGCCAAGTTGCTGCCGCAGTTGGTTCCAGGATTGGAGGGTGGCTGTCACCACTGGGCTGCTGGAGTGTTTTTGGGTGGGGATGGGAGTGCTGCCGTGGCGAGGGCCCGGAGGGAGGTTCCCATGCAGGAGGCCTCCTCCGCACGCACCCACTCAGCCTCTGGCTCCTGGATCCATCCCCTTACTCGCTCGGCTGTTGCTGCCCAGTGGTAGAATTGTAGATTCGGGAGGGCTAGCCCTCCCCTGGTTTTTGTTTTTTGTAAGACCTTCTTTGGGATCCTAGCATTTTACCCCCCCATACGAACGCCATGATGAGTTTGTCCAGCGCTTTGAAAAAGGCCTTGGGGATGTAGATCGGAATGGATCTAAACAGGAAGAGGAACCTGGGCAGTACGTTCATTTTGATCGTCTGAACTCTCCCCGCGAGGGAGAGCGGGAGTGTGTTCCATCTTTGCAGGTCCTTTTTAACTTCCTCCGTCAGGCTGGTGAGGTTCCATTTGTGGATCCCTTTCCAGTCATGGGCTATTTGGATCCCCAGGTAGCGGAATTTATGTCGGGCTTGATTGAACGGCAGCCCCTTTAGTGCTGCCCCCCCCCCCCCCCCCTTGCGGGTGTACTGGGAAGATCTCACTTTTGCTCATGTTGAGTTTGTAGCCCGAGAAGGCTCCAAACTCTTTCAGGAGCGCGATGATTCCGTCCATGCTGCTTTGTGGGTCCGAGATATAGAGGAGCAGATCATCCGCATAGAGTGAGACTCTGTGCTCTCTACCTCCCCTTCGGATCCCCCTCCAATTTTTTGCTGCCCTGAGCGCGATTGCTAGCGGTTCAATTGCTAGTGCGAACAGCAGCGGGGACAGTGGGCATCCTTGTCTGGTGCCCCTGTGCAGCTGGAAGTATTGGGAGTTGGTATTGTTGGTCTGTACACTCGCCATGGGTGCGTTGTACAGGAGCTTTACCCAAGCGGTGAACCCTGTTCCAAGCCCGAACCGCTCCAGTACCTCTATGAGGTATTTCCACTCGACTCTGTCGAAGGCCTTTTCTGCGTCCAGGGAGACGATCACCTCTTGTGTTCTCTCCCCGGAGGGGGTCATTATCACGTTCAGCAGGCGCCTGATGTTCGCGGTAAGCTGTCTACCTTTGACAAAGCCCGTCTGGTCCTCTGTGACTACCTCAGGTACACAGTCTTCTAGCCTCTTGGCTAGGATTTTGGCCAGTATTTTGGCGTCTGCATTCAGCAGAGATATGGGTCTGTATGACCCACATTCCGTTGGGTCTTTGTCTTTCTTAGGTATCAGCGAGATTGAGGCCTGTGCTAACGTGGGTGGCAATGTGCCCCTAGCTAGCGAGTCTGTGAACATCTCCCGCAGGTGCGGGGCCAGCGCTGTCGCAAATTTTTTGTAGAAGTCCGCCGGGAATCCGTCCGGTCCCGGCGCCTTCCCCGCCTGCATGGAGCTAATGCTGTCCATGATCTCTCCCAGTGCTAGTGGTGCTTCCAGATCCCGTTTTCTGCCCTCTCCCACAACTGGTATGTCCAGTCCGTCAAGAAACCGGTTCGCTGATGGATCAATAATAACATTGTTTCACATTTGGCTCTGGGGCCGCACTCGGGATTTGTAAACCCCGCCCCCCCCCGGCACTGAAATCTCACTTGACACGTCACAATGCCCGGGCAATGATTGACGGCAGCTCCGGAACAATAGGAGGAGAAGGAGGAATCAGTGAATGAGGGGAGGGGCTCTCGGGTTCCGGATCTTCACAGAAGAAGCAACCGCGCAGGCGCACGTGCCAACATAAACAAACAAAGGTTCCTCTCCTCCATATCTAACCTGGATGCATAGTGATGATTTTTGTCAACAGAGATTACAGCTATCAGGCAAAAATTAAACAGATTGAGCCTTATTTTCTTGAGAAAACAAGTCAGTCTGTCGTGACCTGACACAAGTCTTTAAAATGATCTGTTGGTTGGACAGGGGAGAGGTGGGGCGGTGCTGCCAATTGTAAAGGAGTCGAAAACTAGGAGCCAGGAATAAACATGGGCGGCACGGTAGCACAGTGGTTAGCACTGAGAAACGGTGCGGGATTTGCCGGTTTCGCGCTTGACACTGAGGAGGCTGACAAGCAGTGTTGTTTCACAGTGGGAGGATCCCAGATTCAATTCCCGCTTGGGTCACTGTCTGTGCAAAGGCTGTATGTTCTCCCCGTGTCTGCTTGGGTTTCCTCTGGGTGCTCGGGTTTCCTCCCAAAAATCCTTAAAGATGTGCTTGTTCGGTGAATTGGACATTCTGAATTCTCCCTCTGTGAACCCGAACAAGCGCCGGAATGTGGCAACTGGGGGCTTTTCACAGTAACTTCTTTGCATAAGCCTACTTGTGACAATAATGAATATTATTATTATTATAAACTAGGTCATAAATACAAGAGAGTTACTAATTAATCCAAGAGGGAGATATGGACACATTTCTTTATTCACTGGATTAGAATGTGCAACTTGTTACCAAGGAGGGAGTTGAGGAAAGTGCTGGGATGTTTCCAAAAGGAAATGGGAGAAGCACATGAGAATGGGAATGGAAATATCAGCTGACAGGCTGAGATGAGATGGATGGGATGAAAGGAGATGTGTTGAGTATAATCAGCAGCAGAACAGTTGGACCAACTGGCCTGTTTGTGCATTGTAGAATCTAAGTAATTCAATGTAAACTTATTTTACATAATATTAGGATTGCAGATGGGAGATTGAAACCAAACATCATGTCAAGTCCTAACAGAGTCTATCGATTCATCAGGAGTTGAAAATTATCAGCCTTTCAATGTGGAAGGAGAAATGTTTGTCCTGTCAGGGAGAAAAGATTGCAAACATCAGTGTGACTGGAAAAGCACTGAGGCACATACACACTGAGTGATTATTCCAGCGTACTGACTGTGCAAAGAGCTTTAACCAATCACAGAGCCTGAAAAAATATTGCACCATTTGCATCAGGAAGAGACCGTACTCAGGCTGTGTGTGGACGAGGCTTCAACTCATCGTCCAACCTGGACAGACATAAGAACACCGTCCCCACGTAGAAAAAGTGGAAGTGTGGGTACTGTGGGAAGGGATTCAATTATCCATCTGAAGTGGAAAATCATCCATGCAGTCACACTGGGTAGAGGCCATTCACCTGCTCTGTTTGTTGAAAGGGATTCACTCAGACATCCAGCCTGTACACACACCAGCATGTTCACACTGGTGAGAGGCCATTCACCTGTCTGGATTGCTTTATCCAATCATCAGGCCACTCTGATCAGAGACTGTTTCAATGTGCTGACTGTGAGAAGAGCTTTAAAAGCAGAAAAGATTTACTGTTGCACCAACGCACTCACACTGGGGAGAGGCCATTCACCTGCTCCGTGTGTGGGAAAGGATTCACTCAGTCATCCCATCTCCTGACACACAAACGTATTCATACTGATCAGAGACCATTTAATTGTTCTGACTGTGATAAAACTTTTAAACAAACGGGATCTTCTGAAACACCAACACACACACTGGGGGAGGCTATTCACCTGCTCGATCTGTGGGAAGGGATTCACTCAGTTAGCTCACCGTCTGAGACACTATCGAGTTCACACTGGGGAGACTGTGTCCCTGTGTCCCTCGTTCCCTTTTGTTCCTCGGGAAGCAGGAGCAAAGATGATGGGTTTACAGGACTGGCTTTGCGTAAATATAGGTTGGGAGCTTCCAAAACTACTGTCCATCTAGCTGATGTAACTTGTGACACTGTTCCTGGATAGTAGAGAATGGATTGAGTGTGGACATTTAATGGTTAACTTTTGGTTCAGGACAAGCCCTGATGTTGCCATTACAGCTCGACATGTGGCTTCCATGGCTCGTAAACAACTGCCAAATGCTAGTGCCACATTGACATGTTTAAGGGAATAGTATCCAACCGGTCTTAGCTGATCACCATGTTCCTGAGCTAGTATTGCAGTAATGTAACCATCTCTTTCATGAACAAACGTGGTAAAAGGTTTTCCGTTGTTTGGAATACCTCAGGCTGGTGCTGAACACGGGGTCTTTTTCAAATTCAGAAATGATTGTTTTTGTTCAGAATTGAGTTTAACTCGATCTTTTGATTTTCTGTTTCCTTTTAAAATATCATTCAATGGCTGGCATAACTGAGTATAAGAATCAATCCAATTTATGTTAAAATTACAGAGTCCCAAGAAAGATCTGACTTCCTGTACAGTTGAGGGTTATTTAGCTGCTTTGATGGCAGCTGTTCTGTCCTGAGTAAGTTCCCTTTTGCCTTTGGAAATTTTCTGACCCAAATAAACAACTTCTTCCTGGGCAGTTTGTACTTTGGTAAAGCTAACTTTGTGACCATTAGTACTGAGATGGTCCAAAACCACCTGTAGATCTTTCTCATGATCATCTTTATTGATGGAGGCTATCAGAACATCATCTACATACTGGATAATGGTGGAAGACAGATCAGGCAGTTGCCTGAGATGATTCTGCAGAGCCATGTGGTAGGTAGTTGGGCTATTGTGAAAACCTTGTGGTAGTCTAGTCCATGTGTACTGTTGCTGATTAACTGTAAAAGCAAACAATGGTTGTACTTGCTTAGCTAGTGGTACTGACCAGAAGCCATTTGCCATATCCATGACTGAAAACCATTGAAGGTAAGGAGTTAAAGAGTTAAAAATTGTAGATGGATCTGCCACTAAAGGAGCTTTTCTGACAATGAATTGATTTGCTTTTCTGTGGTCAATAGTAAGGCGCCATGTGCCATTAGCCTTTTTTACAGGCCTGTTTGATGAACTGTGAATGCACACTAAAATACCCCTTTCTTCAAGTTGTTTTATTATAGGTAGAAAGCCTTGAATTGAAGTTCTATTAATAGGGTATTGTTTGGTATAAGATGGAGCAGATCCCATAAAAGTGACTGGTTCCATTTTCAAAAGACCACAATAATTTTTGTCAATTGCCCAAATTGGATGATTTTGTATTTCATTTTTTGATGTGTCTAATGGACCAGGTGATTTTTCCATTATTGAAATTGAGTGAAGAATTTAGTTGTGATAAGATGTCCATACCTAGAAGTGTTTGTGTTACTGGACCTACCCATATTGATGTCATCAGTTGATGTGGTCCAAATTCTAAAAGCAGTGGTTTAGTCTTCCGAAGAGTAATAGAATCTCCTCCTGCAGCAAAAGCTTCAATTTTTCTGCAGTTAGGGGAAAGAAAGCAGCATTCTGTTCAGTAACACAGGTAAGTTCAGCTCCAGTGTCAAATAATAAATCGATATGAATACCTCCCACTCTTAGTGAAATATATAGTCCATCATTTTTCTGTTCCACGAGTGCATGTAGAGAAAAATGGAGAGAATCATCAAGAGTGGGGTTACGTCGTTTTTTGAATTATCATACAGAGAACGTTTTTGAGCTGGAGGACAGTTGTTTAACATTTCATTCACAGTATTGTCGTCATCGTATATGTCCCTACGTGGGTAAGGCTCCCCCTACATGGAAACAGCTGGGAGGGTCTAGAATCCCTGTACGCAAGTCTGGGTGCATCTTGTTTGTGTGCGTTACGTGATTGACCACGAGGTGGAAACGTATTGTAGTGAACATTGTCTACTTCATTATCATCTCGCGAATCCATCCGTTGTTTGATAGCATGTTGCCATCCAGTGTCCGACTCTACCGCAGAAAAGACATTGTGGTATTTTCTGACCTGATTTTAATGGAGCAAGGGTACATGTTTGCCCTGACGCTTGTGGCGAAATTGTAGCTACCGCTGATATTCCTGTAGACGCTGCAAAAGCCGCTGCTGGAGCAGCAGATAACATAGGCTGAAATTGAGCAATGGGTAACATCGGCTGAACTTGAGCAAAAGGTACCATGGGCTGCATTTGAGCAGCTGCAGTGTTTAAGATTGCCTGGTTGTGCAAATCACGATCTATCTCAATGCATCGCTCAACTATGTCGCGATATGTACCAGCTGTGGCCCAAGCCGGTAAAACCAAATTCAAGGCAGCAGAAACTTCAGGTTTAACACCGGCTAGAAAAGCCGTTTTAAATGGACTTAAAGTGCTTGTGTCCCATGTGTCAGTTTCATGTCCGAGTGTCATTCCGGAGTGTTCTATCCAAGTATGTAAAAATCTTTCTTCGAAATCCTGAACATCTTCATTATATTTTGAATGCAAGATGTGATCTTAGACCAATCAATTCTCGAGGGGCGAAATTTTAATAGCCAATTTTTGATTGCCAGCCAACCAGCTTCTAAATTTAGCAAATCCTCTTCGAGGGCAATTTCTACCTCTAGTCCAAGAGTTGCACTGGCATGAATGCATACTACAACAGTCAGAATTTGTACTCCATCAAATGGGTGGAGATGATAAACGGGTTTTAATCTGTGAAGTTGATCCCATGTGGTCATACCACCCTTTTTAGGGTGTTGAAGATCTTTGGACCAATTGTCAGTTTTTTCAGGGTCTGCTGGTTCATGAATCCAATGGTGGTCAAATACGTTTTTAGTGACAGTTTCATCTTCCTCTTCTACTTTCTTGCTTCCAACTCTAATCCGTTTGCGTTTTAAAGGGGCTAGTCAAATTAATTTAGTATTTTGCATTGTAGGAAAATGTGTTGTATCACTATTTTCATCTGATTCAACTGGCAAATGAATTTTAGATTTTAATTTGTCCTGACACTTGATCTCGGCTGTGCTATTGCCAATTGTGCCACTGGGGCTGCTTGCTGAATTTGAACTGTTTGTTCAGCTGCTTGTTGAATCTGAGCTGTGCTTTGGTTTAAATTATGAGCTGCAAGACTGTCTATCAGGATTTTGCAGTGTCCTTTTAAATTGTTCATTTCTCCTTCTAAATCAAATCTTTCTTTGATTAACTTGCAATTTTCAATTTTAATTCGCTCAGTTTTTGATGGCAACTGTTGGTATTTTGACTTAATTTCAAGAACTTTATGTTGCAATTCCTCAATTTGAAAAGACAGTTGCTGGACTTTAAAGGATTTGTTTTCCAATCCTGTTCTAATTTCATGATAATGCTCAAGTTTGGATTTTGCATCGCGTAATTCCTCAACAACTGCAATCAGTTGATCTTTAGTGGACTTAAGCTCATGATCACTTTTATTTTTAATAGTTATTTCTTGCTGTCTGCATATTTGTCCCATAATTGCCAGGGACCATTTTGCACGTTCTGCACCATGCAATCGTGTGTATTTTCCCCAATGCCCTCCTGATATTGTCGAGGGACGACTGTCCTCTGGGGATATCATATTTTGTTTCAATTTTTCTTGAGATTTCACATGGTCTAAATTGTCTACGAATGAAAGATCCAAAATCTCCCAATATATCTTCAATAGAAACATCTTGTAATGCACTACCTCACTTGGACGTTGTGGGAGTAGTTCTCCACCATTTGAAGGTCCTGAATCTATTTTGGGACTCATGTCCACCATAAACGCAGCCTTACACCCAATTTTTTGGTGGTCAACTTCCTTTGTGTATCTGTGTACTCTACCGTGACTATATTTTTTTTCAGTCCCTTTTTATTTCAGTTTCAACGACCGGTACCTGATTGATTTAGCACAGTCTATGAAAATATTCTTTCCAGGGGTCGAAGCACTGATTGATGCGGCTTTAAGACTTTTAATGGGTGAAAAAGATGTTTATTACCCCAGTCTAGCCGTTTGTCCTTGGATCTTCTGTCCTCGTGGGCCTCCTCCGATTATTCCCGAAGGTTCCTGAACCTCTCCGATTTTGTCCGATCTCCTTCCAGAGATCCTCCCCTTTTGCTGAACTACGCCAGGTTGTTAGATCTACCCTGTGGTTTTAGCAGCACATTGCGATTACTAATACTCAGTAGAAATTTAAGTTAAAACTTCTCAGGTGCAAATAAGAATCTGCTTTATTTGTCTCTATTGATTACAATTGAGAGTCATTTAAAGTCTTATTCACTAATAAGTCCAGGCAGCATAGGACTCACAGGGAGGCAATCTGTAGACAATTCAACTTTCAAACAATCACAGAAATGTGTTTTTCTAAATTCACCTATATGTTTTAGAATTCCCTTTATACCAAAGACCTTAAGGGCCAATATTCTAAAACGGCGAACAGGGAACTCCCTCCCTGACTCCAGTACAGGCCTCTGTGAGTGCTATTCGGGTCAAACTCTCCTTTCAAGTTATCCCCCGGTATAACTCATACCTTCACTGAAGAATTTTACTTACTTACCCCTTAATGGCATCGATGTCCCGGGTCCTGCGTTCTTAAGGAAGTGAAGTAAGCTAATAACCACTTTTTCAGGTTAAATTATTTTATTATTAACATACTCTTTTCTATTTCATTAAATTAAAAACATTATTTACTTTTTGATGTTGTCTGGTTGGTTGTTGAGGCCTTCAGACTCTCTCTCTCTCTCTTTCTCTTTCCTGTCTCCTGGTCATCTCTCCTGCTGCTCCTGCTGCTGGGCCGTCTTCCTTCTGGTCTGGTCTGCCGTTCTGCGTCTTCCTTCTGGGTCTGGTCTGCCGTTGGGCCGCTTCTCTCCTGGGCCTTCCCTCTCCTGGGCCGCTCCGCTCCTGCTGCTGCTCCTGCTGTCCTTCTTCCTTCTTCTGCTCCCGCTGGTGTTCTGCTGCTGGTGTTCTGCGCTGGTTCCTTTGTTCATCTGTTCTTGCCTCGTGGGGAGAAAGAGGAGGAGTCTGAAGCCCGCGCTGGTTTCTTTGTTCCAGCTGTTCTGGAAGCCCGCGCTGGCTGATCTCTGGCGCGAGATCGGGACCTCCGATAAGGATCGGACTTCGGGTCTTAAAGGGGCAGTCCATCACAATTTTCCAACAACACAAAGAGATTTTTTAAAACTTTTTTCTTTTGCCTTTCTCCTGCTGCAGGTTGTAATAACCATTCTGATAGACTGAAATTGCTGCCCACAGTTTCTGTGCCCTTCAGCTGCCACCAACCTCTTGTGGGATCTTTCCCTGCACTCTCCCCGATCAGATGTTGGCAGACCTCTATGTTTCAAATGACACATTCTGTATTTTCCAGAACACCCCGTCTTGACATTTGAAACATTACTATAATTTGGTTTATTGTCCCTCCATCCAATTGTACTAACCTACATCCCTGATCATTGTCATTTGTATGCATATCACAGACCAGTGTCAATACGAGTCTTGTTTTCCGTTCCAGTCCAACTTGTTTTCCATTTCTGATTGGAATGTGGTAATTGTGATATCTTGTACCCCCCACTGATCCCCTAGTCTTATTAATTTAAAATGTTCAATTGATCCTGCTTGTATTCCTAACTTCCCCATTAATGTCTAACATTGTCGTGAATCATGTAAGTCTGCCAACCCCTGGTTTACATGAGAGAACATCTTTCTGACAACGTGTATATTTTTCATTTCAGCATTTACAAAACCGCATTGAACCGTCTCTTTTTTTCTTCCCAAACAAATTCTCCCTATTGTTCTATACATAGTAAAATTTTTATCGTATCTTAACACCTTATTCATTACCTAACCAATAGACTGTGTGTTACACTTTACATATTTTCAACTGTTAACAATTTAATATCAATATCGAAACATCGCTTCTTGGCTTTTGGAACAATAATTATTACATACTAAACTAACCCTCTATTAAAACATTCACAGTTTAGAAATGCGGATCAAGTTATTTAACGACACACATACCCCCCTTATCATATATATACAACAGTCCCTATCAATTTACATAAAAATAAAAAAAATTTCTTATCAACGATTATAGCTCTTCAATGCAATATTGTTTTGTTGCATTGGTAACAATTTTCCCGCCGTAGTATCAAGCTACTAAAATTCTTAACCTATTATCATTTATCATATTGGGGTTCCTCGTCAGTCGCTGCTATCTGCTGCCGAGACCTTAATGATTCCACTGCGTAGTACATACCCCATGGAGACCACAGATCATCCATCAACTAACGTCCAGTTAGAGATGTCTGACCGGGGGTTTCACTGTCCAGTTATAATTTGATATTCTAATTTGTTTCTAACCCGTAAAGTTTTCCTCCGGGTTCTGTCATCTAATTCCCTCAAATTTGTAGCCAATTATATCATTAGTTTCCCCCCAATCCTGTCGAACAGATTCTTCTCTGGAGTGTAGTTCTCTTCCTTCTTGTGAACTGGTTTGTTATTGGAGTGTAGTTCTCTTCCTTCTCGCGAACTGGTTTGTTATTAATTTTTTCCACCTGAAAAAGCAAATGAACAGATCAAGGGTGGAGAGGGCCCTATTCTTTAATTCGGATTATCCCAGAAGTGCCCTCTCCAGGACTTCCGGATTCCTTTTGCCATCATTTCTTTTTGAACTGGTTTATATTCCATATCCTTGATGTAGTCAAGCCTCCTTCTGTCATTGCACCCCTGAGTGAGATTCGAAGAATCTCAAACTCCTCTGATGCTCACTGGGTCGTGTGTTTCAAGCGTGACACAATTTCTTTTGCTCCAGACACCATGCTTCTCTAATTCAATTGTATGTGTACCCAGAATCTGAACAATCTTGTCTTTACATTTTACAGTCTCACGAATGATTTTCCCCGCAGTCTTAGTTGGTAACTTCACCCAAACTTCGTCTCCTACTTGATAATTCCCAGATTCACTTGGGTCTCCTTGTCCCTGGGGGACAGAGGTTCCAAGATTGCTATTAAGATCAAATACTATTCTTTCAATGTCTTTATCCCAGCCTTTATTATTCTGATTCTTTATGATCCAATCCTTTACTTTTCTTACAGACCTCTCAGCCATTCCATTACTCTCAGGTGCATATTTCACGGCCCAATTGATTGTTATTCCTCTGTCAGCACAAAAGTTAATAACAGTATTGTTTCTAAAGTGTGGCGCGTTGTCCATTCGGATCGATTCTGGTCTACCTCTGGAGGTCATCATTTCTGCCAATACCCTTTTGGTTGTGGCTCCATTTGCTTTGCTGGTTGCTCTAAGGTCAATTTCTCCCGTGCAGCTATCAGCTTTGACTAAAAAATACAAATTACCTTTGCTGCTTCTGGGAAAAAGTGGTCCTGCATAATCTAATGACCATTCCTGCATTGGTTTCTCAGTTTTTATGCTCCCATATGTTTTATTTCCTCTCTGTCCTCCACAGGCCATACATCTCTCACATTTTCTCCTTACTGCAGTTAAATGTTGTCTCCAATAGGCTATTTTAAGTCCCAACTTCTTCAACTCCCTTGCGACTACAACATGACCCCCATGTCCTGTGGCTTCATGTACTTGCTTAATTATCACTTGATGGTCGGCTGCTGAGTTCCCAAGAGTCCCCAAGATTATTGTCCTAAGTCTGGCTAATTCATCCACTTCCTGATTCCCCTTACACAGTTCCCCAATTCCTTTTGTGTGTGCTTTTTGATGAATTGTCTGGATCTCCATATCGGCTAAAATTTTATCTATCTCTTCCCACTGTTCTTTCTGTTCCAGTAGTTTATTTCTACCGTTCGTCCAACCGTTTAGTTTCCAAAACTCCAAATCTTTCTCCAATCCTTGCTGCACGAAAAAGCTATCGGTTACAACGGTAACTTCCTGCAGCTTTCGCTGGTGACACTCCTTTAACCCTTGCAATACTCCCTCTACCTCAGCTGTCTGAGCTGATCCAATGATTATTCCCTGTTCCTCCACTACTATGTTTCCTGAATTTTTTAAAATGAATGCCCATCTGGCTTGTTCTTCGTCCTTCTTGACTTTACTACCATCAGTATATAATACCCAAGCATTCACCAACTCCGTTTTACTAACTGGCTCATCAAGTTTCTGTCCCTTTTGAATGTTATGAACAAACATTAAGTCAGGGTTTAGAAGAATGGTTTCCCATCTTTCCCATCGAGCTGTATTCGCGCCTTGCTGGCAAATCTGTCTCTTGGTTAGCTCCTTTAACTCCAAAAACTCAGTTGTGACATAAATTTTCTTACCACCCGACAAGTTTTCTATCTCTGCTATTCTCTTTGTTATAGCTGCTAGACATTTCTCGATGTTTGAAAACTTTTGTTCAGCTCTCGACCAGTTTCCTGTCAGATGTTTGATAGGTGTCTGATTGCTAAGATTAGCAAGTACCATACCATATCCATTTTTATATATGTCTAATTTAATGCTTAAGTCATCCTCTTCTTGTCTCCCAACTAATGACCCCGATATCGCAATTGCTGTTTTTAACTGATCTAACCCTCTCTGGGCCTCGCTGGTCCAAATAAAATCCCCTTTCAAGGTTTGATAAATGGCTTTAGCATAGAGACTGAAGTCCTTCACTACTGGCCTTAGATATCCCAACATTCCCATTATTTTTTGAACCCCTTTTTTCGAAACAGGCGCAGTAATTTCAGCTATCTTCTTCCTCATTTCAATACTGGCCTCTCTACCTTCCTTCGATACTGAATAACCCAAATAGTTGACTTCGCTTCTCCCAATTTGACATTTCTTTAGCCCTATTTTAAAGCCTGCTTCACTAAGTGTCTTAATGATCCTGGCCACTCTTTCCACATGTTTGTCCTGATCGTCATCTCCAATTAATATATCATCGATATATACTAAGGCCAAATCATCTTTAATCAGCTCCCTGATTATTGCCTGAAAGTGATTTGGAGAATTAACATATCCCTGTGGAAGTCTACAATATACATAATGCTTAGTTCCAAAGGTGAATGCTGTTTTCTCCCTGCTGTCTGGGTCTAATGGAACACTCCAGAATCCATTCGCCAAATCTATACTAGTTAAGTAAGTTTTTCCCGCGACTTGCTCTAAGGTAGCTTGTGGATTTATTAAATATCTCTTGTCCTTCTTCGTGACTTTATTTAAAGCTTTGTAATTTGTTACCATTCTAAATGTACCATCTGGTTTTCTTACTACCTGAAGTGGACTATTTGTTGAGGCATATGTGACCCCTTGAATAATCCCCTGCTGCTCCAATTCCTTGATTATTATCTCCAGCTCGCTCTTAGCTCCTCTAGGCAAAGGATACTGTTTTTGAGGTCTGTGTTGTCCCCCGTGAATTGTGTGTTGAAATTGCTGGCTAAGCAAACCTGTGTCATTCTTACCTATCGCTAGGTTTGCTCCCATCAGTACTTCTTCCATCTTCTTCCAAGCTTCGTCATTTAAAATACTTTTCTCTTTCTGTTTCCTTATTTCCTCCATGTTATCAATTGGTTTTAATATCCTTATTTTCCCAGTATCTATTTTTATTAAATCTTTCCCTGCCATCAGATTATCAGTTCCTGATATTGCCAGTAATTCTCCCAATCTAACTTCTGGTCTAATATCCTTATTCCCTAATGCTCCTTCTACTATGTATTTCTTTCCTGTCGGATTTCCAGCTTCTTCCCTTATCATTGATATCTCAGCCCCTGTGTCCACTATACATCTTTCCCCCTTGTATACTACTACTAATTCTCCTTTGTCTGTTTCTGTTGTTAGATTTTGTATAGCCTGTTTAAGGGGAGAAGCCGAATCCTGTCCATATATACCGGGGCCTCCTCTGCCTCCTCCTCGGAATCCCCCTCGCGAGCGTCCCGGATACCCTTCTGGTGGTTGATATCTACCTTGCTCAATCCTCCCCTGACCAGCTGCTCTTCTTCTCCTATCCTCAATGAATCTGTCTCTTTCCTCCCGACTGAGGGCTAGGAATTGTCCCCTTGGTAAATAATCTAGATTTTGTGGTGGAGGTGGCCCTTGTGACCGCAAATTATACCCATGTTGTGGCATTGCTGGTTGTGCTGGATTTTGTTCCGATTTGTCAGGTATCTGTCGGTTTGGTGGTCTAATCTGAGCATTTTGTGTTGAAACCTTATTTTGGGCAGCTGCTCTTTTTTGTTCCCCTTTTGTGTGTTTATCCTTAAATGCTTTGCCTGCCAAATCAAATTTAACCAGTTCTCTTCCTATTTCTCTTCTAGAGGTCGTTAACAGTATTATTGAGAGGCTTTTTCCTCCTGGAATCTTGGGTCCTAATTCCCTCAGGAATCTGACTACATCGACCCCCTCTTCCTTATTAACCTCATATATTCGGTCGATATATGGTGTGAGGTGTTCCCCTGCATATGCTGCCTCTGTCATCTCTTTCATTAAATTAGCTCTCTCATTTCCCAAATCTAACTCACTTATTAAATCTGAGACTTCGCCTGTAACTATTTCTCCCACTGTATGTAAATCAATCAATTTGGTGGATTCTCCTGATGCCCCCATTTTCTTCGCTAACTGTTTTAACCTCTGTGAGTACTCAACTCTACTCTCCCCATGTTTCTTTGGGCCTGCTGTCTTCATTACGGCTGCTACTATTTTATACGGTACCATGCCTCCCTGTCCTTCCTCTGGACCTGGTGTAAATGACTGAACTATTTTCTCACTTCTGGGGCATGGTGTTCTCAAAGGGGCACCTCTATCTGGGTCCCTATATTCGGAGAAATGTATCCGTCGTCGTACCGGTTCTTCCTCAAAATAGGGGGTACTATGTTGTGCAAACTCTTCCACCGATTCTATATATTCTTCAAACCTTGCACTTGGTACCTGGCTATCTCGTGGAGCATAACTTGCCCTATCCATTGGAGTAGGAGCAGTTTTTTGGGGTCTTGGACGATTCTGTATCCTTTCCTGTGGTCTTAGTGCTGCTATTATCTGGCCTTGTGTTTCTGTGCTGTTCCTTACCCTACTCATGGCTCTTCCGAAACTGTCATACCCTTTGCTCATTTGCCAAATTTTAGCTTTGGGGGTAACGTTTGGTAATTCTAGTAATTTCGTAGAATCAATTTGTTGACTTCCGCCTAATATTTCTCCTATTTTAAGTCCCCTAGCTGTAACCTCTCTTTCCCATCCTTCCTGATCTCTATGGTGTACCATTTCTGCTTCTGGATTATAAATATAATACGGTACATCCTTATTTACTGGTTGATAAGTGGAAGGTTGTTGGTGTTTCCAGTGATCGCTATAATCCCCTATTTCTAATGGTTTAGAATTTTTTCTATTCCCTATTCCTCTCTTTGGTTTGACTATTTCCTCATTCTCGGATGAGGATGATAATTCTTCCTGTCCCATCACAGGAGGCGCCATAATCCCAACTATGCCTTGTTCCTCTTCACTTTCTTGTGGTTCAACGAAATGATCGATAAACGCTTCTTTCTTATGTGTGGCAGATTGCTGAGGCCAATTTTCTTCCTGAAACAGACTTGGCTCTGTGTATGGAAAATTGTATCCCGTTGGGAAATTTTCACAGGGGTCCGAATTCTCTCGGCTATCTGATTCTAGGCCTGATTCCTCGTCACTTTCCATTTCTAATGGTTCATTTTTCTGCAGTTGTTTTATATATTTGCCTACCACTTCAGAGTTACTTTTGGGTTTACTAGGGATCTGTATTATTTCTGTCCTGTTTACTCCGTCAATGATTTTAATCAGTTTGGAACACACTTTGCCCACTTGAGCAGCTGCATGCTTCTGTCTGTGTCCAAATACGATTAGTGATTCAGCTCGCTTTTCAAATGCAAACTGACAAAGTGCTTTAAGGACCCTGACTGAATCTGTATATTGCAGGGCTTTTGGCACTCTAACAAAGAGGGAGATATCTCCGTCTGGATACATATCTCCTGTCCAGGATTTCTTTTGCTCTTTTAATTTCTTCCATTCCCTTTTCATTTCTACATTTCTCTTGACCGTATCCCAGGGCATGAGAATTACCCTAATTGCCATTTTCGGATTTTTAGTTCTGTTCCTGGTTGTCCCTTTCAGGTGCACTCTGAAATTAAGGATAAGTACCCTTTCTGGGCCCTATCCAAGGCTGACCAAGGCACTATCTTCCTGCTTTAGTTAAGGGTCGATTGATTATTGGTTTCTGAATATAAGCGTCCCTATTTTCCAGAAAATGTCCGCACAATCCGCCTTACTCTGAGGATGATTTATTCTTTAGCCCCTTTTACCAGTAATGGATGCAAGATTTTAGTGCTATCACCAAAATGTCTTGCAGACTTTTTCTCAGGGTCAGTATCTTCTAGTCTACTGATTTTCACACCCAACCTGAGCTTCAGTCCCCTCGATCCACAGAATATCCTTACAAAAGCCAATCACACCTGACTTTCCAAACTAAACTCGGCAGGTAAAGTTTGACTCACACATAGACTAGAAACTTCTAATATTCTAGCCTTTTTGCCGGTTAGAACTTCTAATATTCCACCCGTTTCTTGGGAACTAGAAACTTCTAATATTCTAGCCCCTACTCTGCTTAACTAGAAACTTCTAATATTCTAGCCTCGCTTTACCTAGAAACTTCTAATATTCTAGGCTTTTCTTGGGAACTAGAAACTTCTAATATTCTAGCCCCTACTCTGCTTAACTAGAAACTTCTAATATTCTAGCCTCGCTTTACCTAGAAACTTCTAATATTCTAGGCCTCCACGCTGGGCGCCATGTTTTTCTAAATTCACCTATATGTTTTAGAATTCCCTTTATACCAAAGACCTTAAGGGCCAATATTCTAAAACGGCGAACAGGGAACTCCCTCCCTGACTCCAGTACAGGCCTCTGTGAGTGCTATTCGGGTCAAACTCTCCTTTCAAGTTATCCCCCGGTATAACTCATACCTTCACTGAAGAATTTTACTTACTTACCCCTTAATGGCATCGATGTCCCGGGTCCTGCGTTCTTAAGGAAGTGAAGTAAGCTAATAACCACTTTTTCAGGTTAAATTATTTTATTATTAACATACTCTTTTCTATTTCATTAAATTAAAAACATTATTTACTTTTTGATGTTGTCTGGTTGGTTGTTGAGGCCTTCAGACTCTCTCTCTCTCTCTTTCTCTTTCCTGTCTCCTGGTCATCTCTCCTGCTGCTCCTGCTGCTGGGCCGTCTTCCTTCTGGTCTGGTCTGCCGTTCTGCGTCTTCCTTCTGGGTCTGGTCTGCCGTTGGGCCGCTTCTCTCCTGGGCCTTCCCTCTCCTGGGCCGCTCCGCTCCTGCTGCTGCTCCTGCTGTCCTTCTTCCTTCTTCTGCTCCCGCTGGTGTTCTGCTGCTGGTGTTCTGCGCTGGTTCCTTTGTTCATCTGTTCTTGCCTCGTGGGGAGAAAGAGGAGGAGTCTGAAGCCCGCGCTGGTTTCTTTGTTCCAGCTGTTCTGGAAGCCCGCGCTGGCTGATCTCTGGCGCGAGATCGGGACCTCCGATAAGGATCGGACTTCGGGTCTTAAAGGGGCAGTCCATCACAATTTTCCAACAACACAAAGAGATTTTTTAAAACTTTTTTCTTTTGCCTTTCTCCTGCTGCAGGTTGTAATAACCATTCTGATAGACTGAAATTGCTGCCCACAGTTTCTGTGCCCTTCAGCTGCCACCAACCTCTTGTGGGATCTTTCCCTGCACTCTCCCCGATCAGATGTTGGCAGACCTCTATGTTTCAAATGACACATTCTGTATTTTCCAGAACAAATGATTTTCTTGTTCAGGCAAACATCTCGCAATAACTTCAGAAGTCAAACTCAGAAAGTGAAATATGAAAAAAAAAACAGAGACAGCGAATATTTAAGTCAAAGTATAGACTGATTCCGGAAAGAGAGAGAGATGGCCGAAAATCCATCATGGTTATACCAAATCATAGACTTTAGCCATGTATCTACACCCCAATGTAATTCTAATTGGTTTGGATTAACATCAAATGAGTTTGATTTGAGGGTTAATTGTCACTCATTAATAGGCAACATTACCCTAAAATGCATTCTTGTATGAGCTTATGGATGCGATTCGGCTTCCTTATCGCAAGCTGCTTGAACTGGATTCTTGCTGCGGACAATAGCACCTTTAGGTTCCTGCCCCGTTGTGACGGAGCCTGCCCTGTCCTTGGTCACGTTATCTTGCAAATGTATGTTAGCTGAATAAGAATGCTGTTTTAATTCATCAGTTTCTGTGTTCTGTTGAAGCTATGTTTTGAAATGCTGAATGTGTGTTTTGAATTGACCTGAGGTTATGAGTGAGTTTTAAAATGGTATTTAATAGACTCGGGGCTTAATGCTAAATAGCTATCTTTTACCTATAGAAAATAGCTGCCTCCTACACGCTCCCACGTATGGGCGACACGGTAGCACAGTGGTTAGCACGGTTGCTTCACAGCTCCAGGGTCCCAGGTTTGATTCCTGGCTTGGGTCACTGTCTGTACGGAGTCTGCACGTTCTCCACGTGTCTGTATGGGTTTCCTCCGGGTGCTCCGGTTTCCACAGACCAAAGATGAGCAGGTTAGATGGATTGGCCATGCTAAATTGCCCTCAGTGTCCAAAAAGGTGAGGTGGGTTATGGGTTAGGTTGGAGATATGGGCTTAAGTTGCTCTTTCCAAGGGCCGGTGCACTCGATGGGCCAAATGCTCTCCTTCTGCACTGTAAATTCTATGATTCTGTTTCAGTGTGAACTCGCTGGTGTTTCTGCAGATTCTGTTTACTTGTAAATCTTTTTTCACAGTCAGAACATTTAAAAGGTTTCTGATCAGTGTGAACAAGTTGGTGTCTAGTCAGATCGGATGACTGAGTGAATTTCTTCTCACACACGGGGCAAGTGTACGGTCTCTCCCCAGTGTGAACTCGCTGGTGTTTCAAAAGCTGGGATGACTCAGTGAATCCCTTCCCACACACGGAGCAGGTAAACGGCCTCTCCCCAGTGTGAGTGCGTTGATGTATCGTTAAACACCTTTTACTTTTAAAGCTCTTCTCACAGTCAGAACATTTAAAAGGTCTCTTATCAGTGTGAACACGTTGGTGTGTCCGGAGGTTCGATGACTGAGTGAATCCCTTCCCACACTCGGAGCAGGTGAATGGCCTCTCCCCAGTGTGATGGCGTTGGTGGAACAGTAAATCATTTCTGCTTTTAAAGCTCTTCTCACAGTCAGCACATTTAAACGGTCTCTGGTCAGAGTGAATCTGATGGTGAGTCCGGAGGTTTGATGAAGCATTAAATCCCTTCCCACACTCGGAGCAGGTGAACGGCCTCTCCCCAGTGTGAGTGCGTTGATGTATCAGTAAATCAGTTCTGCTTTTAAAACTCTTCTCACAGTCAGCACATTTAAACGGTCTCTCATCATTATGAACAAGTTGGTGTTTCAGGAGTTCGGATGACTGAGTGAATCCCTTCCCACACACGGAGCAGGTGAATGGCCTCTCCCCAGTGTGAGTGCGTTGATGTGTCAGTAAATCCTTTCTGCTTTTAAACTTCTTCTCACAGTCAGCACATTTAAACGGTCTCTGGTCAGTATGAACAAGTTGGTGTGTGATGAGGTTGGATAACGTAGTAAATCCCTTCCCACACAAAGAGCAGGTAAATGGCCTTTCTCCAGTGTGAATACGTCGATGAGTTTCCAATTCAGATGGGTAACTGAATCCCGACCCACAGTCCCCACATTTCCACGGTTTCTTCATGGTTATCGACAGGTTATCAGTGTAGGTGGGATGCAGATTTGAGGTCACTATCAGATCAGCCGTGATGTTATTAAATGGTGGAACAGGCTCACGGGGCTGAATGTCTTATTGCTGCTTCTTGATTCCTTTGGTGCAAATGTCCTTATGTCTCTCCAACTTGGATCATCAGTTGAAGCCTGAGTACGGTGTCTCCCTGATGTTAATGCTGCAATATAATTTCATGCTTTGTGATTGGTTAAAGCTCAGTTCCAACTAACTGTGGAAAATTACTGAGATGTCTGTGTCTCGGTGCTTTTCAATCAGTCATTTTTGAAATGTTTTCCAAAAGACAAAACAGACAAACATTTCTCCACCTACGTTGAAAGGCCGGTCCTGATGAATCAAGTGACTCTGTCAGATCTCGTCATGATGTTTCTGTAAAAGGAGATTACATTGAAATATTGTGAATATATAAGACACAAACAGGCCATTCTGACACAGATTCTGCTGAAATGAAAACAAAATGAAATTAAAATCGCTTATTGGCACGAGTAGGCTTCAATGAAGTTACTGTGAAAAGCCCCGAGTCGCCACATTCCGTCACCTTTCCGGCGAAGCTGGTACGGGATTTGAACCGTGCTGCTGGCCTGCTTGGTCTGCTTTGAAAGCCATCGAATTACCCCAGTGAGCTAAACCAGCCCCTGCTGTCAATACTCGGCTCACATCTCTGACTGTCCCACCTATCAAATCTCAGCCTTTCAGCTGATTTTCGATTCCATTTTCTCTCATGTGCTTGTTCCGTTTCCTTTTGAAAACATCTCAGCACTTTCCTCAACTCCTTTCCATGGTAATGAGTTGCACATTCTGAACCTGTGATAAATAATTTTTTCCGTATTGTCCCCTTGGATCTATTCGTAACTATCTTGTATTTATGGCTTGTTGTTTATTGAAATGAAATTAAATGAAAAATCGCTTATTGTCACAAGTAGGCTTCAAATGAAGTTACTGTGAAAAGCCCCCTAGGCAGCTGTTCGGGAAGTTGGTACGGGAATTGACCCGTGCTGCTGGCCTGCCTTTACTGCTTTCAAAGCCAACGATTTAGCCCAGTGTGTTAAACCATGACCATTCTCTCACATCGCCCCCCCTCCATTTAATCTTTCCTGAGAGCTGTAATCTCTCATGTCACAAAAGTTATCACTGTCAATGCAGGGTAGAATTAGCAAAGAGACAAACCTTTCTGTTGGGTTCAGTTTGTTGTGTGCAAATTCTCCAATTCTAACCCCCTGTAAAAGGAGTTTACAAAAGCCATCACTGTCAGTCCAGGATAGAAATGCTGAACAGGAAATTCTAGTTTCTCTGGAACATTTTTTCCTCTCTTGTTCCCCCAAAATTGTCAATCCCCGTCCCACACACTCTCCCTCCTCCCTGGGCTGAAATCCAAACCCATCTCACCATCTGCACCATTTCTTTCCTCCACTCCCAGTTTTCTCCCTCCCTCTCCTCTGCCTGGGTCCAGTTCTCCAGCTCCTGTCTGCAGACTGACAATAAAATCAATGGGTCTTAATTGGGAGTTTGGGGCCTCCAGCGGGTGTTTGTGAATCCTCCCCGCCCACCTGCCAGGGTTTCCTTCCTTCCCACAGATCAGAGTCTTCATTGATTTGAGTGCAAAGTGTAAACTCTTATTTATTATCCCCCCATCCCCATCCTCTGATGTGAACCACCCTCCAGTGTGTGAAGCAGGATGGTGCCCGTTAACCTGGGCATGTTCCCGGGAGGGAGGGAGAAGCTCCGCAGCTGCAAACCAGGGAGCTGACAATGATGGTGAAGGGTTTGCTCCAGCTCACAATGCCCGGGGACTGATTGACGGCGGGTTCGGACCAATAGAAAGAGGGGACGTGCCTGGAAGACCAAACAAGAACGGCTGGTCCTCCAGCCAATCAGAGTGAATGGGAGGCGGAGCAAATAGGGGCTCGCATTCCCTCCGCATGCACCCCGCCAATCACTTTGTCCATTCGGACCTGTCTCGGGGAAAAGCCCGAGCAGCTTTCGCCGGTTCAACTGCTGTATCCTAGCTTCGTATTCGGAGCTTCGGGCTACACGGAGTGTTTATGAAGCCTCCTGACCCATCCGCCGGCTCCGTCCCTCCCTCATGCCTCACCCGATCGAATTTGACCGGTTGAGGCTCCCACCCTACCGCCTGAATCCAGAGTTGTCATCGGTACTGCACACCATTCAGAGCGGGGAGAGACCCTACTCATGCTTCTGTGGAGACAAGGGCACCACGATAGCACAGTGGGTAGCAATGTCGATTCACAGCTCCAGGGACCTGGGTTTGATTCCCGGCTGGGTCACTGCCTGTGTGCACTCTGAACTTTCTCCCCGTGTCTGTGTGGGTTTCCTCCGGGTTTTCCTGTTTCCTCCCACAAGTCCCAAAAAACGTGCTGTTTGGTGCTTTGGACATTCTGAATTCTCCCTCTGAGTACCCGAGTAGGCGCCGAAGTGCGGCGACTAAGGGATTTTCTCAGTAACCATTGCAGTGTTAAAAGCCTATTTTCGACACTAATAAAGTTTATCATTCAATTGATCGTCAAATGTGGACAGGCACAAGGACACCAGCAGCCTGCTGAAACCGTGGAAATAGGAACTGGTTTAGCACAGGGCAGGCCAGCAGCGTGGTTCAATTCCCGTACCAGCCTCCCCGAACAGACGCCAGAATGTGGCGACTAGGGGCTTTTCACAGTAACTTCATTTGAAGCCTACTTGTGACAATAAGCGATTTTCATTTCATTTTACATGTGGGGACTGTGGGAAGGGATTCAAGTCCCCATGTGAGCTGGGAACTCATCACCGCAGTCACACCGGCGACAGACCATTCACCTGTTCTGAGTGTGGGAAGGGATTCTCTCAGTTATCCGAGTGAGGATTTACCAGGATGTGGGAGCCGAGCTGGTGAGGAAGTGAGCGGCCTTTAATAAGGTTCAGGCTGCTCTATATAAGAAAGGAGTTTGATTGGGGTGGTACACCCGGCAAAGCTGCGGGTTACATTTCGAGACACTGGAGGAGGCGAATACCTTTATTGTAAACCATGGACTGGGGTCCAGTTATCTGTATTGGACAAGGGGGGGGGGGGGGGGGGGGGGGGAGGTGGATTGGCCCCCGTTGGAAATTGAGTCTAGTTAGAGACTGTATTCTGAAGTCTGTTTTATCCTCGAAGTAGGCAATATCGTTGTTTTTATTTTCTTGTTGTCCTGAGAGGAACTGCCCTGTCAGCAGTCAGCTGGTGAATGGGAGTGAGATGTTTTGGGGGGGGGGGCTGCAGCTGGTGAACCAGTTTTGGCTGGTTCAACAAGCTCAGCATCTGGGCCGGAGCCCCGGGGGGACGTTGGATTCAATTTTAGTGTCCAGATGAGGCGTTGGTGAAAAATGGGGAGGGGGTTAGTTTGCTGATGATGACTATAAAACTGTTTTTGTTTTACTCTGAAGATGTGTGCGCATGGTGGCCATCTTGGGTGGACCCTTGGCCCGTACTTTTTGAAGATTTGCTGGATCGTCCCTCACGGTGGAAATGGCTGATTCCGTGACGGGGGCTGGTGCAGAGACCCTTGATTCAGCTGCTCACCTGGAACGCCAGGGGATTGGGTGGACCAGTGAAGGTCAAGGGTTTTCGCTCACCTAAAGAATCAAAATGCTGGTGTGGTGTTCTTGCAGGAGACTCGTTGCGGGTTAGAGATCAGACCAGACTGCGGAGCGGGGAGCCAAGTGTTTCACTCGGGCTTTGACGAAGGGCTCGATGTGCTGCAATTCTAATCAATAAACAGGTCACGAGTATCATTGTGGACACTAATGGGAGATACGTGGTGGTCAGTGGGTCATTGGCAGGTACCTTGGTGGTGTTGGTGAATGGCTAAGCCCCTAACTGGGACGATGTGGCATTTGTAAAAAAAATTGTTGGGATCCATCCCAGACCTGGATATACATCAATCAATGGTTGGCGGAGACTTCACCTTGTGTACTGGATCTGGAAATGGACTGGTACAAGCCCATTCAACCGCTATAAATATACAATAACGGAGTGAAATCTGGACGGACCATCTGGCGTGACCCAGTCACCGGAAACGACAACAGCGAACCCGGAAAAAAAGAGAAATAAATCTGTTCCCATCAGTAGATTGTAAAAGAATTATGGGACACAGATTTAAGATTGTGAGCAAGATCTACAGGGAGGATATGAGGAAGAAATTTTACAGAGTGAATGATAATGATATGGAACTCAATGCTTACAAACAAAGGTCGATAATCTCCAGGTCCTGATAACTCGAATGGTGCTGTCAGAATTGGGTGTGAGGATTGGTTGTGAGTTTCCTGTCTGCGAATTACTTTCTAAGTTCCTGTGAAAGATGGTTACAAAGGCATCACTGTCAGTCCAGAAATAAAATTCAGGAAAGATAAACATTTCTCTTGGTTTGAATTTGCTGTGTGTAAATCCTCCCCTACTAACCCCCTGTAAAAGGGTTTCCAAAATTACTCACTGTCAGTCCAGGGTAGAAATTCACAACATTCTCTCCTCCCGCTCCCTGGTCCAGGATAACCGCTCATCCCCCCCCCCCCCCCCCCGCTGCACACTGACCATCTTGTCATCAGCAGTCCCCTGATTTGAGGGTGATGTTGACTCATGATTGTGAGTTTCTGCCCTGGGTCTTCATGTGGCTGAACAAAGCCGCAGAGTTTTGGACACATGGGACAGGATGTCTAATAAGACAGTGAAATCCGGAGAGCAGGATTGGCTTCCTTTTCTTTCTATCTCTGCCACCACTTTGCATCATCAATAAGACATTGGGACTCAGGACTAATCCAGTTTGATGGACAAGTTGTCTCCATTCTGAACAATGCGGAACAAGCTCCTCCCACTCATTGAAACATCGCCCCCGACAAAGATGAGAAATGCACATGCTAGTAAGGCTAGTATGATATGAATGGGAGTTAATAGTAGTGTACCAAGTACTTGCTACCCTGTTGAAACTGAGGTTTTAAGGTAGTCAGTGCTAGGTTTTCAAACAATTATAAAGATAATTTGACGATCTCTCAAATTTGTTAGAATTCTGGCGGTCAATATTTTTGTTACAAAATGGTTACCAGATCAGCAGTAATGTACTTTGCACCAAATGGGCATCGAATAACCATATGTACATTAACGAGATGGTTGCAACAGCACTAAATTCAATGTGTGTAGATTTGGGATTGAGTGAGTCAGGTGTGAAGAGGTCTTGTTGAGAAAGGTGGATTGTCCTGGGGAAGCCTTTCCTGCCACATTCCAATAAAGATGGCGCCCGTTAACCCGAGCCCAACATGAGGAGCTGCAGCTCCGCTCGGTACAAACTGGGTGCAGTAAACTCTTTTTCGAGGTTTGCGGCTCACAACAGCTTTAAACAACGTTTCCGCCCACCCCCGCATCTCTCGCTCCCTCCATATTGTTAAATGCCTCTCACCAATTCCGGATCTGAAAAAGACCCCATTCAGCATCGCCATTATCCACACTGCGCATGCTTCAATCACAGCCTGACCCCCGCCCTTCATTCACTCCGATTGGTTGGGGGACCAGCCGCCCTCACTCGATCCTCACGTCCCGCCTCCGCTTTCTATTGGTCCGGAGCTGCCGTCAATCACCCGGGCATTGTGACGGTGACAGATGGTGAGAGCGGCCACAGGCTCAGGCTGACTGGCTGATTGTTCCTGTCTCAGCCCCTCCCCCTCCCTGCTGCCCTCTGTCCTCCCGCCCCTCTGCCTGAGGTGGGGCCACCTGGGACTGCAGACCCTGCCCTCTGACCTCCCGCCCCTCTACCTGAGGTGGGACCACCTGGGACTGCAGACCCTGCCCTCTGTCCTCCTGCTCCTCTGCCCGGGATGGGAGTGGGACCACCTGGGGCTTTTGTGAAGACCAAGGGCTTTGTTTTGCGACCCACAGGGCTGAAGACCGCCGTCCGCCTGCATTTCACCACCTGTGGTGGGTGTGGGGCAGCCTGAGGCATTGTTTTAGGCCCCTCCAGGGCTGAAGAACGCTGCCCCGCTCTGCTGTTGCCCTGCAGCACCTTCCCTTGTGGCACCTGCTGTTGTGGTGCCACGTCCATCACCCCTCCCCCCACGGTTTCCCTCCTACTCTGCTCTTAGATACATGGCCAGACCGTACCAGGGGTGGGCATGGCCAATACCCCAGGGGCATCCTCCACTCTGCCGAACGCAGGGCAGCCTAGAACCTATGCAGGGACGGGAGCCTCTCGACCCTCCGCGGCCCCCTCACCTTTCTGCCTACGAATAGGGCAACTTGGGGTCAAATGTTATGCCCAACCCCACCATGACCATCGAGGTGGGCACTCGTGCGATGGCCGGGCTCTTTGGCCCCTCGGCCATCGTAGCCGCCTCCAGGATGTACAGCAAGGTCGTGTTTTTCCTGCGGGCTGAGCAAACGGTCCACCACGTCCTGGAAAGGGGGCTCATGGTGAGCGGGGCACACGTGGCGGTGGACCTGCTGGAGGCCACCGCCTAATGTGTGGTTCTTTCAAACGTCCTGCCCTACCTCCCCACCGAGCTCCTCCTTCCCAACTCAACCTACTGGGGGAGGTCAGGTCCGGGATGGCGTCAGTGACACTCGGCCTGCGGGACCCTTCCCTCCACCATGTCTACTCCTGGCATCAGATTTTTGTCCACCTGACCCGGGAGGAGATCACAGAGGAGGGCTGGGGCATATTCGCCGGAACTGCCCCACCCTAACGGCCACCACCAATACCACCTCCAGGGTGGCCACGGCTGGCACTGCCGCCCCTCTCCTCTGCCACCTCTTCGTCTGCCCAGCAGCCGGCCCTTGGCAACACCACGGCTACTGGCGGGGGGCGGGGGTGAGGGAGCCTCCGCTAGACCAGAGGCAGCCTAAAAACACCAAACGGAAGACGGCACAGCGGTCGGACCGGGCCCATCCACACCTTGGCCCCCATCATGGGTACTGACCCCGTCCCAACCAACTCGGAGGCCGCAACCTCACCTCGGGACACCGTCGCCGCCTCGCAACAACCTGAGGTGCCTGGAGAGACCTCCACACGGGCTCCGGAGGGCGGTGGGGCACTGTGTACGGCCCCGAGCTGGAGGCTGTTCCAACCTCACCACTATGCCAGGACCTGGGCGATGCGGACGGGTGGGACGTTGCTGAGGGCCCTCCAGCAGTGGAGACCCCGCAGCGAGATGAGCCTGCCCCCCGCAAGCACCGCCTGTCCGGGCTGGAGGAGTTGGTGGATCTGGCTACCCCTCCCCAGGCGAGCGGGGTTGGGTGTCTCCTGTGTTTATTCCCAGCACCCTGAGGCCCAGCCCCGTTAAAAAGAAGGTCAAGGCAGTCTCCAAGGCCACTGAGGTGCCCATTCTGCCATCCCCCGAGCAGGGAGGCCCGGGGCCGGGCAGAGACGTGACCCCCCGAGGGCTCGTTCCGCCCGGTACAGTTTTGCTCCCCGGTCACCTCCTTTTGTTCGTCGCCGGGGGCTGGCGGCAGCCACCAGTGTCCTTATATATTCGGGTCATGGGCGGGCAATGGCGAGGAAGGCTCCCCGCTCACAACACCCAAGCAGATGATGCCAAGTTCCATCCCGGACCTATTCCCGGTGGTCTTCCGGGGTCACTCCGAGGGCCCTGCATCGAAGGCGGAGGCAGGTTCGGAGCCGCCGCCGTCCACGGACCCTGAATCGTGGGGGGACCCTGCAGGGAACCCACCTGAAGACGATCCTGGGGGTGGGATGAAATGAAAATCACTTATTGTCACAAGTAGGCTTCAAATAAAGTTACTATGAAAAGCCCCTAGTCGCCACATTCCGGCGCCTGTTCGGGGAGGCTGGTACGGGAATTGAACCGTGCTGCTGGCCTGCCTTGGTCTGCTTTAAAAACCAGCTATTTAGCCCTGTGCCAAACCAGCCCCGGATCAACTCGAGCCAAGGGCTAGTCGATGGGCCCGCGGCGCCCTCCACACTCTGTAGCAGGGGGCTTGGGCTCAGGCGGTGACTGCTCGGAGGAGGAAGGCTGCTCAGTGGTGGGCGAGTCTCGGTAGCTTGGTGTTGTGATTCATGCTGTTTAGTTGTCTGCCTGTCTCCAACAGGTATTGTCTCTCGATAATGACTGTGCTGCTACCCTTGTCTTCTGGTCTTATGAACATATCCGTGTTGGATCCAAGCTCCCAGATTGTCTGTCTTCCTCTCCGGGTGAGATTCTGTTTGTCTCTTGTATTTCACTGTGACAGGTCAGAGACCTGATTGAAGAGATTCAAACATGGGAGTTCTGGGAAAGATGGGCAAGGATTTGGGAGGTGACAACATGTTCAAAGAGTTTGGAGAGGAGAGGGAGGTTGAAGATGGGGCAGTAATTTGTAAGGATGGCAGGGTTAAGGGTTTGTTTTATTGAGGGGGTGATGATGGCAGATTTGAAGGACAGAGGGATAGTACCTGAAGGGAGAGAAATGTTGACAATATCCGTGGACACAGCGTAGTTGGCTGATCAGTAGCTCAGTGGGAATAGGGTCGATAGAGCAGGAGCTGGGTCTCATGGACAAGATGAGCTCTGAGAGGGCATGAAATGAAAAAAAATGAAATGAAAATTGCTTGTCACAAGTAGGCTTCAAATGAAGCCTGTTCGGGGTGGCTGATATGGGAATTGAACCGTGCTGCTGGCCTGCCTTGGTCTGCTTTAAAAGCCACCTATTTAGCCCTGTGCTAAACCAGTCCCGGATCAACTCGGGTCAAGGGCTTGTTGATGGGCCCGCGGTGCCTGCCACGGGGGCTCTGCTCAGACAGTGACTGCTCGGAGGAGGGAGGCTGCTCAGTGCCGGGCCAGGAGGAGGATTTAGACGCTCTCTGCAGCGAGGCAGAGGGCAGCCTCATGCCCGGCACCGAGTCTCCCCTCATCCCCTCCGGGCATTTTTGAAAAGCATCATGGTTACCAGGACTGCGTGCGGCTGGCCCTGGAGAGCTGGGGAAATCTGGGGCTGCTCCTCGAGTCCAAAGCAGAGAACTGGTTTGCCGAACGCGTTCCTGTCTCTTGACCAGGAGAAGGCGTTCGACAGGGTGGGTTCGAATATTTGCTCGGGACTCTGCGAGCTTTCAGGTTTGGGACGCACTTCCGATTACTGTACGCCGCCTCGGAGTGTCTGATTAAGGTTAATGGGTCCCTGACGGCGCCCCTTCGCTTTGGGAGAGGAGTGAATCAGGGCTGCCCCTTGTCTGGCCAACTTTATTCTCTATGCGTGGAGCCTTTCCTGCGCCTCCTGCGGAGGAGGTTGTCGGGCTGGTTCTGCGCGAACCGGGCATGGCAGTGGTCCTTTCGGCTGACGCTGATGACGTGCTCCTCATGTTCACTGACCCCGGTGACCTGTGGAGGTTGCGAGAGTGCCAGATGTGTACTCCGCTGCGTCTTCTGCTAGGATCAACTGGGCTAAATGTTCCGGGCTCCTGGTCGGTCCATGTCAAATGGACCCCCTCCCAGAGGAACGCAGGCCCTTCAGCTGGAGCCGGACCAACATCCTCTACTTGGGAGTCCATCTTTGCCCGGCAGAGGAAGCCTGGCCGGCGAACTGGCTGGAGCTGGAGACCAAGGTCACCACTCGCATGGGACGCTGGACAGAACTGCTCAGAGTGCTGTCCTACAGGGTCGAGTTCTCTTCATATACCAGCTGGTTGCCTCCATGTTGCGGTACCGGCTGGTCACTTTGACTCCTCCCCCTGACTTTGTCACACATATCCAGAGAACTCTGATTCTGTACTTCTGGGACAATGGATTGCACTGGGTCACTGCGGAGGTCTTGAACCTCCTGATTGCGGAGGGCGGTCAGGCGCTGGTCTACCGTCGCACTCGGGGAGTGACTTTCCGCCTTCAGAGTCTGCAGCGTTACCTGTGCGTTGAGCCTTCTCCACGATGGTGTGCCCTGGAGACGTATTTTTTCTGCCAGGTGTATGGCCTGAACTGCGTTGTGCAGCTCCTGTTCGTTGACCAGCAAGGTCTTCGGAGTTCTTTATTGGCACTGCCCGTCTTGTACGAGGACCTTCTCAAAGTCTGGAACATGGTGGCCGTGCACCATAGCTCTCCCCCGTTAGGCGTAGTGGCTATCGTAAGGGAGCCGCTGCTCAGGAATCCACACCTCCGCCAATATCCATTCCAGTGGCTGGCAGAGCGGAGGGCTGTGGATGCCGGGGTGATCAGGATCAGTGACGTGCTGGGTGGTGGAGGAGTGGGCTGGATAATGCCCTACGAGCTTGCGGAGTGCGGAGCTGTGTCCGTCCAGCGCACGGCCAAAGCTATCCGAGGCCTCAAATCAGTCATGCTCGGCCCCGTGGGCACACTTGGACTCGAGTCGGCGCTGTTGTGCGGTGGCATCCCGTCTGGGTGGATGCCAGCTTGGACGGAATTCCACACATGTCCCAGGCCCCGGAACCGGGCCTGGCGCCGGTGCCCCACAACCCCGGTTGTCTTGTGAAAATACCCTCCTTTTCGCACCGTGCGGAGGGGTTTCCTGTCCGGCCTGCAATTGCACACTTTCCACCTCCTTGCCCTCGCCTGCCGTCTGGACACGCCTTGGCGTGCCTCGTTGTCGTCCGGCGCTGGAGGTCCCTCTACAGACGCCCGCCATAAAACTTGGGGACCTGGGGTGGAGGGTGTTGCACAGGGCAGTGCCGTTCAAGTGGAGTATATCCTGCATCCGGACTTAGTCTGGCGTGATAACTGGTGTGAAAACTAAGTAAAGTTAAATCACCACACGGCCTCCCCAGAGACCTGCCACTTTTGCAGCCTGGTGGAGACCGTGAAGCACGTGTATGTTGCCTGTCCTTGGCTGCACTCCCTTTTTGCTTTCCTGACAATGTTGTTGTTGGAATTTTGTTTGCCCTTCAGCCCCACGCTCCTGATCTACGGACATCCGGTGCGGAGGGAGGCGGGAAAGGCGGAGGACGTCCTTGTGAACTGGGCCTGGCCAAACTTGCCATTAATAGGTCTAAGCAGCGGGCAACCAAGGGGGTCATCCGACCTGACTGTCTGCCCCTCTTCGCAGCCTTATTCACGGCCGGGTATCCCTGGAGCATGCGGTGTCCACGGGCACACTCAAGGCCTTCCGGGCTTGGTGGGAGCTGCAGGGTGTCCCTGGAGCATGCGGTGTCCACAGGCACACTCGAGGCCTTCCGTGCTCAGTGGGAGCTGCAGGGGTTGGGCTGCCTGATTTTCACACTTTGATTTGATGGGTTTTGTTAAGTTTCCGTTTCCTTTCCAGTTCCTTTCGGGCTGTGCTCCATTCATTGTTTGGAAGCAGCCCCCTTTGTTTTGTCCATCAGTTAATTTTTGTTCCTTTACTTAGTTTTCACACCGTGTATCACGCCAGACTAAGTGGCGGATGCAGAATATACTCCTGCTGTGTGTAGATAAACGCAGCAGGTCATCACTCACAAAACTCAAAAAACAAAATAAAAAAGTTATAATTATCTGCCCTTATCATATGGCACCACAGGGCCTCAGACAATAATAGTGGAGATGGGGCCCAGAGGAGAAATAGCAAAGGATTCACTCACTTTGAGAGTAACACACACAGTGTATGTTCCCATAATAAGTCAGGCTGCAGTGTGAGTGAACATATCATTGGATCCAATGTACTGATAATACCGTCAGTATCTAGAGAACCATAACTAAAGTTTGGTTTTCATATAATAGTGAGTTAGTCATGGTTTGTTGACAACATAATATAATCCACTTCTGGTGTGTGTTACTCTGTCACTATTAGATCATAACCTTTAAAAAAAATAAATTTAGAATACCCAATTCATTTTTCCCAATTAAGGGGCAATTTAGCATGCTCAATCCACCTACCCGCACATCTTTGGGTTGTGGGAGTGAGACCCACGCAGACACAGGGAGAATGCGCAAACTCCACACGGACAGTGACCCGGGGCTGGGATCGAACCCGGGATCTTGGCACCGTGAGGCAGCAGTGCTAAGCGCTGTGCCACCGTGCTGCCCTCTTTATTAGACAATAACCTACCTTTTATTCCAATTCTGGTGTATGTTGCCACTGCAGGTCCTGGGCTGAATGGAGTCTGGTATAATAAACAGAGTCTGGTTCCAGTGTCTCTGAGGTCATTTCAACGGCAGGTAAGCTGATGTTAATGGAGACAAGAGGCCCAATAAACCTCCAATTGTAATAGGTGGACAAGGTGTAAGGAAGCAATGATATGTTGAGGTTTCTGTGTTGTGGTGTCACTGGGAGGTGTGTGATAAAATAGGAATGGAAACATGACAGAGACACGTGTGACTGACTCCACCTGACTGAGAGCTGTTATACCCAAGGGGACAGCAATGAGGACATGGGGAACTCCAGAGATTTCTGATATCTGAGGTACATCTGTTAGAGGAACTGAGTTCCCGAGTTACAGTCACACAGGAAATGAATCTGACAGCTCATCAAAATTAAGTAAGAAGTCTTACAACACCAGGTTAAAGTCCAACAGGTTTGTTTCAAACACGAGCTTTCGGAGCACGGCTCCTTCTTCAGGTGAATGGAAAGGCTTGTTCCAGAAATGTTTATATAGACACAGTCAGAGATGCCCCGGAATGCGAGCACCTGCAGGCAATCAAATCATCAAAGATGCAGAGAGAGAGGTAACTCCAGGTTAAAGAGGTGTGAATTGTCCCAAGCCAGTTCAGTCGGTAGGCCTCTGCAAGTCCAGGCTTGTTGGTGGGGGCCGAATGTAATGCGACATGAATCCCAGATCCCGGTTGAGTCCGCATTCATGCGTGCGGAACTTAGCTATAAGTTTTTGCTCAGCAATTTTGCGTTGTCGCGTCTCCTGAAGGCCTCCTTGTAGAATGCTGACCCGGAGATCAGAGGCTGAATGTCCTTGACTGCTGAAGTGTTCCCCAACTGGAAGGGAACAGTCCTGCCTGTTGATAGTCGCACGATGCCCGTTTATTCGTTGTCGCAGTGTCTGCATGGTCTCGCCAATGTACCACGCTTCGGGACATCCTTTCCTGCAGCGTATGAGGTAGACTACATTGGTCGAGTCGCACGAGTATGCGCCGCGTACCTGGTGGGTGGTGTTTCCACGTGTAATGGTGGTGTCCATGTCGATGATCTGGCTTGTCTTGCAGAGATTACCCTGGCAGGGTTTTGTGGTGTTGTGGTTGCTGTTCTGAAGGCTGGGTAATTTGCTGCAAACAATGGTTTGTTTGAGGTTGCGCGGTTGTTTGAAGGCCAGTAGTGGGGGTGTGGGGATGACCTTGGCAAGATGTCCATCCTCGCTGATGATGTGTTGGAGCCTGCGAAGAAGATGTCGTAGTTTCTCCGCCCCAGGAAAGTACTGGACGACGAAGGGTACTCTGTCAGTGGTGTCCCGTGTTTGTCTTCTGAGGAGGTCGGTGCGGTTTTTTGCTGTGGCGCGGTGGAACTGTCGATCAATGAGTCGAGCGCCATATCCCGTTCGTACGAGGATATGGCGCTCGACTCATTGATCGACAGTTCCACCGCGCCACAGCAAAAAACCGCACCGACCTCCTCAGAAGACAAACACGGGACACCACTGACAGAGTACCCTTCGTCGTCCAGTACTTTCCTGGGGCGGAGAAACTACGACATCTTCTTCGCAGCCTCCAACACATCATCAGCGAGGATGGACATCTTGCCAAGGTCATCCCCACACCCCCACTACTGGCCTTCAAACAACCGCGCAACCTCAAACAAACCATTGTTTGCAGCAAATTACCCAGCCTTCAGAACAGCAACCACAACACCACAAAACCCTGCCAGGGTAATCTCTGCAAGACATGCCAGATCATCGACATGGACACCACCATTACACGTGGAAACACCACCCACCAGGTACGCGGCGCATACTCGTGCGACTCGACCAATGTAGTCTACCTCATACGCTGCAGGAAAGGATGTCCCGAAGCGTGGTACATTGGCGAGACCATGCAGACACTGCGACAACGAATAAACGGGCATCGTGCGACTATCAACAGGCAGGACTGTTCCCTTCCAGTTGGGGAACACTTCAGCAGTCAAGGACATTCAGCCTCTGATCTCCGGGTCAGCATTCTACAAGGATGCCTTCAGGAGACGCGACAACGCAAAATTGCTGAGCAAAAACTTATAGCTAAGTTCCGCACGCATGAATGCGGACTCAACCGGGATCTGGGATTCATGTCGCATTACATTCGGCCCCCACCAACAAGCCTGGACTTGCAGAGGCCTACCGACTGAACTGGCTTGGGACAATTCACACCTCTTTAACCTGGAGTTACCTCTCTCTCTGCATCTTTGATGATTTGATTGCCTGCAGGTGCTCGCATTCCGGGGCATCTCTGACTGTGTCTATATAAACATTTCTGGAACAAGCCTTTCCATTCACCTGAAGAAGGAGCCGTGCTCCGAAAGCTCGTGTTTGAAACAAACCTGTTGGACTTTAACCTGGTGTTGTAAGACTTCTTACTGTGCTCACCCCAGTCCAACGCCGGCATCTCCACATCATCAAAATTAAAGTTTTAATCTTCTCTTTCAGTCACTGTGATTGAAAAGATCAAATGTTAAAACATCAGTTAGAGGAAAATTCAGACTGTCACAAAGATGAGTGAACTGTCCAATTAACCCCATTCACCATAACTCTGCCAATTTACCCTCTGCAAGTGTTTATCCAATTCCCTTTGAAAGTTACTGTGAAATCTGCTTCCAGCAGCCTGTCAGTGTGAATTCCAGATCACATCACTGTGTAAAAACCATTCTCCTCATCACCCCCTTGGGTTCTGTTGTCAAATATCTTAAATCTCTGTGTCCTCTGGTTACAAACCCTCCTGCTCTTGGGAAACAGTTTCTCCCCATCGACACTGTCACAAATCCTTCCTCATTTTGAACACCTCTATTAAATCTCCTCTTCACCTTCCCTGATCTCAGAGGGACAATCCCGATTTACCCTGCTCTGAAGAGTCACAAGGCAGCACGGTAGCATAGTGGTTAGCATAATTGCTTCACAGCTCGAGGTAGAGCTCCCGGTTAGGTGGATTGGCCATGCTAAATTGCCCTTAGTGTCCAAAATTGCGCTTAGTGTTGGGTGGGGTTACTGGGTTATGGGGATAGGGTGGAGGTGGTGGTCTTTCCAAGAGCCGGTGCAAACTCCTCCTGCGCTGTAAACCCTATGATTTCTAACTCAAAAGGTTAACTCTGCTTCTCTCTGTGCCGATGCTACCAGAACGGCTGAGTTTTTCCAACATACAAAAGAAAAGAAAAAAAAAGTTTTCCCAACATTTTCTGTTTTTCTCCCTCTTTTTCCTTCTTCAATCCATCACAAACACTTCTTGATTTGAACACCTCAATTGAATAGGACAGATACAGAGGAAAGAAGAGAGATTTAAAAAGACAGATTTTAAAAAAGATAGATTTAAAAACAGACATAAAAGCTGAGAAATAGAGGATACAAGTAACACAGAAAGAATGATATAAAATATAAGGGAGCAGGTTATCAGTTCCCAGCTACAGAGAGCAGAGGGAACTCAGTGACTGATTCACAGACACAGCCGGTTCTGTCCGGGAATGGAGACTCTGAACAGAAATAACCGGCTCATTTGTAAATGTCACCACAATGTGATCTGTGTGACTCTGCCCTGACTCTGTGGACATATATAAGCCGCACTGACAGATGTTCTCACCAGATTGTGGTCCCTGGATCTATTTTCTGCCCAGAAGTGAGATGTGCGGTTTGGAACCGGCAGCAGAGAAACAGGAAGTTGTGTTTCCTGAGAATGAAACAGCAGGCGTCAGTTTCATGTTATCACCGTGAACAGTCTTCCTGCCTGTGAGGGTGAACTCACTGTGACAGCATCAAGAACACCCACACAGATTGCTGCCGGTCTCAGCATTACAGTCACCTCACTTCCAATTTTATACTTCAAAATATGAGGTTATTTAGATTTTTAACATATTCACTGAGTTGGAAGATGGACTGAGGATTATCACTGGGAGAAATGAGGGGACATTATACTAAATTAAATTTTCCTCAAAAGAGATTTAAAGTTAGTTAGGGCCAATCGGTGAGAGAGAAAGGATTGAGTCTCCATAAATGAGATGTTGGAGGAGAGGTTCATTGTGTTCTGTGCTTCTTCAGAGAGAGAAATTAAGTGAGTTTAGGCGCTCTGTGAAATGAGTGAGTGTGAGAGTGGAGAGAGGTTAAGTGAGAACCTGAGAGAGAAGAGATGTTCAGTGAATGAGAGACAGGAGAGTAGGTTCACATACCCGAGGATCACTGAGAATGATCAGAATAAGGAGATCACCCAGAAAACAGCCAATAGGAATCTTCAGCTGAACACATCACTCAGTCTTAAAGGAATAGTCGGGGCTCTGACACTGCTCGGCTTCCAGTTAAAGGGGCAGGCACAGCTCCGCCCTTTTCTCTGTTATTTTTCTGATTGTTAAAGGCCCGTAGGGGTTAGGTTTATTTAAAAGGACAGAATGTGGGAAGCACACATCAATAAAACTGGGAATTCTTGGACACACACTGCAGCTCCTTCTTTATCCAGGAATGAAACTGTTGTCTAATTGTCGCAGCAGTTATCAGCTGCTATTTTAACACAGACTTGTTGTAAAGGAGCTTCTGTTCCGTGTCTTGGAGCTCTGAGATATGGAAGAGAGCGGCTGGGCCACATTTCTTACACGCCTCAGGATTAACCCACACGGGGACTTTGCTGTCAGTGAAGAGAGATGAGAAAGACCAAAGTGTTGTTTGTCCCTCTCAGTGTGACCCTGAAGGACTGTGTCCAGGCTGAAGTTCTGTTCCTGCTGTGTGATCCTCCCCCAGAACATAGAACGTAGAACAGTACAGCACAGAACAGGCCCTTCGGCCCTCGATGTTGTGCCGAGCCATGATCACCCTACTCAAACCCACGTATGCACCCTATACCCGTAACCCAACAACCCCCCCCCCCCCCCAAACCTTACTTTTTAGGACACTACGGGCAATTTAGCATGGTCAATCCACCTAACCCACACATCTTTGGACTGTGGGAGGAAACCGGAGCACCCGGAGGAAACCCACGCACACACGGGGAGGACGTGCAGACTCCGCACAGACAGTGACCCAGCCGGGAATCGAACCTGGGACCCTGGAGCTGTGAAGCATTTATGCTAACCACCATGCTACCGTGCTACCAGATTGTCCTTTCTGAGCTCCAGACAGGTGATGTTCAGTTGGGAAAGCCAAAAATCTGCAACAACGTTCAAACACATTTATTCAGAATAATAAACCTCATCAGCAGATTAAGACTGTCAGAGTGATCATTATTCAGAAGATTGTATGAACGTGTGAATCCCTTCTCACAGTCAGAGCAGGTGAACGGTCTATACCCTGTATGAAGCTGCTGGTGTATCCAGAAGGTTGGATGAATTAATGAATCCTTTCCCACAGTCAGAGCAGCTGAATGGCCTCCCCAGTGTGAATTCTCTGGTGGTTCAGTAGGGCAGATGGACGGCGGAATCCTTTCCCACACACACAGCAGGTGAATGGCCTTTCCCCAGTGTGAACATATTGGTGTGTTAGTAAATCCTTTTTGTTTTTAAAGCTCTTTTCACAGTCAGGACAATTTAAAAATTTGTTATCAGAGTGAACAAGTTGATGTGTCTGCAAGTGGGATGACTGAATGAATCCTTTCCCACACACGGAGCAGGAGAACGGTCTCTCTCCAGTGTGACTACGTTGTTGTGTCAGTAGATCCTTTAAAAAATTTTTTTTTTTATAAATTTAGATTAACCAATTATTTTTTCCAATTAAGGGGGCAATTTAGTGTGGCCAATCCACCTACTCTGCACATTTTTGGATTGTGGGGGCGAAACCCACGCAGACACGGGGAGAATGTGCTAACTCCACACGGACAGTGACCCAGAGCCGGGATTGAACCTGGGACCTCAGCGCCGTGAGGCAGCTGTGCTAACCACCAGGTCACCGTGCTGCCCTTCAGCAGATCCTTTTTACATTTAAAACTCTTCTCACAGTCAGGACATGTAAATGGTCTCTTATCAGTGTGAACAAGCTGATGAGTCACAATGTGGGATGACCGAGTGAATCCCTTCCCACAAACAGGGCAGGTGAATGGCCTCTCCTCAGTGTGAACTCGTTGGTGTGTCAGAAGGTTGTATGAATGGGTGAATCACTTCCCACAAATGGAGCAGATGAACGGTCTGTGTGACTGCGACGATGAACTTCCAGTTGTGGGTAACTGAATCCCTTCCCACAGTCCGCACATTTCCACGGTTTCTCAATGGTGAGGGTGTTCTTATGTCACTCCTGCTTAAAGCCTTGTCGACACACGCAACAGGAGTATAGTTTCTCCCTGCTGTGAATGGTGTGATTTTCTTTCAGGATGTGTAACTAGTTCAAGCACTTTCCACAGTCAGTGCAATGAAACACTCTCATTCGGGTGTGTGTCTGTCTCGGTGCTTTTCCAGTCACACTGATCTTTGACATCCTTTTCCTTAAGCGGAAGAGACAAATATTTCTCCTTCCAGTTTCAAAGACTGATGATATTCAGCTCCTGATGAATCGAATGGCTGTCAGATCTCGATGTGATATTTGGTTCTGTCGGCCAATCCTCCACTTCCAATATCCTGTAAAAGGAGTTTACAAAAGTCATCACTGTCAGTCCAGAAATTCTGTTCAGACAATTCTAGTTTCTCTGGAACATTTTTCCCTCTCTCGTTCCCCCAAAGCTGTAAATCTCCGTCCCACACACTCTCCCTCCTCCCTGGGCTGAAATCCAAACCCATCTCACCATTTCTTTCCTCCACTCCCAGTTTTCTCCCTCCCTCTCCTCTGCCTGGGTTCAGTTCTCCAGCTCCTGTCTGCAGACTGACAATAAAACCAATGGGTCTTATTGGGGGGTTTGGGTTCTCACCATTGTCCCCGCTCGCGGCGGCTCTCATTCAGCCTCTGGGAGCCGCACTCACTCTCACTGAGGCTGCGCTCAGCCCGGAGCAGCACCGCGCATGCTCCGCACAGAGAGGTGACTTCCGGGGGCGGGGCAACAGGCGCCTGCGCGTTCTGACTCCTGAGATGGAGATAGGGTGTATTCGGTCGCGCCGGGCATTCTGGGTAGCCTTATCTGCCATTGCTCCACTTTGTTCCTCAGGGTGATGAATTGGTTCCGGCACTTTTGATTACGTTCGTTGTTTGTACCGCATGTGCCAGCCGCATCGGTGTTTTTCTCTCTGATCGGCCCCTGTTAACGGCTGTCATCTGTTTAGGGGGCGATATGCAGCAGGGCGCCTGCGCGGCCACCATCTTTCTCAGCGGAAATGTGCAGCAGGGCGCATGCGCGGGCATCCAGGAACCGGAAGCCGGAAGAGAGAATCTTGTGAATTTCTCTCCAGGACTGAGAGTGAAATTCCTTTCGAAACTCCTTTAGAAAGAGGAGGATTTACTAACGGGAACTTCCAGCCAAACATCACATCATCTTGTGACTGAGTTACTCGATTCATCAGGACCAGAATATCATTGGGAGGTAAAATGGTTTGTCTGTTCTGTCTGAGCACAAAGATTTCAGATATCAGAGTGACTGGGAAACTTTTAATGACCATTCCAGGTTAAATTTGAGACTAATTACACCGATCACATTGGGGAAGTTAAATAATCTGCTGTTGTACTCTTCTGTGTGCAGGTACATTTTAAAATTGCCACATTAACATACTTGGCAGCTAAACTGGGCAAACTGCTGACCTTGTTAGTAGTGAGAGTTACTATCCCGGATTTTATCAAAATTTATTGATCCTCTCGCATTTCATTCAGCTCATCGTGGCTACAAAGTAGTTATTCAGCCTAATCTCAATTTCCAGATTGTGAGGGCAGCACGGTGGTGCAGTGGGTTAGCCCTGCTGCCTCACGGTGCCAAAGTCGCAGGTTTGATCCTGGCTCTGGGTCACTGTTCGTATGGAGTTTGCACATTCTACCCATGTTTGCATGGGTTTTGCCCCCACCACCCAAAGATGTGCAGGGTAGGTGGATTGGCCATACTAAATTGACCCTTAATTGGAAAAAAAATTGGGTACTCTAAATTTATAAAAAATAAAATAAAATTCCAGATTGTGGTCTGTAGCATTCTAAATTACATCAATTCAACTGTCTATCTAAATACCTTTTAAATGTTAGGAGGGTTTAGGCCATCATTTCAGGCAGCATGTCACAGATCATCACCACCCTCTAAACCTCCTAGTCCTTCCCTAAATCTCTGCCCCCTTTTATATGTGTCCCTCAACCAAAGAGAATAGGACCTTCCTATCCAATCTATTTAGATCCCTCAGAATATTTATAAATATAAATTTATATTTTTTTCCAATTAAGGGGTAATTTAATTTTGCCAAGCCACGTAGCCTGCACATATTTGGGTTGTGGGGGTGAAACCCACACAGACAATGGGAAAATGTGCAAACTCCTCAGAGACTGTGACCAAGGGCCAGGATTGAACCTGGGTCCCCAACCACTGTGCCATCATGAAATTTATATATTTAGAATAATCTTTATTATTGTCACAAGTAGGCTTACATTAACACTGCATGAAGTCCCCTGTGAAAATCCCCTGGTCACCACACTCCGGCACTTATTCGGGTACACAGAGGGAGAATTCAGAATGTCCAATTCACCTAACAAGCATCTCTTTCGGGACTTGTGGGAGGAGACCCATACAGACGCTGGGAGACCGTGCAGACTCTGCGCAGACAGTGTCCCAAGTGGGAATTGAACCCCGGCACCCTGGTGCTGTGAAGCAACAGTGCTAACCACTGTGCTACCGTAAACAGTTCAGCTCAATGTTCTCAGATTAAAGAAGCTGAAGTGCCCAACATGGGTCTTGAACCCACGGCCCTGGGATTAAGAGTCCCATGCTCTACCGACTGAGCTAGCCAGGCTGCTTTTCATACTTTCATTTTGGTCTCCCTTCAGTCTTTTCTGTTCCAAAGAAAACAGCCCCAGTTTATCCAAACTTTCCTCAGAGCAAACATTGGCAATTTCTGGCTGATGTTGTTAAATCCACTCTGTACTCTCTCTGGTGCAATCTTCCTGTGCACAGGAATTTAGCTCTGGCCTAACTCGTCCTGTCCTGCCATTTATCATGTCATCCTTTGCCTTGTTTTCCCTCCAGCTTTCTTCCTCATTCCTCAAGTGTTCAATCATTTTTGTGTCAAAGGTAAACTTCTTCCTCATGTTCCTACATTTACTTTCAAATCAATGATATAAACCAGGAATGAAGGGCCCAGTACTGATTCCTTTGAAACCGGCACTGGAAACAGCCCTTTGATTTTCTCTATTCTTTATGGGATGTGAGTGTCACGGGCAAACCAGCTTGGTTGCCCATTCCTAATTGTCCTGAAACTGAGTGGTTTGCTTGGCAATTCAGAATTGACCACATTTCAGTGAGTTGGTCAGATCAGGTAACGCCGGTGTAGACTCGATGGGCCGAATGGTTTCCTTCTGCACTGTAGATTCTATGATTAATTCCGACCTTGGGTCACTGTCCCTGTGGAGTTTTCCTGCGTCTGCGCAGATTTCCTTTTCGGGTGCCCTTGCCGCCATCTTTATTGGCTGTGCATCAGGGCGCATGCACGTTTGTCATCTTTGTTGGGGCGATGTTTCAATGAGTGGGAGGAGCTTGTTCCCCATTGTTCAGAATGGAGACAACTTGTCCATCAAACTGGATTAGTCTTTGAGTCCCAATGTCTTACTGATGATGCAAAGCGGTGGCAGAGATGGAAAGAAAAGGAAGCCAATCCTGCTCTCCGGATTTCACTGTCTCATTGTCCATCCTGCCCCATGTGTCCAAAGCTCTGCGGCTCTGTTCAGCCAGATGAAGACCCAGGGCAGAAATTCACAATCCTGAGTAGACGTCATCCTCAAATCAGGGGACTGCTGATGATAAGAGGGTCAGTGTGCAGCAGGGGCATGAGCGGTCATCCTGGATCCGGGAGCAGGAGGAGAGAATGTTGTGAATTTCTATCCTGGACTGACAGTGATTCATTTTGGAAATTCCTTTTACAGGGTGTTAGTAGGGGAGGATTTACACACAGCAAATTCAAACCAGGAGAAATGTTTATCTTTCCTGAATTACATTTCTGGACTGACAGTGTTGCCTTTGTAAACTTCTTTCACAGTGGCTTAGAGAGGGATTCGCAGACAGGAAATTCACAACCAATCCTCACATCAAATTCTGACAGCACCATTCGGGTTATCAAGACCTGGAGATTATCGACCTTTGTGTGTAAGCATTGAGTTCGGATCATGACCACGCATTGTGTAAAATTTCTTCCTCATATCTCCTCTGTAGATCTTGCTCACAAAATCTTCAATCTGTGTCCCATAATCCTTTTACACTCTGCTGATGGGAACAGATTTCTTTATCTTTTGCCGGGTTTGCCATTGTCATTTCCGATGCCTGGATCGATGCCGGGTGGCCCGTCCAGATTTCACTGGCTGAATCAGCTTGGACCAGTCCATTTTTGGATCCAGTACACAAGTGAAGTCTCCTCCAAGAATCAATTGATGTGTATCCAGGTCTGGATCCCAACAATTTTTTTACAAATGCCACATCATCCCAGTTAGGGGCTTAGCCATTCACCAGCACCACCAATGTACCTGCCAATGACCCACTGACCACCACGTATCTCTCATTAGTGTCCGCAATGATCCTAGTGACCGAAAGAGGGACCTGTTTATTGATTAAAATTGCAGCACATCGAGCCCTTCCGTCAAAGCCCGAGTGAAACACTTGGCTCACCCCTCCGCAGTCCGGTCTGATCTCAAACCCTTAGTCAAAGCCCGAGTGAAACACTTGGCTCCCCGCTCCGCAGTCTGGTCTGATCTCTAACCCGCAAGTGAGTCTCCTGCAAGAACACCACACCAGCATTTAGATTCTTTCGGGAGCAAAAACCCTCCACCTTCACTGGTCCACCCAATCCCCTTACATTCCAAGTAACCAGCCCCGAATCAGGGATCTCCCATCCCCTCCCCATCATAGAATCAGCTATTTCCTGTCAATGACCCCCAGACAAAACTGGTCCCTGTGGAAGAGAAATCCAAAGACTAACAACCCTCTGAGGGAAGAGATGACTGGAAATCTATAACGTAGCTACAGTCTGATATTACAAGACAATAAATAATTATACATGTACTTTATTACAAACTGAAATTCATATATTAAATCTGTACCATGTAACAACACTGGACATATCTCTGTCCATTATTAATTTAATGTCCCCTGAAATGTCAGCCATCTCCTGGGGAATCCACCCCTTTAATTGTGAACATGAGGAGAGACAATCCTTTTTTAAAAAATGAATTTACAGTAACCGATTTTCTTTTTGCAATTAAGGTGGAATTTAGCTTGGCCAAACCACCTACCCTGGACATCTTTGGGTTGTGGGGGTGAGACCCATGCCGACACAGGAAGAATGTGCAAACTCCACACGGACAGTGACCCTAGGCCGGGATCAAACCTGGGACATCGGCACTGTGAGGCAGCAGTGCTAACCGCTGGGCCACCAGAGACCATTCTTTTAGTCAGTCAAATAAATGGGTCAACCTGTTAAGGAGATGGGTGGGAGGAGTTGGAAACACTTTGTGGAGCTGCGAACGTTCATGTAATTTTTTTTCTCCCAATTAAGAGCCAATTTATTGTGGTTCCAGTTTGGGCTCAAATCGTCAATGAGGACTCTGATCTCTGGGAAGGAAGGAAACCCTGGCAGGTGGGCGGGAGGATTCACAAACGCCCACTGGAGGCCCCAAACGCCCAATAAGACCCATTGATTTTATTGTCAGTCTGCAGACAGGAGCTGGAGAACTGAACCCAGGCAGAGGAGAGGGAGGGAGAAAACTGGGAGTGGAGGAAAGAAATGGTGCAGATGGTGAGATGGGTTTGAATTTCAGCCCAGGGAGGAGGGAGAGTGTGTGGGACGGGGATTTACAGCTTTGGGGGAACAAGAGAGGGAAAAATGTTCCAGAGAAACTAGAATTGTCTGTTCAGAATTTCTATCCTGGACTGACAGTGATGACTTTTATTTTTTTTTTATAAATACCCAATTCTTTTTTTCCCCTGATTAAGGAGTAATTTTAGCGAGGTCAATTCACCTAACTGCACATCTTTTTGGATCATGGGGCCAGACCCATGCAGACACGGGGAGAATGTGCAAACTCCATATGGACAGTGACCCAGGACCAGGATCAAACCTGGGTTCTCGGCTAGCCACTGTGCGCGCCCCTAGTGATGAATTTTATAAACTCCTTTTGCAGGATATTACAAGGGGAGGATTTACAGATGTGAAGTTCACAACAAGATTTAACAGAGTCACTCCATTCATCAGAACCTGCATATCATTGGCCTGTGAATGTGGAAGACGAAATGTTTGTCTGTTCTATCTGTAGGAAACGACTGAAAAAAACCCGACATACACACTAGACTCGAGTGAGAGTGTTCCAGTGAACTGACTGTGGAAAGAGCTTTAACTAGTTACACAGCCTGAAAAAACATCACTCCATTCACAGCGAGGAGAGACAGTGCACATGTTCTGTGTGTAGACAAGGCTTCCACTGATTGTCCAATCTGGAGAGACACGGCAAGACCCAAAACATGGAGAAACCGTGGAAATGTGGGGACTGCGGGAGGGGATTCAGATTCCCATCTAAGCTGGAGATTCATCAGCGCAGTCACACTGGGGAGAGACCGTTCACCTGCTCTAAATGTGGGAAAGGATTTATTGAATCATCCGCCCTGCAGAAACATCAGCGAGTTCACACGAGGGAGAGGCCATTCACCTGCTCTCAGTGTGGGAAGGGATTCATTGAATCATCCGCCCTGCAGACACACCAGCGAGTTCACACTGGGGAGAAGCCATTCACCTGCTCTCTCTGTGGAAAGGGATTCACCCAGTTATCCACGCTGCAGACACACCAGCGAGTTCACACTGGGGAGAAGCCATTCACCTGCTTTCAGTGTGGGCAGAGATTCCGTGCTTTATCCAACCTGAGGAGCCATCAGCGAATTCACACTGGGGAAAGGCCATTCACCTGCTGCCTCTGTGGGAAAGGATTCACTCAGTCATCCAACCTGCAGACACACCAGCGAGTACATACTGGGGAGAGGCCATTCATCTGCTCTTAGTGTGAGAAGGGATTACATAGAAATAGGAGCAGGATGAGACCATTTGGCCCTTTGCGCCTGCTCTGCCATTCATTATGATCATGGTTTATCATCCAACTCAATAGCTTAATCTAATCCCGCTTCTCCCTCCATGTCCTTTGATCCCCTTCGCCCTAAGTGCTGTATCTAACTGCTTCTTGCAAATATACAATGTATTGGCCTCAACTATTTCCTGAGGTATCAAATTCCACAGACTCACCACTCTCTGGGTGAAGAAATTTCTCATCTCTGTCCTAAATGGTCTACCCCGTATCCTCAGACTGCGACCTCTCGTTCTGTCCACTCCCTTCATCGGGAAAATCTTTCCTGCATCTACCCTGTCAAGTCCTGTTGGAATATTATAGGTTTCTATGAGATTCCCCCATTCTTCTGAACTCCAGCGAATACAATCCTAACTGATTCAATCTCTCATACATCAGTCCCACCATCCCAGGAATCAGTCTGGTAAACCTTCGCTGCACTCCCTCTAGAGCAAGAACATCCTTCCTCAGATAAGGAGACCATAACTACACACACTATTCCAGGTACGGCCTCGCCAAGGCCCTATATAATGACAGCAAGATATTCCTGCTCCTGTACTCGAAGCCGCTCGCAATGAAGGCTAGCATACCATTTGCCTTCTTTACCGCCTGCTGTAGCTGCATGCTTACCTTCAGTGACTGGTGTCCGAGGATACCCAGGTCTCGTTGCACATTCCCCTCTCCTGATCTATGGCCGTTCAGATAATAGTCTGCCTACTCATTTTTGGTACCAAAGTGGATAACCTTGCATTTCTCCAAATTATATTGCATCTGCCATTCATTTGCCCACTCACTCAACTTGTCCCAATCACACTGAAGGATCTCTGCATCCTCCTCACGGCTCACCCTCCCAAGCAACTTGTGTGATCTGTAAATTTGGAGATATTGCATTTTGTTCCCTCATCTAAGTTGTTAATATATAAGTGGGGCAGCTGCCTCACGGTGCTGAGGATTAGGGTTCAATCATGCCTGGGTCATTGTCTGTGTGCAGTCAAGTTCTCCTCGATTTTGCGTGGGTCTCACCCCCATAACCCCAAAAATGTGCAGTGGAGGTGAACTGGCCATGCTAAATTACCACTTAATTGCAAAAATAGAATTGGGTACTTTAAATTTGAAAAGAAAAATCATTTATATATCTTGTGAATATCTGGGCCCAGGCACTGATCCCTGTGATACCCCACTAGCCACTGCCTGGCAATTTGAAAAAGATGCATTAATTCCTCCTCTTTGTTTCCTGTCTGCCAGTCAGTTTTTATCCATCTCAAGAGACGACCCCTAATCCCATGTGCTTTCATTTTACACACTAATATCTTATGCAGGAATAAGGCGAAAGCCATCTGAAAGTCCAAATATACCACATCCACTGGCTCCCCCTCATCAACTCTACCAGTTACACCCTCGAAGAATTCCAGTAGATTTGTCAAGCATGATTTCCCCTTCATAAATCCATGCTGACTCTGTCCGATCCTGCCACTGGTTTCTAAGTGCTTTGATTTAAAATCTTTGATAATGGATTCTAAAATTTTCCCCACTGCCGATGTCAGGTTTACTGGTCAATAATTTCCTGTTTTGTCTCGAGCTCCCTTTTTAAATAGCGGAATTACATAATCCACCCTCCAATCTGAAGGAATTGTTCCAGAGTCTATAGAATCCGGGAAGATGACCACCAATGCATCCACTATTTCTGGAACCACTTCCTTAAGTACTTTGGGATGCAGATTATCAGGCCCTGGGGATTTATCAGCCTTCAGTCCCATCAATTTCCCCAACACCATTTCTCGAATATTGATCTCCTTCAGTTCCTTCCTCTCACTAAATCCTGCGTTCCCCAACATTTCTAGCATCTGATTTGTGAAGACAGAACCAAATAATGTATTTATTTGCTCAGCCATTTCTTTGTTCCCTATTATACATTCCCCTGTTTCTGACTGTCAGGAACCTACATTTGTCTTCACCAATCATTCTCTTCACATACCGACAGAAACTTTTACAATCAGCCTAATTTCCTGTTTTGTGCCATTCCCAACATCACCACTGCAGTTTGGGGTCTACATACAATGCCCACTAATGTTTTTGGCCCTTGGTATTTCTCAGCTCTACCCACACAGATTCGACATTGTCGGAGCTAATATCCTTCTTCACTATTGCATTAATTTCCTCTTTAACCAGCACTGCCACTCCACTGCCTTTTCCTTTTTGTCTGTCCTTCCTAAATATTCAATATATTCAGTTCCCATCCCTGGTTATCCTGCAGCCATGTCTCCACAATCCCGAATATCTCACACCCGTTTACATCTATTTGTGCGATTCACTCGGTTATGCCGTCTGCAGTCACACCAGGGAGTTCACACTGGGGAGAGGCCGTTCACCAGCCCTCAATGTGCGAAGGGATTTTGTAATTCATCGCACTTTCTGAGACACCAACAAGTTCACAACTGATTACAGGGATTGGATTCTGCTGTTATTGTTTCTGTTCTCAATTACACCCAGGACTGCATTTTGTTCATTCTGTTGGTCAATGGGGACGGTCAGAGGGTTTGTTTCTGCTGGACTGGCCGGTCTCATGGCTTCTCCCCCAGTGGGCTGATTCTCTCTGAGCCTTCTTGCAAATATCTGGTTGCACATTTCACAAGGATCAAAGAGTGAAAGGGAGTTTGGAGATTCATAGATCATGGAATTTACAATGCTGAAGAAGTCCATTCGGCCCATCGAGTCTGCACCGGCCCTTGGAAAGAGCATCCCAACCAAGCCCGCACCTCCACCCTATCCCCATAACCCAGTAACCCCACTTAATCTTTTTTGGACACTAAGGGCAATTTAGCATGGCCAATCCATCTAACCCGCACATCATCGGACTGTGGGAGGAAAACGGAGCACCCGGAGGAAACCCACGCACACTCGGGGAGATCGTGCAGACTCCACACAGACAGTGACCCAAGCCGGGAATCGAACCTGGGACCCTGGAACTGTGAAGCAGCTGTGCTAACCAGGTTAGAAGATATTTCATTACCATTTCTGTTTGGAAACCCCCCAAATCATACCACATTGCCATGAAGATGGGCTATGGTGGCTCCATGGTTCTTTTGTTTAATTTATCTCCGTGCTTCTCAGAAGTAAACTATCAGGGTGTGAGGGGCAAGTTGTCTGAGCCGCACTGGGAACTACATTAAATAGTATGGTGGGAGACAGGCAATCACTAATATTTAAGGGTTATTACAGATTTATATGGGTATCGGTTAGCTCAGTTGGCTGGATGTCTGGTTTGTGCTGAGTGACACCAACAGCAGAGGTTAAATTCCCATACCGGCTGAGGTTAGCCATGGTCTGTGTCAGTATTTATGCTCCACATGACCCTCCGTCCACCCCTCTCCATGTCCCCTCATCAGCATCTCCTTCTATTCCTTTCTCCCTCATGTATGTATCTAGCTTTACGTTCAATGGATTCATGCTGTTCCCCTCAACCACTCGCTGTGGTAGCAAGTTGCACATTCTCACACTCGGGTAAAGAGGTGTCTATTGAAATTCCTGTTGGATTATTGAATCCCTTCATAATCTGAAAGGCTTCCATCAGGTCACCCATCAATCTTCTCTTTTCCAGAAAAAAGCAGCCCCAGCCTTTTCTGAGTGTTAAATGCTCTCAGTTCTGTCTGTTATGAATCTTTGTTGCACCTTCTCCAGTTCCTCTATTTCCTTTTTCTAAATGGAGATCACCAATGTTGACAGAGCTGCCAGTGTCATCGAACCCTGGTTCTAAAGGGCAGCACGGTAGCATTGTGGATAGCACAATCGCTTCACAGCTCCAGGGTCCCAGGTTCGATTCTGGCTTGGGTCACTGTCTGTGTGAAGTCTGCACATCCTCCCCGTGTGTGCGTGGGTTTCCTCCGGGTGCTCTGGTTTCCGCCCATAGTCCAAAGATGTGCAAGTTAGGTGGATTGGACATGATAAATTGCCCTTAGTGTCCAAAATTGCCCTTAGTGTTGGGTGGGGTTACTGGGTTATGGGGATAGGGTGGAGGTGTTAACCTTGGATGGGGTGCTCTTTCCAGGAGCCGGTGCAGACTCGATGGGCCGAATGGCCTCCTTCTGCACTGTAAATTCTATGATCTATGATCTAAACAAGCTGAACATTTCCTCCGTGCTTTTCAATTCTATCCCTCTGGAATGGAACCCTATATATGGGTCCCACATTTTGGGAAAGATGTGAAGTTCTTAGGGTGTAGAGAACATTTACGAGAAAGGCAGCAGGGATGAGGGACTCCAGTTAGTTGGAGTGACTGGAGCAGCTGAATGTCTCTCCTGAAATCACAGCATCTGGAGGGTGAGGAATGGGGCCATCCAGCCCTTTGAGACCGTGCCGGCTCTCTGTGGAGGAAGCCAGTCTGTCCATTGCCCCGTTTTATCCCCAAATCCCTGTGGGTTTATTTCTCTCAGTGCCTGCCCAATTTCCTATTGAAATCCTCCCGTCATCTCTGCATCTCCGACTCTCATAGGCAATAGGTTCCAGATTGTTACCACTTGCTTTACATGCACACAAGGCTCCTGGAGCACAGAGGAGTCTGTTTGGTCCATTTCTCCCATGCCAGCTCTTTGTACAGCGACCCATTTAATCCCAGAGTTCGACTATTTTGTTTTCTTTTTCAGAATTAATCAAATTCCCTTTTGGAAGTTACAGTCCAATGAGATTATGGCACCATTTATGGACAGTGCATTCCAAATCACAACAACTCGCTGTTTTTTACAACAAATAATTGTGGATATGGTCTGTCTGGAATTTCACTGAGTATTCAAAATGGTGAATGACGTGGTTATTACACAAAATTAAGACTCAACCTTTATCAATGGATTTGGTGAGGACACCGTGTGAAATACATGTGGACAATTAGAATAAATGTACATTTCTATAAAACCTCTCACCACCACTGGACCTCCTAAAGTGTTTTAAAGTCAATGGAGTACTTTTGAAATATATTCACTGTTGTAATGTAGGAAGCTGTAAGTACGCATGTGTAATCACATATAGCTATAAAATTGTTAATTTCATAGTGTATTCACTGTCATTAGTAACAAGGATGTGGAGATGCCGGTGTTGGACTGGGGTGAGCACAGTAAGAAGTCTTACAACACCAGGTTAAAGTCCAACAGGTTTGATTCAAACACGAGCTTTCGGAGCGTCCTTTTATATCTCTAACATGTGGCTTCCTGCAGCCATTTCCCTTTCTGTACCTTTTCCATATTAACTATGTATTGATTTCAGAGCAAAAAGCAATAATTAAATTAATGATTATTCAGTAGTGAACATAGATTATCATACACGAATTGGTGTGTGAGGTAGTTAACTTGCAAAGACTAGTTCTTTATTTTAAAAAGTAACACTTCCAACCAAAATGTTTCCAGAAACTGCAGAGCTATCAGAATTTGTTTTAAAAAATAAATTTCTTTATAATTTTGAGAAGTTACAAGACATCATATTCTGCCAAGACTACGTGGGCTGGGCAGTGGAGTAATGGTATTGTTACTGGGCTAGTAATCCAGAGACCCAGGTTAATGCTCTCAGGATCTGGGATCGAATCTGCCAACGACAGTTTTTGAAATTGAATTAAAGTCTCAAATTAAAAGTCTAATGATGACATTGTCGATTGTTGTAGAAACCCATCTGGTTCACTCATGTCCTTTATGAAACCTGCTCTCTTTACGTGGCCAGGCCTACATGTGACTCCAGATCCACAGCAATGTTGTGGTTGATTTGTAAGTGCCCTCTGAAATAGCCTCGCAAGACACGCAGTTCAAGGGCAATTGGAATGAGCAGTAAATGCTGGCCCAGCCAGTGACCCCCACCTCCCAGGGGCTGGTTTAGCTCACATGGGGCTGGTTTAGCTCACTCAGCTAAATCGCTGGCTTTTAAAGCAGGCCAGCAGCACGGTTCAATTCCCTTCCCAGCCTCCCCGGACAGGCGCCGAAATGTGGCGACTAGGGGCTTTTCACAGTAACTTCATTGAAGCCTACTCGTGACAATAAGCGATTTTCATTTCATGAATAATTTTTAAGGCGGCTCATTATTCAATCAGAGAATTGTGAGAAACTGTCTCTTTGATTGGATTTGATTCATTGTCACGTGTATCGTGGTACAATGAAAAATATTGTTCTACATTTCCAGACAGATCGTTCCATACATGAAAAAACATAGGACATACAATAAATATACAATGTAAATACATAGACACAGACAGCGGATGAAGCATATAGAGTGTAGTACTACTCAGTGGAGAACCAGTGTATCTTGTATTAACCAAATGTATTAATTAAAAATTAGTGTATTAATTTGTTTGTAACATGATTAAATAAGTAGTGATCCTTAATTGAGTGACAATTAATTAACCTTTTTTTTAATTCATTGGACATTGGCATCTCAGGCTGTGCCAGCATTTATCACCCATTCTTATCGATTCCAGGCTTGGGTCACTGTCTGTGCGGATTCTGCACTTTCTCCCCATGTCTGCGTCCCCACGTAGACGCGGGGAGAAGGTGTAATCTCCACACCAACAGCCACCCACGGTCGAAATTGAACCTGAGTCCCTGGCACTGTGAGACAACAGTGGTAACCATTGTGCCACGCTAACAGTTGACTCTGGTGGGATATGAGCCCACAACCTTTGAATCCCTTACTTGCCATTAAGTAGAAGTCCAACACACTATCCATTGTGCTACAGAGTCATACATATCCTTTAATCCCTTTAGCCCCAAGAGCTGTATCATACTCCTTCAAATTGTACAATGTATTGGCCTCAACGACTTTCTGTGGTAATGAATTCCACAGGCTCGTCACTCTCTCTAGGTGAAAACATTTCTCCTCACCTCAGTCTTAAAAGTTTTACCCCTTATCCCCAAGCTATGACAGAGTAGATTCTTTATGAATCTACTCTGTCCACTCCTGTTAGAATTTTATACGTTTCTTTGAGATCTTCTCATTAAAAAAGAGATAGAGAAGCAGAATTAGGCCATTCAGCCCATCGAGTTTGCTCTGCCATTCGATCATGGCTGATATGTTTCTCATCCCCTTTCCCCTGCCTTCTCCCCATAACACCTGAGCCTCTTATTAATCAAGAACCAATATATCTCTGTCTTAAAAAGACTGATGGGCATGGCCTGGTGCCACATGGCCATCAATTAATTTCCTTTCCCCCTAGAGAAATCAAGGACTTGACACGGTGTGTTTGAGACAAAGCTGATTTATTTCACAAACAACAAGATATTAAACACTCGCCCAGCTCAGTTACAGGGAATCGAAATAAACCCCAATTGTCAGAATGAAGATGGTTCAGTTCTGTGTGTGATTATCAGTAACAGCAGAATCAACACTTTTCAGATGAACAGAGGGTAAATATAAATTGGTTTGACAGTTCAGGAATCATCAGTGACATCTGATGATATGGAGAAATTAGTTCAACCATCCTATGAACTAAAATTTAGTCTGGCCTGGTGTCACCAAGCTGAAATCCAGTCTTTCTCTGACACATTATTCTTAATGACATAGCTGACAGGTTAAGAGTGAAAAAGTCAACTGTTTAGCAGTACGGGGAAGAGGCAGGTTTGTAGATGTTCTACGGTGTTACAAACGGGCTCGTTGGATCTTATAATGTCCCATCTTACATTCAGCTGACAGTAAAATTACTAAAATACTGCAACATACAGGCATTTGGGGACAACGGTGAGATTGCTGCTCAGATTAGTTAAAGTCTCCATATTGTAAAATAGATCTAGAAGGACTGGAGAAGATGCAGGAAAAGATATTTGAATTATGCCTGGACTGGCAGGTTACATCCAGTAAGAAAGATCGGATAGGGCATCACCTTTTCTCTGGAAAAGGGAATGAAGGATGACCTGATCCTGTAAGACTATGAACAGGTTTGATATGATAGACAAGTGGAAGATGTTTCCACTGAATAAGAATAAATATGAGTTAATGATTGATTAATCTAATGTGCAGTTCAGAGGGAGATCACTCACACACTTCACATGTGCAAAGGAATTTCCTCAGTTTCCCCACTGGTTAACACTCCAACTTTAAACTCCCAGACAATTTGATCCAATTGCAGCACATTGTTATGGACGAGGGGCAGTTTAATTGTTCTGTCCAGGAAGACAAAAATCACTGTTCACCTGAACCTGCTCAGACCCCAACCCGTTAACAACTCACTGTCCGTGTTTGGTATGTTGTCAATCACGCCCAGGACAGACTCTGGTGGAAGGGCCTGTGCTCTTTAGTTGCTGTATTAATTTATTTAATACATTTGTTCCCTTGGCCCAACGGTACCAATTGTAATCGGTTGGCAAAGCATAATTTCTATCAACGATATCTATTTCAATGGCGGAATTAGTACCCAACATGAATTGTGGCCGAGAATGTGCTCTATCCACATTACAGAAGCTCCGCGCACATGCGCAGAGTCCGGCTGTGAATGGGGCATGCACCGTTCGGGCTGTGACCGGCGCATATACAGTTCAGGTTGTTGCTGACGATGCGAGGAGCAGGATAGAAACAATCGAGCGACTTTCAGGATTGGAGCCGGTGGGTGGCCGGGGAGCAATAGAAGCTGCGGAGTGAGCCAGGAGGCTTCATAAATACCCCGTGGAGGCTTCAACTCTCGAGTAAAATGTTAACGGTCCCGTCTAAAACAGCACCGAACAGAGTGAGAGCTGAGCGGTGACAGGCCCGGGTTACCGGCCGCCATCTTTACAGAGGACAAGGTGCCACAGGGCGCATGCGCTGCCAGTCTGGCCCGGATACCAACTCTCCCGGATTGACTGACTGGAGTCTCCAGGATTTTATTTTATTTGGAGTCACTGGCTGGGCCAACATTTATTGCCCATCCCTAATTTCCCTGGAACTGAATGGCTTTCAAGACCATCTCAGAGGGCATTTAAAGAGACAACCACGTTGCTGTGGTTTGGAATCGTGTCGGCCAGACCAGGTAAGGATGGCAGATTTTCTTTTCTATTCATTCACGGGATGTGGGTGTCGCTGGCTGGGCCAGCATTCACTGCCCAGTCCTAATTGCCCTTGAACTGAGTGCATCTCAGAGAGCATTTTAAGAGTCAACAAGCTGACTGTGCATTTAGAGTCACATGTGCATAGAACACATAGTGCAGAAGGAGGCCATTCGGCCCATCGAGTCTGCGCCAACCCATTTAAGCCCTCATTTCCACCCTATCTCCGTAACACAATAACCCCTCCGAACCGCTTTTGGTCACTAAGGGCAATTTGTCATGGCCAATTTTTTATTCATTTTCATTTAATTTAATTTCATTTGAATCCACCTAACCTGCACGTCTTTGGCCTTTGGATGTCGGCCAGACCAGGTAAGGATGGAAGATTTCCTTCACTGAAGGACATGAGTGAACCAGATGGGTTTTTGCAACAACCAACAATGGTTTCAGGGTCTTCAGTAGACTTTAAATTAATTCAAATTCAACCTTCTGTCTTGGTGAGATTTGTGTCTGGGAAATCATTAGGACAGTAAAGAAGATTTTAATTTTCTTTGAACATTTCTCTTCAGCGGATATAAAAATATTGAAAATGGGATAAAGGTCGATTGGCTGACAGTCAGACACTGTCCTGTAAGGTAATGAGTCCTTTTGCTTCCCAATTGGCCGAGGAAGGCAGTGTGTCACAAGGATGGATGTGTTGACCGATTAATGGCTGGAGGATGGGGGCAGGTCATGTGATCAAATCTCCAGGATTACATTTAATCAAAGTTGTCGAGGAGAGAATGTTGTGAATTTCTATCCTAAACTGACAGTGAGGTTTCTGTAAATTTACAGGATACTGGAAGTGGAGGTTTAACAGACGGGAAACGCAAACCAAACGTCACATCGCGATCTGACAGAGTCACTCGATTCATTAGAACCTGAATATCAGCAGCATCTGGGTGTGGAAGGTAAAAGGTTTGTCTGTTCTGTCTGTGAGGGAAGATTTCAGGTCTCAGTGTGACTGGAAAAGCCCCGAGATTCACAAACCCTGGTTAGACCAAACCTGGAGAACTGTGTTCAGTTCTGGGCAACAAACCTGAGGAAGGATAGAATGGCCTCGGAGGGAGTGTAGCACAGATTTACCTGAGTGAGATCTGAACCCCCCGGGGTTAAATTACAAAACTAGATTATACAAGAGAGTCAGAGATATGATGACACAGAGAATGGCATTCGGCCCATTGAGTCCATGCTAGCTCTCTGGAGCAATCCAGTCAGTCCCATTCTCCTGCTCCTATCCCTGTATCCTCGCAGGTTTATTTCCCTCAAATCCAATTTCCTTTTGAAATCAAATGATTCATGTATTTATTTTCAAACTCCCTCATGGGCAGCAAGTATCACGTCATTGCCGCTCGCTGTGTAAAAACATATATCTCCTATTACCTCATATCTCCTGTACCTTTTACATACAAACTAGGAACAGGCCACTCAGCCCCTCGAGCCTGCTCAGCATTCCTGCCTACCCATGATAACCTTTCACCCCCTTGCTCATGAAGAATCTATCCAGCTCTGCCTTAAAAATATTGAAGGACTCTGCATCCACTGCCTTTTAAGGACGTGATTTCCAAAGTCCTGCAACCCTCAAGAGAATGAAAAATCCTCATCTCCATCTGAAATGGGTGACTCCTTATTTTGCAACAGTGATGCCATATTTGTCGATTCTCCAACAAGAGGAAACATCCTCTCCACATCCACCCTGTCAAGACCCCTCAGGATCTGATATAGTTCAATCCAGGTTTTACCCAAAACTTCCAATCTGTGTCCCGGCTGCTTGTACGATCAGTGAATGGAAACAGAGTTTCTTTGTCCACCCGGTGGAAATCTGGCATAATCTTGTAGACCTGAATCAAATCTCCCCTCAACCTCCTTTGCTGGAACCATTCTGGTAAATCTCCTCTGCACCTTCTCCGTGAACCTTCACATCCTTCCTGAAGTGTGGTGACCAGAGCTTTAGAAAGATTCATAGAATAGAATTAGAACCATAGAATTCCGACAGTGCAGAAGGAGGCCATTCGGCCCATCGAGTCTGCACTGATTCTCTGAAAGGGCACCCTGCCTAGGCCCACACCCCTACCCTGTCCCTGTAACCCCATAGCCCCACCTAACCTGCCCATCCCTGGACACTAAGGGCAATTTATCACAGGCAATCCACCTAACGTGCCCTTCTTTGGACTGTTGGAGGAGATCTGAGCACCGGGCGGAAACCCATGCAGACACTGGGAGAAAGTGCAAACTCCACAGAGACAGTCACCAAGACCGGATGTGAGGCAGCAGTGCTAATCACTGTGCCACCAGAAGCATAGTTTCAGTATCAGTATTTCTAATTATGAAGCTCAAGATCAAATTTGCTTTGCCAACTACACTCTTAATATGTCTTGTAAATAAACAAAGTCCCTCTTCACCTCTTTCTCTCTCCTCCCAAAGAGGCCAGTTGGGTTTTTATAACAATCCAGCCGTTTCCATGGTCACTTTTTCCCAGAGCCGGCCCCACAAATGACCAGATTAATTCAGCTGAATTGAAATCTGCCTTTGTGTTTCTGTGGGTTCTCTCTCACTCCCTATTTTCTGTTTTAAATCAGTTTCACAGGGTGTTCGAAGGGGAGGCTTCAAAGTCCAGAAACTCAAACCAAGCATCACATCAGGATCTGACAGAGCCCTCAATTTATCTGGAATATCATAGGATTTTGAACATGGAAGGAAAAAGCATCGTTCACAGTGGAGAGGAACCGTACTTGATTTGTGTGTGTGGACGAGGATTCACTCCATCATCAGGCCTCACAAGCCACAAATGCAGTCACACTGAGGAGAAACCGTGGAAATGTCTGGACTGTGGGAAAGGATTCACTTCCCCATCCAAGCTGGAAACTCATCAACGCAGTCACACTGGGGAGAGACCATTCACCTGCTCAGAGTATGGGGAGGGATTCACTCAGTCATCCTCTCTGTCCACACACCAGCGAGTTCACACTGATGAGAGACCGTTTCAATGTCCAGACTGCGGGAAGTGCTATAAACGTTCTGGGGAACTGATTCGCCATCAGCGTGTTCACACTGACGAGAGACCGTTCAGATGCTCTCACTGTGGGACTGGGTTCAGGCAATCCTCTGACCTCACTGTGCATCAGCGAAGTCACACTGGGGAGAGACCATTCACCTGCTCGAAGTGTGGGAAAGGATTCACTCGATCATCTAACCTGCAGAGGCACCAACAAATTCATACTGGAGAGAGACCATTCAGCTGCTCCAAGTGTGGGAAGGGATTCATTCGATCATCTGACCTGCAGAGGCACCAGCGAATTCACACTGGGGAGAGGCCATCCACCTGCTCCTAATGTGGGAAGGGATTCACTACTTCATCCCATCTCCTGAGACACCAAAAAGGCCACAAGTAACTGCAGTGATTGGATTTTGCTGTTCCTCACATTCAGGACTGAACCATGTTTATTTGGGTCTCTTTCTGCTGACAGCAAACTCCAGCCCATTTACAGGGGCTAATATTCTGGCTGAAAGTCAAATAAATTAGATTTGTGTTAAACGCGCAGTGTTGCAACTTTTTAATATCTCTGACAAAAGTTAGTTCCTTTTGAAGTACTCTCGCTCTCCCCTGTCTCTCCCCTGTCTCTTCCATCCTCACCTCCAACAAGAAGTGTGAGGAGCTTCTTTGTGACTGAGATTGAGTCAATCCGATCAGCTGCCTCTGCTGCTTCCCTCCCTTCCACAAGCCCACCGGACCAAACTGTCTTTAAATTTCATCCTTTCCCGAGCCCTGAACCCACATCTTTCTCTAGTTTCTCTCCCATCTCCCCTCATGCCCTCTTAGGGCTCATCTTGTCCATGAGACCCAACTCCTGCTACATCGACCCTATTCCCACTGAGCTACTGATCAGCCAACTACCCTGTGTCCATGGATATTGTCAACATTTCTCTCTCTTCAGGTACTGTCCCTCTGTCCTTCAAATCTGCCATCATCACCCCCTCCTCAACAAAACAAAGCCTTGACTCTGCCATCCTTACAAATTACTGCCCCATCTTCAACCTCCCTCTCCTCTCCAAACTCTTTGAACATGTTGTCACCTCCCAAATCCTTGCCCATCTTTCCCAGAACTCCCATGTTTGAATCCCTTCAATCAGGTCTCTGCCCTGTCACAGTGAAATAAAAGAGACAAACAGAACCTCAGTCGGAGAGAAAGACAGACAATCCGGGAGCTTGGATCCAACACGGATATGTCCATAAGACCAGAAGACAAGGGTAGCAGCACAGTCATTATCGAGAGACAACAATACCTGCTGGAGACAGGCAGACAACTAAACAACACCAAGCTACCTAGACCCATGTACCCGAGACAGGAAGGGGAATTGGAGACAGACTGGAAGAACTCAAGACTCCAGACACATTAACCAAAAACAGATGGAATATCTGAGGGGACAACAGGCAGAACCAAGGAAGTTCTACCTGCTCCTTAAAATACCCAAACACAGAATAATAATAATCTTTATTATTGTCACAAGTAGACTTACATTGACACTGCGTGAAGTTACTGTGAATAGCCCCTAGTCAACATACTCTGGCGCCTGTTTGGGTACACAGAGGGAGAATTCAGAATGTCCAATTCACCCAACAAGCGCATCATTCGGGACTTGTGGGTGGAAACTGGAGCACCCGGAGGAAACCCATGCAGACACTGGGAGAAAGTGCAGACTCCAAACAGACAGTGACCCAAGTGAGAATTGAACTCGGAACCCTGGCGCTGTGAAGCAACAGTGCTAACCACTGTGGCATCGTCCGGGAAATACCACCAGACAGACCCTTCGGATCGGACTGTGAGAGAGAAACTCCTACAGAATCAGTGCAGAAGGAGGCCACTCGGCCCATCCAGCCTGCACCGTCCCTTGGAAACAGCACCCTACTTAAGCGCATGCCTCCACCTTATTGAAGGGCATCTTGACAATTACATGAATAGGTTGGGAACAGAGGGCTACGGACCCCAGAAGCTCAGAATATTTTAGTTTAGCCGGGCAGCATGGTTGACGCAGGCTTGAAGGGCCGAAGGGCCTTTTCCTGTACTTTTGTCCTTTGTTCTTTATTTATCCCTGTAACCCAGTAACGTCGCCTAATATGGACACTAAGGGGCAATTTAGCGGGGCCAATCCACCTAACTTGCACATCTTTGGATGGTGGGAGAAAACTGGAGCACCCGGAGGGAACCCACACAGACACGGGGAGAACGTGCAAACTCCACACAGTCACCCAAGGCCGGAATGGCTGAAACATCATTACACTGCTCCTGGGAGTTGATGGTCTCGTGGTTCAATAAATATAATCAGTGGATTAAAGAGGTGTGTAATGTAGATAAAAACAGAAAATGCAAGATTAACTCAACAGGTCTGGCAGCATCATAGAATCCCTGCAGTGCAGAAGGAGGCCATTCGGCCCATTGAGTTTGCACCAACCCTACAAAAGAGCACACCACCCAGCTGGACTTCCCCCAACCTCTCCCCATAACCCCACTTCACCTTTGGACACTAAGGGGCAATTTAGCAAGGCCAACCCACCAAACCTGCACATCTTTGGGCAGTGAGAGAAAACAGGTGCACGCGGAGGGAACCCACACAGACTCGGGGAGAATGTGCAAACTCCACATAGTCACCCAAGGCTGGAATTGAATCCAGGTCACTGGCACTATGAGGCAGCAGTCCTAATCATCTGTTGGGAGAGAAACAGAGTTAATGTTTGTTGTTCCTTGTTGTAACAGTTCTGCAGAAGGGTGAATGGACTCTAATTTATAAAGTCCATTGAAGTGAAATGTGGAAAGTGTTTTACTCAGAGGTTTGACACAGGAAAAAGTTTCAGTCTGTGTAAAGCTCAAACTTCAATTACACAAAGCCCGCAGTCTGATTGGCTGGAGGACCAGAGTCCACCCGGTCCTCCAAATCTTCCCATTGGTCAACATCGCTCAGGCAGGAAATTAGGTTTTGGAAGTCGCGCCCATGTGGCCAATGGGAAGAACTCAAAAGATAGAGTCTCAGCTAATGAGGGAGATCCGGGATCAGCACCGTCCCTGATTTACTCCGATTGGTTGGAAGACCAGCTGCTCCTGCATGATTGGTCCAGAGCTGCTGTCAATCACTCCCCGACATTGTGTTGTGGGGCATGCACAGTGCAGCTCATGTCCTGGGACAGACGCTTGTTTGTCTCATTTTTAGGCGGGAGGGAGGCGGATAAGCGGAGGCAGCGTTAGGGGCAGTGGGTGGGAGGGGAGGCTTCACACACACCCAGTGGGGGCCTCAACACCCCCAATAACAAACTAGCCGCACCGCCTCAACACCCAACACAACGGCAGCTGCCGCTTTCTCCCGGTGCCAGGCCCCAGTGGACAAATGTGGCTTCAGGAAGGAAATGCAGCAATGGATTTGTTCAGGAGAAATTATCTTTAACTCAGTTTACTGATCCTGGAGCAGGAGGGGAGAATGGGGAGGATTTCTATCCCGCACTGCAGTTCATTTGTCCTCTGCTTCTGACAATCAAATCTGCGGCATTTTTATTACCTTTTGTTCATTTAACACACAAGAAATTACCACTCCTGTGTTTGCACCGAGCGGGAAGGTTTTCCTGCAGAGCCTTTCCCCAGTTAACCACCACCATCCCCATAGGGGGCTGTGTGCAGCAGGGAGCATGTGCGGTTGCCGTCCTCCATGCGGGCGCCCCGCAAGAAATGTCGGAGTGAACTTGCGGGACGGCGGAGGAAAGGAGTGCATCTCTCAGAGAGGCCGGCCCGCCGATTGCGGACCAGACCCCTTTTGAGCACCCCCCCCGGTGCTCGTTCCCCCCCCACAGGCCGCCCCCGCAGCGCTCGCGTGCTGTTCACGCCGGCAGCGACCAGGTGTGTTTGCCGCTGGTGTGAACACGTCGCATTGGGCAGGCCGCTCGGCCCATCCGGGCTGGAGAATCGCAGCTTGCCCGTTACAAACGGCGAGCCGCAATTCTCTGAGCGACCTGCCGTAAATCTCGGCGTTTCGATTTGGAGGGGGTGGGAGAATCGCGTGCGGGCGCCGGGGCGGCGTGGCGGGACTCGCCCAGCGCCCCCGCGATTCTCCCTCCCGGCATGGGGGGGGGGGGGGGGGGAATTGCGCCCTCGATGTCAGAATTTCAGGATAAAGGGTAGCAGATTTAAAACAGAGATGAGGAGATATTATTTCTCTCAAAGGGACGTGAATCTGTCGAATTCACTACCCAGTAGTGTGGTGGATGCCAGGACTTTGAGTAAATTTAAAGAGGAGATAGATAGATATTTAATTCGTAATGGGTCAAAGGGTTGTGGAGAATGGGCAGGAAAGTGGAGTTGAGTCTGAGAGGAGATCAGCCATTATCATATTGAATGGCGTAGTGGGCTCGAGGGGCTGAATTGCTTACTTCTCTTAGTTCTTGGGCAAAATTCTCCGACCCAATCGGCCGGCAGCGGCGTTAATCCCGCTCCCGCCGGGTTTTTTATTCTCTGACCGGCCAGAAACCGGCGTTGTGCAAATTCCGCCGGCAGCCTCTGAAAACAGCTGGCGCCGGCGGGATTTCATTATATTTTTGTTTGAACAAATCTCCGGCCCGGATGGGCCGAAGTCCCGCCAACGTGGCCACGGGTCACGTCGGCGAAAAACAGAGTAGCTTTAAAACGGCGTCAACCATTGATGATGGTTGACGCCGTTCAGTGTCCGGGGGGGTGGGGGGGTGGTTGCGGCATCGGGAGGGGGTTAGGGGTGGTGAGGGGGGGTTTGGGGTAGGGGCAGCTGCGTGCAGAGGGGGGGGCGACGGTGCGTTGGCCCCGGGCATCCGTCGCCCCCCTCCTCTGCACGCCGCTGCCCCTACTCCAACCCCCCCTCACCACCCCTACCCCCTTCACCACCCCTACCCCCCTCCAACGCCGCCCCCCTCCAACCCCCCCCTCTCAACTCAACGCCGCAAACCCCCCCCCTCTCAACTCAACGCCACAAACCCCCCAACGCCGGGTCTGTCTCTCTCTCTCCCCCCCCCCCCCCCCAAAATGCCGGTCTGTCTCTCTCCTCCTCACCCCCCCCCCCCCCCCCCAACGCCGGGTCTGTCTCTCTCCTCTCCCCCCCCCCAAATGCCGGTCTGTCTCTCTCGTCTCCCCCCCCCCCAAAATGCCGGGTCTGTCTCTTCCCCCCCCCCCCCAAAATGCCGGTCTGTCTCTCTCCTCCCCCCCCCCCCCCCAAACGCCGGGTCTGTCTCTCTCCTCCCCCCCCCCCCCCAAACGCCGGGTCTGTCTCTCTCCTCCTCCTCCCCCCCCCCCCAAATGCCGGGTCTGTCTCTCTCCTTCCCCCCCCCCCCCCAAAATGCTGGTCTGTCTCTCTCCTTCCCCCCCCCCCCCCAAATGCCGGTCCGTCTCTCTCCTCCCCCCCCCCCCAAATGCCGGGTCTGTCTCTCTCCTACCCCCCCCCCCCCCAAATGCCGGGTCTGTCTCTCTCCTCCCCCCCCCCCCCCCCCCCCCAAACGCCGGGTCTGTCTCTCTCCTCCTCCCCCCCCCCCCCAAACGCCGGGTCTAGCCACTTCCGCAGCGGGTGAAACTGACGCGTATCGCGTCAGTCCGCTGCTGGCCCCTCCAGGAACGGAGAATAGCCGCCTAAAAGAAGGCCCCCACGCCGGAGTCATCCACACCAATTATGCTCGCCGGAAATTGGCGTTACAACGGTCTGCGGAGAATTTCGCCCCTTATGTGGTGATGCAGAGATGGGTTAATTCTGTGTTCTGTACATTGTGGCCCAGGAGGTGGATTAATACTCAGACCCATGAACTCCACCCCCGTGCCCCACCCAGCACCTCCCCCCTCCATAAACATTTGTTCGCTTCACTGACACCGTCTTCCTCCCTGCCCGCAGTCTGAACCAGACCAATTGCAACCTTCATTTCTTCTTTAACCTTGAGCTGAGCTACTGACTCCATATCCTCTCCATCACTGAGATGACCTCTTTTCACCTCTGTAAGACAATTAGCTCCATCCTGCATCAGCCCATTTACTGCTGAAATTCTCGTCTCTTACTTCCAGGTTCAGCTATTCCAATGCCCTCCTGACTGATCCCCATCTTCCATTCTTCATTAAGCTCCGCTCCGCCATAACTCTCTGGGTGATTGGCAGTTTAGTGGGAAAGAGTGAATCGAATGGACGGTGGGTCTCAGGGACACTATGAGCTCTGGAGGAGAGATGGAGAGAAACTAAAGAAAGACGTCAGTTCAGGGCCAGAGCTGAGCAGATCTTCAGAGCAATTTTGAACTGCTGGGCTAGTGGAAGGGAGGGAAGCAGCAGATCAGATTGTCTCAATCTTAGTGACAAAGAAGCTCCATCAGCTCCTCACACCCTTTGTTACTGCTGAGGATGAAGGAGACAGGGGAGAGGGAGAGCTCTTCAAAAGGAACTAACTTGTATTAGAGATATTAAAATGATTGACACTGGCTATTCAACACAAAGCTGATTTATTTGCCCATTATCGAGAATATGAACACATCTGATTAGGACCAAGTTGATTAACATCGACAGAAACAGATCCCCAAAGGTACGTCTTGAGACTAATAACAGAGAAATATCAGGAAGGTCAATGTAACGAGCTGGATGGATCTAGAACTGGCTTGGCCATAGAAGAGAGGGTAGCAGTGGAAGGGTGTTTTTCCGAATGGAGGTCTGTAGCTAGTGGTGTTCCGCAGGGATCCGTTCTGGGACCTCTGCTCTTTGTAATATAGTAAGAAGTCTTACAACACCAGGTTAAAGTCCATTGGCATTGGCAAGACCATGCAGACACTGTGACAACGAATGAACGGGCATCGTGCGACAATCACCAGGCAGGAATGTTCCCTTCCAGTCGGGGAACACTTCAACAGTCAAGGGCATTCAGCCTCTGATCTCTGGGTAAGCGTTCTCCAAGGTGGTCTTCAGGACACGCGACAACACAGAATTGCCGAGCAGAAACTTATAGCTAAGTTCCGCACGCATGAGTGCGGCCTCAACCGGGATCTTGGATTCATGTCACATTACATTCATCCCCCACCATCTGGCCTGGACCGGCAAAATCCTACCAACTGTTCTGGCTTGAGACAATTCACACCTCTTTAACCTGTGATTATCCCTCTCCCTGGATCTGTAATTATTTGATTACCTGCAAATGCTCGCATTCCAAGCATTGTCCAGCATCTCTGACTTTGTCTATGTAAATGTTTCTGGAACATACCTCTCCATTCACCTGAGGAAGGAGCTGCGCTCCGAAAGCTCGTGTTTGAAACAAACCTGTTGGACTTTAACCTGGTGTTGTAAGACTTCTTACTGTGCTTACCCCAGTCCAACGCCAGCATCTCCACATCTTTGTAATATATATAAATCATAGAATTTACAGTGCAGAAGGAAGCCATTCAGCCCATCGAGTCTGCACCAGCCCTTACAAAGAGCACTCTACACAAGCCCACCTATCTACCCTATCCTCGTAACCCAGTAACCCCCACTTAACCTTTTTGGACACCAAGGGCAATTTGGCATGGCCAATCCACCTAACCTGCACATCTTTGGACTGTGGGAGGAAACCGGAGCACCCGGAGGAAGCCCACGCAGACACGGAGAGAACGTGCAGACTCCGCACAGACAGTGACCCAGCCGGGAATCGAACCTGGGACCCTGGAGCTGTGAAGCAACTGTGCTACCCACTAAGCTACCGTGCTGCCCCGAGAAGGATGACTTGGAAGGAAACGTAGCGGGTCTGATTAGCAAGTTTGCGGATGATACTAAGATTGCAGGAGATTGCAGTGATGAAGATTGTCAGAGAATACAACAGGATATAGATAGGCTGCAAAATTGGGAAGAGAAATGGCAGATGGATTTTAACCCTGACAAATGCGAGGTGATGCATTCTGGTAGATTTAATTCAGGTGGCAACTATAAAATCAATGAAAGAACCATCAGGAGCATAGACACAAAGAGATCTGGGCGTGCAGGTCCACAAATCCTTACAAGTGGCAGCACAGGTGGAAACGGTGGTGAAAAAAGCAGACAGCATGCTTGCCTTCATAGGACGGGGTATCGAGTATAAAAGCTTGAAAATTATGTTACAATTACATAGAATGTTGGTTAGGTTACATTTGGAATATTGTGTCCCAATTCTGGTCACTGCACTACTAGAAGGACGTGGAGGCTTTGGAGAGAGTTCAGAAAAGGTTTACCAGGATGTTGCCTAGTATGGACGGTATTACCTATGAGGAGAGATTGAATAAACTGAGATTGTTCTCCCCATAGAGATGGAGGCTCAGGGACGACCTGATAGAAGTTTAGAAAGTAATTAGGGGTATAGATAGAGTGAACAGTTGGGGGCTTTTTCCCAGGGCGGAAATGACAATTACAAGTGGGCACAAGTTCAAGGTGAGGGTGCAAAGGTTCAGTGGAGATGTGCGAGGGAAGTTTTTTTATACAGTGGGTGGTGGTGGCCTGGAATGCACTGCCAAGTGAGGTGGTTGAGGGAGATACGTTAGCGACCTTTAAGACTTATCTGGATAGGTACACAAGCAGACGGGGTACAGAAGGATACAAGTCTAGATAGGACACGTGATTGTCGCAGGATTGGAGGGCCGAAGGGCCTGTTCCTCTGCTGTATTGTTCTTTGTGACAAAACGATTGTATTAAATAAAAGCAAAATACTGCGGATGCTGGAAATCAGAAATAAAACCAGAAAATGCTGGAGAGAGAAAAGGTTAACGTAGAACATAGAACATTACAGCACAGTACAGGCCCTTCGGCCCTCGATGTTGCGCCGTCCTGTGAAACCCCTCTAAAGTCCCTCTATACTATTTCCTTATCGTCCATATGCCTATCCAATGACCATTTAAATGCGTTTAGTGTTGGCGAGTCCATTACTGTTGCAGGCAGGGCATTCCACGCCCTTACTACTCTCTGAGTAAAGAACCTACCTCTGACATCTGTCCTATATCTATCTCTCCTCAATTTAAAGCTATGTCCCCTCGTGCTGGACATCACCATCCGAGGAAAAAGGCTCTCAATGTCCACCCTATCTAATCCTCTGATCATCTTGTATGCCTCAATGAAGACACCTCTTAACCTTCTCTCTAACGAAAACAGCCTCAAGTCCTTCAGTCTTTCCTCATAAGATCTTCCCTCCATACCAGGCAACATCCTTGCAAATCTCCTCTGCACCCTTTCCAGTGCTTCCACATCCTTCCTATAATGTGGCGACCAGAACTGCACGCAATACTCCAAATGCGGCCGCACCAGAGTTTTGTTCAACTGCAACATGACCTCATGGCTCCGAAACTCAATCCCTCTACCAATAAAAGCTAACACACCGTACGCCTTCTTAACAACCCTCTTAACCTGGGTGGCAACTTTCAGGGATCTATGGACATGGACACTGAGATCTCTCTGCTCGTCCACACTACCAAGAATCTTACCATTAGCCCAGTACTCTGACTTCCTGTTATTCCTTCCAAAATGAATCACCTCACACTTTTCTGCATTAAACTCCATTTGCCACCTGTCAGCCCAGCTCTGCAGCTTATCTATGTCCCTCTGTAACTTGTCACATCCTTCTGCACTGTCCACAACTCCACCGACTTTAGTGTCATCTGCAAATTTACTCACCCATCCTTCTACGCTCTCCTCCAGGTCATTTATAAAAATGACAAACAGCAGCGGCCCCAAAACAGATCCTTGTGGTACACCACTAGTAACTGGACACCAGTCAGAACATTTCCCATCAACCACCACCCCTTGTCTTCTATTAGCTAACCAATTTCTGATCCAAACTGCTAAATCACCCTGAATCCCATGCCTCTGTATTTTCTGCAATAGCCTACCGTGGGGGACCTTATCAAATGCTTTACTGAAATCCATATACACATCAACTGCTTTACCCTCATCCACCTGTTTGGTCACCTTCTCGAAGAACTCAATGAAGTTTGTGAGGCACGACCTACCCTTCACAAAACCATGTTGACTATCTCTAATCAAATTATTCCTTTCCAGATGATTATACATCCTATCTCTTATAAACCTTTCTAAGACTTTTCCCACAACAGAAGTAAGGCTCACTGGTCTATAGTTACCGGGGTTATCTCTACTCCCCTTCTTGAACAAGGGGAAAACATTTGCTATCCTCCAGTCCTCTGGCACTATTCCTGTAGACAAAGATGACTTAAAGATCAAAGGCTCAGCAATCTCCTCCCTAGCTTCCCAGGGAATCCTAGGATAAATCCCATCCGGCCCAAGGGACCTATTTATTTTCACATTTCCAGAATCGATAACACCTCCTCCTTATGAACCTCAAGCCCTTCTAGTCTAGTAACCTGTATCTCAGTATTCTCCTCGATGACTTTGTCTTTTTCCTGTGTGAATACAGACAAAAAATACTCATTTAGCATCTCTCCTATCTCCTCGGACTCCACGCACAACTTCCCACTACTGTCCTTGACTGGCCCTACTCTTACCCTCGTCATTCTTTTATTCCTGACATATCTAACGTCTAACATAGCTAACGTTATATAACGTTTCAAGACTGTGTGGACCAGGTAAGGATGACAGACTTAGAATCATAGAATCCCTACAGTGCAGGAAGCCATTCGGCCCATCGAGTCTGCAAGGACCCTCTACTGAGGCCCACTCTCCCACTCTATCCCCATAAGCCCACGCATCGATCATGGCAAATCCACCTAACCTAGACATATTTTGACTGTTGGGACGGAACCAGAGCACCTGGAGGAAACCCACCTAGACACGGGGAGAAATGCACAGACATTTATCCAAGGCCGGAGTCGTGGTGGGTCTGCGCTGTGAGGCAGCAGTGCTAACCACTGTGTCACCATGCACCCCCTCAAAGTCATCAGCGAACCAAAGACCCAATTGATGGGCTGAGACTGGGATTAGGGAAGGGGATCAGAGTGAAGGTGTAAAGATTATGGGTGAAGATTTGGAGTTATGGGCTGAGATTGGGATTAGGGAAGGGGATCAGAGTGAAGGTGTAAAGATTATGGGTGAAGATTTGGAGAAAGTGAGTAGCTTCTAGTATCTGAGAGAAGATGGAAGTTTGGAAATGAAGAATCAGATGAGCTCTGGTTGGAGCAATTGGAAGAAGTGCGATGGAATGTTATGTGACAGAAAATTGTCATTGAAACTGAAAAGGAAGAATCAATAAGACAACTGTGAGACTGGCCTTGTTATATCGTGCAGGAACTTGGACTACATCAAGAAGAGAGGAACAACTACTGGATAAGAATGAGATTTAGATGCTGAGATGGATGTGTGGAGTGATAAGAACGGACAAGATCAGGAACCAGTCCGTCGGGGGAAGAGCAAAATCAAATCACAGTAGTTACTTGTGAACACATTGGTGTCTCAGCAGATTGGATAACTCAATGAATCCTTTCCCACAGTCGGAGCAGGTGAATGGCCACTCTCCAGTGTGAATTTGCTGGTGTGTGAGCAGGTTAGCTGACTGAGTGAATCCCTTCCCATACTCAGAGCAGGTGAATGGCCTCTCCCCAGTGTGCACGCGCTTGTGTTTCAGAAGAGTGGATAAATCATTGAATCTCTTCCCACATACGGGGCAGGTGAACGGTCTCTCTCCAGTGTGAGTTTGTTGATGTACAGTCAGGTATGTTGATCGTCTAAACCCAGTGCCACAGTGAGAGCACCTGAACGGTCTCTCGTCAGTGTGAACACGTTGATGGGACATCAATTGTCCAGAACTTTTATAGCACTTCCCGCAGTCTGCGCATTTAAAAGGTCTCTCGCCAGTGTGAACCCGCTGGTGTATCAGCAGGTCGGATGACCGAGTGAATCCCTTCCCACACTCTGAGCAGGTGAAAGGTCTCTCCCCAGTGTGAGTGAGTTTGTGTAAATGCAGGCTGCCGGACTGAGTGAATGCCTTCCCACACTCGGAGCAGGTGAATGGTCTCTCTCCACTGTGAACCCGCCGGTGTCTCAGCAGGTGGGATGACCGAGCGAATCCTTTCCCACACTCAGAGCAGGTGAACGGCTTTTCCCCAGTGTGTACTCTCTGGTGTATCAGCAGGTGGGATGACTGAGTGAATTTGTTCCCACACTTGGAGCAGGTGAACGGCTTTTCCCCAGTGTGAACTCGCTGGTGTGTTAGCAGGTGGGATGACTGAGTGAATCCCTTCCCACACTCGGAGCAGGTGAACGACCTCTCCCCAGTGTGAACTCGCCGATGATTCAGCAAGGTGGCTGACCGAGTGAATCCCTTCCCACACTCGGAACAAATGAATGGTCTCTCCCCAGTATGAACTCGCTGGTGATTCTGTAGCGCAGATAAATGAGTGAATCCTTTCCCACAGTCTCGACATTTCCACAACTTCTCCCTGTTGTGACTGCGCTTGTGTCTTGAGAGGCTTGATGACTGGTTGAAGCCTCGCCCACACACAGAACACTTGTACGGTTTCTCTTCACTGTGAACGGTGCTTTTTTCTTCCATATTTAAAATCCGATCACATTCAGGTTATAATAAAATAGGCAACTCCGCCTGATCCTGATGTGATGTTGGTTTCAGTTTCCTGAAATGAAATGAAAATCGCTTATTGTCACAAGTAGGCTTCAAATGAAGTTACTGTGAAAAGCCCCTAGTCGCGTTCGGGGAGGCTGGTACAGGAATTGAACTCACGTGACTGGCCATATTCTGCTTTACAAGCCAGCTCTTTAGCCCGTTGTGCTAAACCAGCCCCTGACCAGACTGCAAACTGTCCCCTTGTAATACCCTGTGAAATTGATTTAAAACAGAAAAAAGGGAGTGAGAGCGAATCCACAAGAACACAAAGGCAGGTGGTGAAATTGAGCCGAATGATTCTGGTCATTTGTGGGGCCAGCACTGGGAAAAAGTGACCATGAAAACTGCTGGATTGTCATAAAAACCCAACTGGCTCAATGATGTCCTTCAGACAAGGGAACCTGCCACCCGGTCAGGGGCTGTACAAGAGTTTGGACACGCGTGGGCAGTTGGGGACGTTGTGTTTTTTCTTTGGATTCTTTTTTCTTTTTTATATGTATATATACACACACACATGTGTTGGCCCACGCGACTGTTTAAGAAATGTTAATGTGTTAAATTGTGAAAATTTTAAATGCTACAATAAAATGTTTTCTGGAAAAAAAAAGAGTTTGCCCACTATGGGTGAAGAGAGATGATGGCATTGCTGCATCATGGCTGGGTGTAAATCCTGTAACTCCTTATCTAACAACATTGTTTGAGTCCTTTCACAACACGGACTGCATGGTTGAAGAAGGCAAAACATCATCTTCTCCATAGATAACTGGGGATTGGCAATATTTGCTGCTGTCTTGTTGGTGACACCCAAATCCCAAGAATAAATCTGACAAAATATGTACATATAAAACAGATCAAAATCACCTCCAGGAAAACGTGTTCCTAAATGTCAGTTTATAACCCAATCTCCCTTGGAATCTACTCCCTTGACAATTTCAAATCTGAAATCATTGCTCCAAACTGGGGTACAAAGTCCTCAGGGTTAAACCCAGAAGCTTCTCCTCCATCTCCACTCCAGCCAGACTGAAACAACAAAACAAAGGGAATTGTCCAAGACCCTGGAAAGAAAAAAACCTGCAGGGATATGAGGAAAGAGCAGGAGAGCGGGAGAGGCTGATTAGTTCTTGCAAAGAGCATAGGCATGATGGGCTGAATGGCCTTCACCTGTACTGTAATATTTCAATGATTCTGTGGAAAAAGGAACTCTCCAGGAGGCCAGAGACCAACTTTCACAAGCAATATCCACCCAGATAACAGTAAAATACCAAACATAGTTAAAAAAAAACCCACTATTAGAGGAAAAAGAAGTTAAACAATGGCAGAGAGGTGTTCAGTGAGGGCAGAGCTGAAACAGAGCAATGGGTGAACATGGATTCAGATCCACAGTAAAGGAGCCAAACCTGCCCCAGAGCCCTGGAACCTGAGCACAGATAACAAAGCACAACACTAAAAACTCTAAATTATGAATGTTCAACAATTCTCACCTCTGGAACAATTTCACCATTTTCAAATTTAAAATCTCCTGCTGGAGCCTGCAGCTGGAGAGCTATCAGAAGCACTGGAATCAGAGGAAATCGCAGTCTTCAAAGCTCCTGACTATAAAAAGAGATTACAATTGTCAGTTGTGGTTAGAAATTAAGAGAGAAACATTTTTTTCTGACTTCAGATTGCTATGTGAAAATCCTCCTCTTCTAAACCCCTGTAAAACAAGTTTCCAAAATCCAGTCAATCCAGTATATAAATTCATAACATTCCCTCCTCCTGTTTCCTAGCACTGGATTACGTGAACTGGGATCTGCTTACATTGGAAGCAGGTTGGGAAAGATTCGCTGAGTTGATTCCTCACATGAAGGGATTTGTTTTATGAGGAAAGGTTGGGCAGGTTACATATACTCATTGCCATTTAGTTAAATGAGACGTTATCTTACTGAAGCATATATAAGATTCTGAGGGAAGTTGGCAGGGTAAGTCCTGAAAAGATGTTTCCTCTCAATAGTGAATCAAGAATTGCAGGGACAGTTTGATGAGGAGCAATTGCTTCTTTCAGAGGACCAGTAGCCGGTGGAATTCTCTCCCCCAGTGAGCAGAGGAGGCTGTGCCATTGAGTATATTAAAGGTTGTGTTATGCACCATTTTTACCTACAAGGCAGTCAAAATGTTAGGGAGGATGGGGCCAGGGGAAAATAGAGTTAAGACTATGATCAGATGAGACACGAGTTTACTGAATGGCAGAGCAGCCTTGATTGTCCAAGTGGCCTCTTTCTGCTTCAAATTCTGATCTTATCCTTCTGTTATTGGGATGGCTGCACATGTGCCCGACAGAACCTCCCTCCTCTAAAGATAGCGGCCTTTAACCTGTACCTTTCTCAATGAGACAAACATTTCTCTCCTGGTCACTGGAACCCTGAAGCTCTGCCAGACCAAAGAAATGCAGTTTAACTGGGTTGGCCATGCTAAATTTCCTCTTAGTGTCATAGAACATAGAACAGTACAGCACAGAACAGGCCCTTCGGCCCTCGATGTTGTGCCGAGCAATGATCACCCTACTCAAACCCACGTATCCACCCTATACCCGTAACCCAACAACCGCCCCCCCCCCCAACCTTACTTTTTAGGACACTACGGGAAATTTAGCATGGCCAATCCACCTAACCCGCACATCTTTGGACTGTGGGAGGAAACCGGAGCACCCGGAGGAAACCCACGCACACACGGGGAAGACGTGCAGACTCCGCACAGACAGTGACCCAGCCGGGAATCGAACCTGGGACCCTGGAGCTGTGAAGCATTTATGCTAACCACCAGGCTACCGTGCTGCCCAAATGATTAAGTGAGTTATGGGTATAGGGTGGGGGCGTGGGCAAGTTGTTCTTTCCCAGGGTGGATGCAGACTGGACGGGCCGAATGGCTCCTTCTGCCGGGATTCTGATTCTCTCCATTGTCAGCAGGATGTCCGCGCATGCGCTCTGCTCCCCGCTGAAAGAAGATGGCGGCCGCGGAACTGGGCCTGATCCCGGATAAAAGCTCCACAGCTGCAAACGCGCGACCTGCAAGATCTTATTCCGGCCTTGGGGCCTGCACCTGGTATTGATGAAACCACCGCTCCCTCTCCACCCGCGGTACCCGGCTCCATTCCTCTCTCCGCCCCGACTCACACTTGCAGAAAAATAAACCGTTCCCGCACTGGCAGGGCTCCCAGAAAAGTGACACTGCGCATGCTCCGAGTACAGCACTGCGCCTGCGCACCGGCTCCTGTCGAGTGAATAGGACACATTCACAGCCGCCAGGAATGTTGGGTAATAGCCGTACCATTGACAGCTCGAAAATAACTTTGTTACCAATTGAGATAAATTAATATAAAAATCTCAGATTGTGAATTGGTGATCTGCTATGTTCCATATGGGGCTAAATTTCCCCTTAGTGCCGAAACGGGGCTGGTTTAGCACAAGGCTAAATCGCTGGCTTTTAAAGCAGGCCAGCAGCACGGTTCAATTCCCATACCAGCCTCCCGAACAGGCGCCGGAATGTGGCAATGAGAAGCTTTTCACAGTAACTTCATTTGAAGCCTAGTTGTGACAATAAGCGATTTTCATTTCATTTCAAAAGGTTAGGTGGTGTTACGGGGATAGGGTGGAGGTGTGAGCTTAAGTAGAGTGCTCTTTCCAACGGCCGGTGCAGACTTCCTGGGATGAATGGTCTCCATCTGAACTGTAAATTCTACGATTTAAATTCTATGATTTCTGAACGTTCTCCATTGCGTGCAAGCAGAGGTTTTCCGGCTTTTATGCGTTTCCCTCTCTCTCTCTTCCACTGATGGTGCTGACTCTGGCTAGCTCCAATCACAGTCAGTGATCCCTGTCTATGATACTGAATATTCACTGTTTTGTAGAATGATACAGTACAGATGGAAATTATTTGGCCCACGATGTCTGTTCTAGATCTTTTAAAAGTCATAAGAACAGGAGTAGGCCATTCAGCCCCTCAAGCCTGTGTCACCATTTAATGAGATCATGGTTGATCTGTGGCCTAATTCCATACACCTGCCCTTTGTTAATATCCCTGAATATCTTTGCTTAACAAAAATCTATCTCAGATTTAAAATTAATAACTGTTCTAGCCGCAACTGCTGTTTGTGGGAGGGAGTTCCAAACATTTACCAAACTAATTTAATTTAATAATCTTTATTGTCACATTAACACTACAGTGAAGTTACTGTGAAAAAACCCTAGTCATCACATTCCGGTGCCTGTTCGGGCACACTGAGGGAGAATTCAGAATGTCCAAATAACCTAACAACACGTCTTTTGGGACTTGTGGGAGGAAACCGGAGCACTTGGAGGAAACCCATGCGTACACAGGGAGAACGTGCAGACTCCACACAGACAGTGACCCAAGCCAGGGAATCGAACCCGAGACCCTGGAGCTGTGAAGCAACAATACTACCCACTGTGCTACCATGAACCTTTGAGTGAAGAGGTGTTTCCAAACACCTCTCCTGAACTGTCTAGCCCGAATTCCTGGACTCTGCCCCTAGTTTTCGAACTGCCGTGCGATAGTTAGTTTATTTTTATCTACTCTGTCTTTCCCTGTCTTGAATACTTTGATCAGATCACCCCTTAACTTTCTAAATTCATGAAAAATATGCATAATTTGTGTAATCTCTCGTGTAACTTAACCTCTGTAGTCCAGGTATCATTAATGTAAACCTATGTTGCTCTCCCTTCAACGCTAATATATCCTTCCTGAGGAGTGGTGTCAGAACTGCTCACAGTATTCCAAGTGGGGTCTAAACAGGGTTTTGTATAGTTGCATCATAAGTTCTGTGTCTTTGTACTCCAATCCTCAAGATATAAAGGCTAGCATTCGATTAGCCTTTTTGATCATTTTCTGCACTTGTTCATGGCATTTTAAGGATCTGTGCACCTTAACCCCAAGTCTATTTGGACACAAACTCTATGTAATCTCTATCCATTTAGATAGTACTCTGCTCCATCCTTTTCGGTCCAAAATGGGTAACCTGAAACTTGCTGACATTAAATTCAATCTGCCACACTTTTGCTCATTCAGCAAGTCTGTCACTATCTCCTTGCAATTTTATGCAATCATCTGGACTGTCTACAATGTCACCTAACATTGTACCATCAGCAAATTTGGTTCATGTCTTTCCATGCCATCATTGAAGTTATTAATGAATAGTGTGAATAATTGAGGCCCCAACACAGATCCCTGTGGTACACCACTAGTCACATCCTAGCAATTAGAATACTTACCAATTATCCCCACTCTTGTTCGCCTGTCAGCTAAACAATTTCCTAACCATGTAAATAATTTTGCCTCAACTTCATGGCCTTCCACTTTATTTTATTTTAAATGTATTTTATTACATGTATCAAAACAGGTTACAGCAAACAAACACCTCTTAAATGTACTTCCCAACAATCAACTGTGCAGTCTGTACAGATTTTTCTGCTTTTTCACCCCCCCCCCCCCCACCCACCCCTCCCCCGCAACGAACAGCCCCTCAAACACGGTCACAAACATTCCTCAGCTTTCCTCTAACCCCCCTGAAGAGCCGCTTAACTCATACTTTATCTTCTCTTCTCTAATCACAGGAAGTCGTACAGGTCACCCAACCAAGACACTACCCCCGGGCCTTCCACTTTAGTTAAGTCTCTTATGTGGAACTTTGTCAAATGTCTTCTGGAAGTTCATATAAATAAAATCCATAAACATTCTACTGTCCACTACCTTCGTCACATCTTCAAAAAATTCAATAAGATTTTATAAAATTAATTTACCGGATGTGGGTGTTGCTGGTTAGGCCAACATTTATTGTACATCCCTAGTTGCCTTTCAGAAGGCGATGGTGAGCTGCCTTCTTGAACTGCTGCAGTACCTGACGTGTAGGTACACCCACAGTGTTGTTAGAGAGGAGTTCCAGGATTTTGGCCTAGCGACTGTGAAGGAACGTCTTTATATTTCCAAGTCGGAATGGCAAGTGACTTGGAAGGGAACCTCCAGATGGTGGGATCCCAGGTATCTGCTGCTCTTGTCCTTCTGGATGGTAGTGTTGTGGGTTTGGAAGGTGCTGCCGAAGGAACCTTAGCGAGTTATTGCAGTGCATCTTGTAGATGGTACACACGGCTGCCACTGTTCGTCGGTGATGGAGGGATTGAATGTTGGTGGAAGGGGGAGCAGTCAAGCAGGCTCCTTTGTCCTGGATGGTGTTGAGGTTCTTTAGTGTTGTTAGAGCTGCACTAATCCAGGCAAGTGGAGAATATTCCATTATATTCTTGACTTGTGCCTTGTATATGGTGGACAGGCTTTAAGGGGTGTGGAGGAGAGGGGGATGGCAGGAGGCGAGTTAATTCCCGTAGGATTCCTAGCCTTTGACCTGCTCTGGTAGCCACATTATTAATATTGCTAGTCCAGTTCAGTTTCTGATCAAAAGTAACCCCCATGATGTTGATTTTGGAGGATTCAGTGATGGTAATGCCATTGAATATCAAGGGGTGATGGATAGATCCTCTCTTGTAGGAGATGGTGTGGTGTGAATGTAACTTGCCACTTGTCACCGCAAGCCTCGATATTGCCCAGTTTTTGCTGCATTTGAACATGGATTGCTTCATTTTCTGAGAAGTCACAAATGGTGATGAACATTTTGAAGTCATCTACGAGCGTACCAACTTTTGACCATATGATGGAAGGAAGTTAATTGATGAAGCAGCTGAAGATGGTTGGGCCAAGGACACTACCCTGAGGAACTCCTGTAGTGATGTCCTGGAGCGGAGATGATTGACCTCCAACCACCATAATCATCTTCCGTTGTACCGGGTATGACTCCAACCAGCGGCGAGTATTCCCCCGATTCCATTCACTCCAGTTCTGCTCAGGCTCCTTGCTGTCAAGGGCAGTCACTCGCATCTCAACTCTGGCATTCAGCTCTTTTGTCGTGTTTGAATCAAGGCTGTAATGAGGTCAGGAGCCAATTTACCTTGATGGAACCCAAACTGAGTGTTCATGTGCAGGCATGACTTTCCCTTCATGAATCCATGCTGGGTCCCCTGATTGACCAAAGTTTTTTGAGCTGTTCAGCTACCCATTCCTTTTTAAAAAAATAAATTTAGATTACCCAATTTTTCCAATTAAGGGGCAATTTAGTGTGGCCAATCCACCTACTCTGCACATTTTTGGGTTGTGGGGGCACAACCCACGCAGACACGGGGAGAATGTGCACACTCCACACGGACAGTGACCCAGAGCCGGGATCGAACCTGGGACCTCAGCGCTGTGAGGCGGCTGTGCTAACCACTAGGCCACCGTGCTGCCCCCAGCTACCCATTCCTGATTATAGACTCCAGCAATTTCCCCACCACAGATGTTCGGCTACACCGTCTGTAATTCCCTGGTTTACCCCTTTCACCCTTCTTAAAAGTGGAGTGACATGTGCAATTTTCCAATCCAGAGGGACTATTCGTGAATCGAGGGATCTCTGGAAGATTATAGTCCGGGTATCATCAATGTGCTCCCCTACTTCCTTTAACACCCTCAGATGGAACCTGTCAGGTCCTGGGGATTTGTCACGCTTTAGTGCCATTAATTGCCCAGTTACTGAGGCTATACTTATGTTAATTGTATGAAATCCCTGTTCTTTACCGACTAGTCATTTTTATGGGACTTCCAGAAAAATATCCTCCTTTTCAACTGTAAACACTGAGACAAACTAATTGTTCAACATGTCTGCCATTTCCCCATGATCACTGACAATATCCCCATTTTCAGCTTTTAGTGGGACTGTATTACTCTTGTCCACCCACTTTTCTTTCATATTATAAAAACTCTGCTTTTTGATTTTGATGTGCATTACAAGTTTCCTTTCATAATCCGTTTTAGCTCTTATAATCTTCTTTGTGATCCTTTGCTGGTCTTTGCATCTCTCCCATTTGTCCAGACCTGTGCATGTTTTGCATTTTTGTGACCCCTCACGTTTAGTTTTTTGCTGTCCCAAACTTCTTCAGTTGTCCATGGCTGTTGTTCTGTGTGAAGGGATATACACTTGCTCTGTATCTCATTAAATGTTTCTTTAAATATTCTCCACAGATCTTCAGTTGTTTGACCCATTAACAGATGTTCTCGGTTTGCCGTGGACGGTCTCTGTCTCATTCCGTTAAAATCAGCCTTACCCAAGTCTAAAATTCGAGTATATGATTTGTGTTTTTCACTTTTAAACCCGACATTGTATTCAGTCATGTTGTGATCACTCTTTGATAAATGTTCCCGCACAGTTAGTCTACTAATTAAATTTGATTCATTACTCAGAACTAAATCTAATATAGCCTGTCCCCTTGTTACATCTGGATCAAATTGTTGCAGGAAACTATCCCGGACACATTCCAGAAATTTACCACCTTTCTGACAGCTCCTTGTCTGCCTCTCCCAATCTATGTGTCAGTTAAAATCCCCCATTAATACTACTCTGCCTTTGATACACACATGCCTAATTTCTGCATTTATACAATCTAACACTCAGAACTGGCACCAGGGCACCGATACACAACACCCATTACAGTTTTAGATCTTTTTCTGTTCCACCGATATGCTCTCCACTGGATTCATTCCCTCCATTTATCCTCCCTCACCATAGAGGAGACAGTATATCTAATCAGTAAGGCTACTCAGCCCTCTCTGCCATCTTCCCCGTCCCTCCTGTAAACTTTATAATCAGCTTTATTTAGTTCCCAGTCCCGACCGTCCTACAGCCATGTCTCTGTAATACTTACTGCATCATAATCTTTAATTTGAATTTGCACCTGCAGCTCATCTAGTTTATTCCTTACACTCCGTGCATTAGTTTGTCGAACTCTTACTTCGGCGAGACCCCCAACATGCCCCTCAGCACTGTTGCTTTATTCACTTGTTTATTATTTACCTCTTTTGGTTTAACCAGTATACTCACGGTAGTAATTTTTTTAATATTTAGAGTACACAATTATTTTCCCAATTAAGGGGCAATTTAACATGGCCAATCCACGTACACTGCATATCTTTTGGGATTGGTCAAGTGAGGCCCACGCAGATACAAGGAGAATGTGCAAACTCCACACGGACAGTGACCCGCGGCCTGGATCGTACCCGGGTCCCTGGTGCCATGAGACAGCAGTGCTAACCACTGTGCCACCGTCCCACCCTTATACTTATTGGCATTTTGCCATTGGCTGCAGTTCCTGAACTTAGGTTCCGGACTATTTCTTTACTCTCTATCCTGCTACTTGTTTTTGGAACTGTATTGACTTCCCACTCCCCAGAGTCTACCAAATATGTTCAGGCCAGACTGAAGGGTCATGGTGTTGTGATCTCACTTAAAGAGTGTGGAGCAGTCGCAGCATCTGGGTTACAATGAACATTCATCTTCTGAAAGCCCTTGTGTGGCCGGTGACAATGTGCGGCTGTGAAAGCTGCAGCATCAAGAAGCCGGACGAGGCTCCAATAAAAGTGTTTGAATTGAAAGGACTCATACGGATATTCTGTCTGTCATGGTCGGCAAAGTGGACGAATGAGCGGGTGCTGGAGAAAGCTGGTGTTCAGAGGAACCAGTTTGAGGCAGTGATATCAAGGAAGCTCACGTATTTTGGACATGTGTTGTGAATAGGAAGGGAGTGTTTGGACAAAGAGGTAATGCCAGGCACCTGGAAACTGTGTACAAGGAAAGCCCAAAAGTGGCCTGGGTGGATAGTATCAGAATGTGGTCTGGCCTCTCGATGGGACAGGCAGTGAGAGCAGCGGAGAAATCAGTGAGAAAGATTGTCTAGACAGCGCTCAACACTTGGAATGAGGACGGATGAAAGACAAGACAGGACACCTTTTGCGGTAGGCGAAAGACTATTTACTAAACAGGATAAAATTAATGTACTATATCTGCATTTGCAGATCATTGCAGTGGAAATGTGCTCTTGCTCAAAGAGAATCAGTCCACTGGAGTGAAAATTGGAAGACCGACCAGTCCAGAGGGAAACCCTCTGACCTTCCCTGTTCACCAAATGTCAGAGTGAACATGGTTCAGTCCTGGCTGTGATTAACAGCAGAATCCAACCCCTCTAATTACTTGTGGACTCGCTGGTGCCTCCGCAGATGGGATGCATTTCTGAATCCTATCCCACACACGGAGCAGATAAACGGCTTCTCATCAGTGTGAACTCGCTGGTGTGTCAGCAAGTTAGATGAATTGGTAAATCCCTTGCCACACACGGAGCAGGTGAATGGTCTTTCCCCAGTGTGAACTCGCTGGTGTGTCAGCAGGTTGGATAAAATAGTAAATCCCTTCCCACAGACAGAGCAGGAGAATGGTCTCTCCCCAGTGTGAACTCTCTGGTGTATCAGCAGGTTGGATGAATTAGTGAATCCCTTCCCACACAGTAAGCAGGTGAATGGTCTCACCCCAGTGTGAATTTGCTGATGTGCCATTAGGCAGGATGAATCTCTGAATCCTTTCCCACATTCGGAGCAGGTGGATGGTCTCTCCCCAGTGTGAACTCGCTGATATCTCAGCTGGTTGGATGAATTAGTAAATCCCTTCCCACACACTGAGCAGGTAAATGGCTTCTCCCCGGTATGAACTCGCTGATGTGTTAGCAGGCTGGATGAATCTCTGAATCCTTTGCCACACATGGAGCAGGTGAATGGGCTCTTCCCAGAGTGAACTCGATGATGTCTCAACAAGTCAGACGAATTAGTAAATCCCTTCCCACAATGAGAGCAGGTGAACGGTCTCTCCCCAGTGTGAGTACGTCGATGAGTTTCCAGCTCAGATGGGAAAGTGAATCCCTTCCCACAATCTCCACATTTCCATGGTTTCCTCATAGTGCTGGTGTCCGTGTCTCGGTGCTTTTCCAGGCACACTGATCGTAAAATGGCCGAATGACGCCGTCAGATCTTGCTTTTAATATTCTATTAAAGGAGATTAGAATTGTCATCACTGTCAGTACAGCTCACAAATTCAGAACAGACAAACGACTCACACTGTGGAACATGCTTTCCTATCTCATTCCCCAAATGCTGTAACTTTCCACCCACTGCTCCGAATATATTTAATGATGCAGCCTCCACTGTTCTCTGGGGAAGAAAATTGCAAAAACTATCCACCCTCTGAGGGAATAAATTTCTCCTCATTCACCTGAGGAAGGAGCTGCGCTCCGAAAGCTAGCCATTCAAAACAAACCTGTTGGACTTTAACCCGATGTAGTGAGACTTTGTACCGTGTCCACTCCAGTCCAACGCCGGCATCTCCATATCACATAAAGAGGGCGCCCGTATTTCGCACCTTTCATTTACTCAAACATTTTCTCTCCTGGTCACCGGGACCCTGAATCTGCTGCTCCGCCAAAATGACCGCGCATGCGCCCCGCTCCCTATTGAACGGAGATGGCGCCGCTGGAACTGGGCCTTTCCCGGATAGAAGCTCCGCAGCTGCAAACTCGGGACATGCAGGATCTGATTCCGGCCGTGGGGCCTGTACCAGGTGTTTATGAAGCCTCCGTTCCCTCTCCACCCGGACTCACAGCTCCATTACTCACTCCGCCCCACCGACTCTAACCCACCACAAAGGCGCTCCCGCACTGGCAGGGCTCCGAACAAAGTGACAATGCGCATGCTCCAGATACAGCCTCGACTGCGCATGCACCGGAGACACCACTGCGCAAGCACCGTGACACCACTGCGCATGCTCCGGATACAGCACTGCGCCTGCTCACTGGCCTCCTGTGGAGTGAATAGGGCACATTCACAACCGCAGGGAATGATTGGTAATAGTCCTACCAATCAAATCCGAAACACTCAACCAAATAACTTTGTTACGATTTGAGATTAATTAATTAAAAATCTCAAATTGTGAATTGGTGATCTACTATGTTCCGTTTTCTCAGTGTTCTCTTGTGTGACCACGCAGAGGTGTTCAAGCTTCTATGCTGTTTCCTCTCTTACCTCCTCTCATGGTACTGACTCTGGCTGGGTTCAATCGCGCCGTCACTGGTCCCTCTCGCTTTCTCTCTCTATTCCTGATACTGAATATTCAGTGTTTCACAGAATGATACTGCATGAATGGAAGTCGTTTGGCCCATTAGACTTGTACTGGCTCTTTGGAAGATCTCTTCATTGAATCCCACAGCCCTGCTGGCAGAGTGAGAACAATGTGTATCTGCTGTTTTCCAATTGGATTGTTCATAGTCACATTCACCCCTGTGGAAAACAATGATTTGCCCGTTTTCTTTTAGAATACCCAATTCATTTTTTCAATTAAGGGACAATTTAGCGTGGCCAATCTACCTACCCTGCACATCTTTCGGTTGTGGGGGCGAAACCCATGCAAACACGGGAGAATGTGCAAACTCCACACCATCACAGCATTTAGCCTATCAATCTGAGGACATCATCATTATTATTGCCCTTGAATCTGTTGACAGAATCAACCACAATTCTGAAAGCTCCATTAGTTGTAACACTCTCAGTAAAAACACACAGCTTCTCCACAGCAGAAAGGAAATCACTCACACACCAGTCCAAACTCTGAATGATTTCGGATGTTGCTAGTAATTGTCCAGAACTAGTTGTTATTTGCGAGGTGAAGGTACATCAGTAGCAGGAGTTGGTGAAGAGGGTGATGGTAATAACCAGGCAGTCTGACTCACCAGGAATGCTGCTCTAGAGGAGGGTCCATGGGATCCACCCAAAGTACAATCATTGGCACCGGTATGACAGACTCCAGATAAACCTGATTTCAAACACTTGTCAGGACCCTTACCCTAACGTGAGAATGGTAAAGAGGTCATAGACTTTCCCTTATCTCTCACAGCAAGGACTCACCCATCCTACATGATGAGGTTTTCTATCACAAAGAGACTCTAATTCGATTTGGGTCACATCTTGATGTCTTACAAAAAGATTTTTTGTTTAGGGATCAAATTGGGGGAGTGTTTTTGTCTTTCATGTCCCCATATGCTCATAATTAGTTCTGGTGGCTGAGGAAACACCAGGATGTTTATCAGCACCTGAACCTGTGTCCAAACTAATCCAGTCATGCAGCAGGAAGACTAATTGGGAAGTTCCACATGATGGTCGGGATAAATTGGGAAGAACAAGTCTTTTATGGGCTATTGAGAACTGAGGGAAGGAAGCATGGTATCTATGTTACTATGGAAATAAGTGTGTCAGGTACAAAATTTAAGAAGTCTGATAACTAGATTGAGAATAATTACTATGTTTGATTTTATCCAAAAGGGACTAGATGTGGATGGTCACCATGCTCGTGGACAATGTCATACGGTCACCACTCTTCAAATTTTCCTTTCTGAGCTCCAGCCAGGTAATATTAAACATTTAGGTGGGAAAGTCAAAGATCTGGTTCAGGGGAAGGTGCTCCTACAGACGTTTCACTGGGATAGTTCCATCCATGCTTGAATTGAAATTAACTATTGTTACCTGTTCCTGGATCTCCTGTTGTTAGTTGGAAGAAGTCTACCATGGACCACAGTTGGAATATTGTATACAGTTCTGTGGCACCCAGAACTGTACACAATATTCCAACTGTGGTCTAGCTAGTGTCTCATATAAGTTCAGCAGAACCAGCTTGCTACTGTACTCCATGCCCTTATTGTAGAATATTATAATAACCTTTAATAATTTTTATTGACACAAGTAGGCTTACATTAACACTGCAACGAAGTTACTGTGAAAAGCTCCTAGTCACCACATTCTGGCAGCTGTTCGGATTCACGGAAGGAGAATTCAGAATGTGCAATTCACCTAACAAACACGTCTTTCGGGAATTGTGGGAGGAAACTGGAGCACCCAGAGGGAAGCCATGCAGATACAGCCGACTCCACACAGACAGTGACCCAGCTGGGAATCGAACCTGGACCTGTGAAGCAACTGTGCTACCGTGCTGACCCATATGCCTTTTTAACTGTTCTCTTCACCTATCCTACCATCTTTAATGACTTATGCACATATACACATAGGTACCTCTGCTCCTGTACCTCACGGTGACACAGTGATTAGCACTGGTGCTTCACAGCACCAGGGACCCGGGTTTGATTCCGGTGAAACCTCCCGGCTGAGTCCAGCATCGGCAATGCGCATGCTCCACATCACCATGCCCGGGGAGTGATTGACGGCAGCTCTAGACCAATAGAAAGAAACTGGCGGGACTGGAGGACCCAGCTGCTCCTCCAGCCAATCAGAGTGAATCAGGGACGTGACTGAGCCCCAATCACCATCCTTTATTGGAGCATGCGCAGTGCCGATGATAGATCAGGATTTCGGCGGTCTGGCAGAAATTCTTAGCCGGTCAATTTCAGCTCGGGTGAGTCATAAGTCGGGTCCGGATGGGTCGGGAGGTTTCATAAACACTCCGTGTAGGCCCCAAATTCGGATTACGAAGCTCGGATACGGGAGTTGAATTGGCGATCGCTGCTCGGGCTTTTCCCCGAGACAGGCCCGGGTGACCGGGCGCATGCGGAGGGAGCGAGAGCCCCGGCTTTGTTCCGCCTCCCATTCACTCTGATTGGCTGAAGGAACTTGTTCGGTCCTCCAGCCCCGCCCCCTCTTCCTATTGGTCCGAACCTGCCGTCAATCAGTCTTCGGGCATTGTGAGCTGGGGCAAACCCTTCACAATCATGTGGAGATGCCGGTGTTGGACTGGGGTGAACTCAGTAAGAAGTCTGACACCAGGTTAATGTCCAATAGGTTTGTTTCAAATCACTAGCTTTTGGAACACTGCTCCCTCCTCAGGTGAATGAAGAGGTTTGTTCCAGAAGGAAACTCTGGCAGGTGGGCGGGGAGGATTCACAAACCCCCAATAAGCTCCCGAAGCGTGGTACGTTGGCTAGACCATGCAGACGCTGTGACAGCGGATGAACGGGTGTCGCGCGACAATGAATTGGGTACACTCAATTTATTTTTAAAAAGTAAACTTTCAATGAATTCAGATTTTACCTTCTGCCTTGGTGAGATTCATACCTGGGTGCCTGGAAGATCATTACAGTACAAAATATTTTTGTGACTCTGGAACATGATTTGGACAGTAAAGATATTAATTTTGGGTCAGGACAGTAAAAAATACATTTGAACATTTCTCTTCAGTGGATAAAAAAATATTGAAAATGGGATAAAGGTTGTTTGGCTGATAGTCAATCTTTTTTACTTTTAAAAAATAAATTTAGAATTCCCAATTCATTTTTTCAAATTAAAGGGCAATTTAGCGTAGCCAATCCACCTAACCTGCACACCTTTGGGTTGTAGGGGTGAAATGTGCAAACTCCACGCGGTCAGTGACCCGGAGCAAACCTGTGACCTCAGCGCCGTGAGACAGCAATGCTAACCACTGCACCACCGTGCTGCCCAAGTCAAACATTTTCCTGGTAGGTCAGGAGTCCTTTTGCTTCCCAATTGGCCGAGGAAGGCAGTGTGTCACAAGGATGGATGTGTTGACCGATTAATGGCTGGAGGAAATGAAATGAAAATGAAAATCGCTTATTGTCAAGAGTAGGCTTCAATGAAGTTACTGTGAAAAGCCCCTAGTCCCCACATTCCGGCGCCTGTTCGGGGAGGCTGGTATGGGAGTTGAACCGTGCTGCTGGCCTGCCTTGGTCTGCTTTAAAAGCCAGTGATTTAGCCCAGTGTGCTAAACCACCATCCAGGATGGTGACAGGTCATGTGATCAAACCTCCAGGAATACATTTAATCAAAGTTGGTGAGGAGAGAATGTTGTGAATTTCTATCCTAAACTGACAGTGTGGTTTCTGTAAATTTACAGGATACTGGAAGTGGAGGTTTAACAGGCGGGAAACGCAAACCAAACGTCACAGAGTCACTCGATTCATCAGAACCTGAATATCAGCAGCATCTGGGTGTGGAAGGTAAAAGGTTTGTCTGTTCGGGAAGATTTCAGGTCTCAGTGTGACTGGAAAAGCCCTGAGATTCACAAACCCCAGCTCTACCAAACCTGGAGAACTGTGTTCAGTTCTGGGCAACAAATCTAAGGAAGGATAGAATGGCCTCGGTGGGAGTGAGCACAGATTTACTGGAGTGATATCTGAACCCCCCGGGGTTGGGTTAAATTACAAGGCGAGATTAGACAAAAATGTCAGAGTCAGCTGGCAGCACGGTGGCACAGTGAGTAGCATTGCTGCCTAACAGCGCCGAGGTTGTAGGTTCGATCCAGGCTCTGGGTCACTGTCCATGTGCAGTTTGCACATTGTTTGCGTGTGTTTTGCCCTCACAGCCCAAAGATGTGCAGGGTAGGTGGATTGGAAAAAATGAATTGGGTACTCTAAATTTATTTTTTTAATTTAGAAAAACAAAAAATGTTAGTCATTATGAGCATAGAAGGGCATTCGGTCCATTGAGTCTATGCTAGCTCTCTAATCGGCACAGTGGTTAGCATTGTTGCTTCACAGCACCAGGGACCCGGGTTCGATTCCCGGCTTGGGTCACTGTTTGTGCGGAGTCTGCACGTTCTCCCCGTGGCTGCGTGGGGTTCCTCTTGAGTGCTCCGGTTTCCTCCCACAATTGCCAAAAGACCTGCTTGTTAGGTGAATTGGACATCCTGAATTCTCCCTCTGTGTACCCGAACAGGAGCCGGAGTGTGACGACTCGGGGATTTTCACAGTAACTTCATTGCAGTGTTAATGTCAGCCTAATGTGACACTAATAAATATTATTATTATCTGGAGCAATCCAGTCAGAGTCACTCTCCTGCTCTGTCTCTGTATCCTCACATGTTTATTTCTCTCAGGTTTCTATCCAATTTATTTTTAAAAAATTTTTTATTGTATCGACTTCCAAACACTGTTACAGGCAGCAAGTTTAAGGTCATTGCCACTGACTGTGTAAAAACATTCTTCCTCATACCTCCTGGACCATTTACATGCATAGATACGGAGCAACATAGAAAATAGGAAGCAGGAGGAGACCATTCGGCCCTTCGAGCCGGCTCCACCATTCATTACGATCAGAGCGGATTAGACTCAATAGCCTAATCCCGCTTTCCCCCCGTATCCTTTGATCCCCTTTATCTGAAGTGCTGCATCTAAATACTTCTTGAAAACATGCAATGTTTGGCTTTAATTAGTTCCTGTAGGCGACGAATTCCACAGGCTCACCACTCTCTGGGTGAAGAAATTTCTCCTCATCTCTGTCCTAAATGGTCTAGCCCCGTATCCTCAGACTGAGACCCCTATTTCTGGACACAGCCACTATCGGGAACATCCTTCCTGAATCTGTTGCCTATTTTTTTTTAAACATAAATTAGAGAGCCCAGTTTGTTTTTGGCAATTAAGGGGCAGTTTTAGCGTGGCCAATCTACCTACCCTGCACATCTTTGGATTTGTGGGGTGAGAACCCACGCAAACACAGGGAGAAGGTGCAAACTCACACAGACAGTGACCCGGGGCAGGGATCGAACCTGAGTCCTTGGCTGACATGAGGCAGCAGTGCTAACCACTATGCACCACCGTGCCACTCACTTTTATAGGTTTCTATGAGATCCCCCTCATTCTTCTGAACTCCAGCGAATACAATCCTAACCGATTCAACCTAACCTGCACATCTTTGAACTGTGGGAGGAAACCCACACAGACACGGGAAGAAAGTGCAAACTCCGCACAGTCAGTGTAGGAATTGAACCCAGGTCTCTGGTGCTGTGAGGCAGCAGTGCTAACCACTATGCCACCCCCTGTCTTGCAACCCTCGAGAAAAAAAATCCTCATCTCCATCTTAAACGGGTGACCCCTGACTTTGCAACAGTGACCCCCTTGTTCCAGATTCTCCCACAAGAGGAAACATCCTCTCCACATCCAGCCTGTCAAGACCCCTCAGGATCTAAAATCGTTCAATCCAGGTTTTACCCAAAACTTTAAATCTGTGTCCCGACTGCTTGTACGACCAGTGAATGGAAACAGTTTCTTTGTCCACCTGATGGAAATCTGGCATAATCTTGTGTCCCAGAATCAAATCTCCCCTCAACCTCCTTTGCTGGAACCATTCTGGTAAATCTCCTCTGCATCTTCTCAAGAACCTTCCCATTCTTCCTGAAGAGTGGTGACCAGAGCTTTATAAAGATTCATAGAATAGAATTAGAACCATAGAATTCCTACAGTGCAGAAGGAGGCCATTCGGCCCATCGAGTCTGCACTGATTCTCTGAAAGGGCACCCTGCCTCGGCCCACACCCCTACCCTGTCCCTGTAACCCCGTAGCCCCACCAAACCTGCCCATCCCTGGACATTAAGGGACAATTTATCAAGGCCAATCCACCTAATTTGCTTTTCTTTAGACTGTTTGAGGAAACCTGAGCACCGGGTGGAAACCCACGCAGACACTGGGAGAAAATGCAAACTCCACACAGTCACCAAGGCCGGAATTGAATCCGGATCCCTGGCGCTGTGAGGCAGCAGTGCTAATCACTGTGCCACCAGAAGCATAGTTTTCGTATCAATATTACTGTTTATGAAGCTCAAAATCAAATTTGCTTTGCCAACTACTCTCTTAATATTTCTTGTAGATATACAAAATCCCTCTTCACCTCTTTCTCTCTCCTCCCAAAGAGGCCAGTTGGGTTTTATAACAATCCAGCAGTTTTCATGGTCACTTTTTCCCAGTGCCGGCCCCACAAATGACCAGATTCATTCAGCTCAATTTCACAACCTGCCTTTGTGTTTTTGTGGGTTCTCTCTCACTCCCTATTTTCTGTTTTGAATCCGTTTCACAGGGTGTTTGAAGATGAGGCTTCAAAGTCCGGAAACTCAAACCAAACATCACATCAGGATCTGACAGAGTCCTCAATATATTGTATCCTGAATATCAGCGGATTTTGAACATGGAAGGAAAAAGCATCGTTCACAGTGGGGAGAAACCGTACACGTGTTGTGTGTGTGGACGAGGATTCACTCGATCATCAGGCCTCATGAGGCACAAATGCAGGCGCACTGAGGAGAAACCGTGGAAATGTGCGGACTGTAGGAAAGGATTCACTTACCCATCCAGCCTGGAAACTCATCGACGCAGTCACACTGGGGAGAGACCATTCACCTGCTCCAAGTGTGGGAAGGGATTTACTCAGTTCACGGCTCTGCGGAGTCACCAGCGAGTTCACACTGGGGAGAGACCATTCACCTGCTCGGAGTGTGGGAAGGGATTCATTCAGTCATCAGCCCTGCGGAAACACCAGCGAGTTCACACTGGGGAGAGACCGTTTCAATGTCCAGACTGTGGGAAGAGCTATAAAAGTTCTGGGGATCTGATCAGCCATCAACGTGTTCACACTGACGAGAAACCGTTTAGGTGCTCTCACTGCGGGACTGGGTTCAGACGATCATCTCACCTCTCTGTACATCAGCAAATTCACACTGGGGAGAGGCCATTCGCCTGCTCTAAGTGTGGGAAGAGATTCACTCAGTCATCCACCCTGCTGAGTCACTTGCGAGTTCACACTGATGAGAGACAGTTTCAATGTCCAGACTGCGGGAAGTGCTATAAACGTTCTGGGGAACTGATGAGCCATCAACGTGTTCACACTGATGAGAGACCGTTCAGGTGCTCACACTGTGGAACTGGGTTCAGACGATCATGTCACCTCACCGTACATAAGCGAATTCACACTGGGAAGAGACTATTCACCTGCGCCAAGTGTGGGAAGGGATTCACTCAGTCGTCCTCCTTGCTGAGTCACCAGCGAGTTCACACTGATCAGAGACCGTTTCAATGTCCAGACTGCGGGAAGTGCTATAAAAGTTCTGGGGAACTGATGCTCCATCAACGTGTTCACACTGACGAGAAACCGTTTAGATGCTCTCACTGCGGGACTGGGTTCAGGCGATCATCTAACCTCACTGTACATCAGCGAATTCACACTGGAGAGAGACCATTCACCTGCGCCCAGTGTGGGAAGGGATTCACTCAGTCATCTGACTTGCAGAAGCACCAGCGAGTTCACACTGGGGAGAGGCCATTCACCTGCTCCAAGTGTGGGAAGGGATTCATTCAGTCATCCGACCGGCAGAATCATCAGCGAGTTCACACTGGGGAGAGGCCATTCACCTGCTCCGAGTGTGAGAAGAGATTCACCACTTCATCCGCCCTGCTGAGACACCAACGAGTTCACAAATAACCACGGTGTTTGGATTTTGCTGTTCCTCACAATCAGGACTGAACCATGTTCATTTGGGTCTCTTTCTGCTGATAACAAACTCCAGCCCATTTACAGCGGCTATTCTGGCGAAAGTCAAATAAATCAGATGTGTTTTTAGTATCTCTGACACAGGTTAGTTCCTTTTGAAGTTCTCTCGCTCTCCCCTGTCTCTTCCAACCTCACCTCCAACAAGAAGTGTGAGGAGCTTGTGGAGCTTCTTTGTGACTGAGATTGAGTCAATCCGATCAGCTGCCTCTGCTGCTTCCCTCCCTTCCACGAGCCCACCAGACCAAACTGTCTCTAAATTTCATCCTTTCCCCAGCCCTGAACCCACCTCTTTCTCCAGTTTCTCTCCCATCTCCCCATATGCCCTCTCAGGGCTCACATTGTCAACATTTCTCACTCTTCAGGTACTGTCCCTCTGTCTTTCAAATCTGCCATCATCACCCCCTCAATAAAACAAACCCTTGACCCTGCCATCCTTACAAATTACTGCCCCATCTTCAACCTCCCTCTCCTCTCCAGACTATTTGAACATGTTGCCACCTCCCAAATCCTTGCCCATCTTTCCCAGAACTCCCATGTTTGAATCCCTTCAATCAGGTCTCTGCCCTGTCAGAGTGAAATACAAGAGACAAACAGAATCTTACCCGGAGAGAAAGACAGACAATCCGGGAGCTTGGATCCAACACGGATATGTCCATAAGACCAGAAGACAAGGGTAGCAGCACAGTCATTATCGAGAGACAACAATACCTGCTGGAGACAGGCAGACAACTAAACAATACCAAGCTACTTGGACCCATATACCCCAGACAGGAAGGAGAATTGGAGGCAGACTGGAAGAACTCAGACTCCAGACACATTAACCAAAAACAGATGGAATATCTGAGGGACAACAGGTAGAACCAAGGAGGGTCTAGCTGCTCCTTAAAATATCCAAACGCTGAATAATAATAATCTTTATTATTGTCACAAGTAGGCTTACATTAACACTGCAATGAAGTTACTGTGAAAATCTCCTAGTCAGCATACTCTGGCGCCTGTTCGGGTACACAGTGGGAGAATTCAGAATGTCCAATTCACCGAACAAGAGCATCTTTCGGGACATGTGGGAGGAAACCGGAGCACCCACAGGAAACCCACACAGACACGGGAGAAAGTGCAGACTCCGCACAGACAGTGGCCCAAGTGGGAATTGAACTCGGAACCCTGGTGTTGTGAAGCAACAGTGTTAACCACTGTGCCACCATCAGGGAAATACCACCAGACAGACCCATCGGATCAGACTGTGAGAGAAATTCCTACTGAATCAGTGCCGAAGGAGGCTATTTGGTCCATTCAGCCTGCACCAGTGCTTGGAAAGAGCACCCTACTTAAGCGCATGCCTCCACCATATTATGGGGCATCTTGACAATTACATGAATAGGATGGGAATAGAGGATAGGGAGCCCGGAAGCATTGAATGTTTTAGTTTAGCCGGGCAGCATGGTCGATGCAGGCTTGAAGAGCCGAAGGGCCTCTTCCTGTGCTGTACTTTTCTCTATTCTTTGTTTATCCCCGTAACCCAGTAACATCACCTAATCTTTATTTGGACACTAAGGGGCAATTTCACGGGGCCAATTCACCAAATATGCCCATCTTTAGACAGTGGGAGGAACCGGAGCACCCGGAGGGAACCCACACAGACATGGGGAGAATGTAAAAACTCCACACAGTCACCGAAGGCTGGAACGGCTGAAACATCAACACATTGCTCCTGGGAGTTAATGGTACAGTGGTTCGATAAATATAATCAGTGGATTAAAAAGGTGTGTAATGTAGAGTAATACCAGAAAATGCTAGATTAACTCAACAGGTCTGGCAGCATCATGGAATCCCTACAGTGCAGAAGGAGGCCATTCGGCCCATCAAGTTTGCACCAACCTACAAAAGAGCTCCCACCCAGGTGCACTTCCACCACCCTCTCCCCATAACCCCACTTCACCTTTGGACACTGAGGGACAATTTAGCATAGCCAATCCACCAAACCTGCACATCTTTGGACAGCGGGAGAAAACGAGCGCGCGGAGGGAACCCACACAGATTGGGGGGATGTGCAAACTCCACACAGTCACCCAAGGCCGGAATTGAACCCTGCTCGCTGGCGCTATGAGGCAGCAGTGCTAACCACTGTGCCACATCTGTTGCGAGAGACACACAGTTAATGTTTGTTGTTCCTTGCAACAGTTCTGTAGAAGGGTTAATGGACTCTAATTTAAAATCCATTGAAGTGTAAAGCGGAATGTGTTTTAATCAGAGGTTTGACACAGGAAGAAGTTTTAGTCTGTGTGAAGTTCAATCTTCATTTACACAAAGCCCGCAGTCTGATTGGCTGGAGGACCAGAGTACATCTGGTCTTCCAAATCCTCCCATTGGTAAACATTGCTGGGGCAGGAAATGAGGTTTTGGAACCCGTGCCCATGTGGCCAGTGGGAAGAGCTCAAAATGATACAGAGTTTCAGCCAATGAGGGAGATCCAGGATCACCCCCGCCCCGTTCACTCTGATTGGTTGGAAGACCAGCTGTAACTTTGAGAAATGGGTGTTTATCAAATAGCTGCAGCAAAATCAGAGTGTGGGTGTAGCTGGGCTGTCTGTCTTCACTGCAGCTATTTGATAAACACCCAGTTCTTAAAGGTACTCTCACGTGACAATTCTGAATTCTCCCTCTGTGTACCTGAACAGGCTCCGGAATTTGCTGATTGGGGGCTTTTCACTGTAACTTCATTGCAGTGTTAATGTGAGACTACTTGTGACAATAAAGATTAGGAATATCAAAAAAAATGTTCCGGTAAATTTCCATCACGCCCGTGATGATTCTCACGGCCGGAAAGATGACCCCAACAAATGGGAAGAAGCCAAATCTTTAAAAGACTAAGTCTTTATTTCAAATCATTGCCGTGCTGTCAGGGGAAAGGGTTAACTTCTCTGCTTGTTTACAAAAGGGAAGAGGAAACATTCACAAAGATTCCCACAGCTTGTGAGCTCCGAAACATAACTTCAATGCTGAAGTTTATCTTCAGAGATTGAAACACTTTTGTGCCTTTTCCAATTGTACCAGTAAATTGTGATTCACACTGAAAGGTTTACTTTCACTCAGTAATTAGAACATTTCACTTTCTCAGCACTGACACTTCAGATCAAATCCCAATTGTTCTCTCCTTTGTAGCTGGTGTGTGGAGAAGATCATGTTCACTGTAGATCTGTCAGCACAGAAACCGCACTGTGATTCTGGATAAACTCAGTTTGCAAGTAGATGAATCTTTTAAACATCACCCAAGTGAAGGTCTCCCCCTGACTCTAAGGAGTGAGATGTCCCTGTAGTTGATGCTGTCTCCTCTGTCACTGCTGTTTTTATTGCATCACACATGTTCCATGGACCAGTCTCACAGCCCAAAAGGGGAGGGCAGGAAGGTGGGACAGTCGATGGGACTTTCTGTGTGTGAGCAGTTCAGCTGGAATTCCATCCTTGCCGGGCACCTTTCTGCTTGCTCAGCAATCAATGGCCTTTTCCAGCTCAAATGATGAGAGTTCCTTGTCCAACTCAACCATGACAGGAAGCTGCAGGAGAGTCAAACAGAGATTGGGAGATGCCCTTCTCACAGGGGTACAGCTCACTGTTGTGTTCAACCCAGCTCCTCCTCACTCTCTCACCATGACTGACACTGAGCATGCTCAGAGCACACACCCACACTGCACCTGAGCACTGGCCTCGTACACTCACTGATGGGGAACTTCCTGCAGCGTGGGGGATTCTGGGTAACACAGCCGCCATAGAGCAATTAGTAAACAGGAAGATTCTATTTCCCAGTTAGCAAAACAGAAGATCCACAGTTAGGCAAGATGCTGGGCATGAAGCACAATGAGAGGTTTGGATACGTTATTTAATACAGAAGCACACTATTCTGATAAGATATCACTTAGACATGGGCAGCAAGCAGGCTGATCTACAGTATGTACAGGATTTACAACACCCGGGACACGGTACATCATCTCACCAAACCAGTGATAGGTTTGTTTACTGTTCATAATTGTGACTGGGTCACACTCATGGTTCGTGCAAAATGCAACTCCCCAGGTTCACTGACCCACTCCCTCCAGACCTGTTTTCACTCCAAGGGTCTTGACATCTGCCTCAGTCTTTATCCAGCCATGTATGTTCAGCTCACACTGCCTAACAGCCAGCTTCTCCTGCACTGGGACACAGGGGGCGAAATTCTCCGCCCCCCCACGACGGGTGGAGAATAGCGGGAGGGCCTTCCCGACATTTTTGCCGCCCCCCTGCTATTCTCCCCCCCCCCCCCCCGCCGAAGTCCCGACCCGAATCGCTGCCGCAGTTTTTTTACGGCCGGCAGCGATTCACAGCTGTTAGATGGGCCAAAGACCCAGCCCTTTCCGCCGTTTTTACGAACGGCAAACACACCTGGTCTTGCCAGTTCGTAAAAACGGCGTCACAAACTCGCTATTAATAACCATGGCACCGATTGGCACGGCCGTACCACGGCCGTGCCAAGGGTGCCATGGGCCCGCGGTCGGTGGGCACCGATCGTGGGCAGCGGGCCCGATGCCCGCGCACTACTTGTCCTTCCGCCGCCCCGCAGTATCCATTCGCGGGGCGGCTGAGGAGCTACCCGGCCCGCGCATGCGCGGGTTTCGCGCAAAACGCGATGACGTCACCCGCGCATGCGCGGGTTGAAGTCTTCCAAACTGCGCATGCGCGGCTGACGTCATATGACGCGTCAGCCGGCGCTAACTCCGGCAAGCGGGCTTAACGATTTTCGTTAAGCCCGTCTTGCCGGAGCCTACGGCGTCGGGCTGCTAGCCCCGACCGGGGACCAGAATCGGTCCCCGGTCGGGAAGGGGCGCGCTGCCGTATAACCCGCCCGGGTTTTACGGCAGCTTTACGATTTCTCCCGTTTTGGGAGAATCGCGCCCAGGGTTTCCATCACCAAAAATCTGTCCTGGTCCATGCACATTGCGCTACCACCAAGAAAGCACAACAGCACCTATACTATTTCAGGAAACTAAGGAAATTTGGCACAACCTGATTAATACCACACTCCTGTATGCTTCACTCAATGCCTTTGTCTATATGTTTACATTGTGTACCTTGTGTTGCCCTATTATGTATTTTCTTTTTAGTTTCCTTTCTTTTCATGTACGAAATGATCTGTTTGAGCTGCTTGCAGAATAATACTTTTCACTGTACCTCAGTGCATGTGACAATAAACAAATCCAATCCATAGCGAGGGAGCAATCTGCCTCTCTTGCATTGGTGCACTGCATTTCCCTCATAACACAGAGGCATAGAAAGGTGACAGCACAAAACAAAGGCACTCAACAAATTGTATCTGTGCCAACTTTCTGCAACAGTCACAATCCCCTGTCATTGGCCCTGAACTCTACAGATATTTTTGTCTTCAAAGGATACGAACAGATGAGCAAGGAGCTGGCTATTCAGCCCAGTCTGCTCCACCATTTAATAAGGTCATGGCTGATCTGATCGTAACAGATAGTTGTCCAATTCTCTTTTCACGTCATCAATTGAATCTGCCTCCACCACATTTTCGAGCAGTGCATTCATGATCCCACATGCAGCACAGATTGTTTTTCTTCACATCATAAGACATAGGAGCAGAATTAGGTCACTCTGCCCATCGAATCTGCTCTGCCATTCAATCATGGCTGATATTTTTCTGATCTCCATTCTCCTGCCTTCACCCCATAACCCCTGATCACCTTATTAATCAAGAACATATTTATCTCTATCTTAAAGACACGCTTCTCCTGGAGCAAGAAAGGTCCATGGGTCCGCCATCTTAAGTTTCAGGTCAGTTTCCTCTGCTCCTTGCCTCTGTCCCTTTCTCTCTTTCTTCCCTTACCTGCTGGCCTCCCACGGTTCCGTCGATTGCAGCCCGCTCTCCAGCCCTTTCGCGGCAGGCTTTTTGCCGCTCCGTGGCCCCGCTATCATGGGGAATCAGCTCCAAAGCCCCGCCGGAGTGAGAGCCCGCCGAATGTGCGGCTCACTCAAGCATCGCCCCCACCGGAAGTCCCCTATCTTAAAGTCACTCAGTGATTTGACCTCCATGGCATTCTGTGGCAGAGTTCCACAGATTCACCACCCTCTGGCTGAAAAAATTCCTCCTCACCTGTTTTAATTCCTCCTCATCACCTGAGGAAGGAACTGTGCCCCTAAAGCTAGTGAGTCAAAACAAACCTGTTGGACTTTAACCTGGTGTTGTGAGACTTCTTACTTTGTTTTAAAGGATCGCCCCTTTAGTCTGAGATTGTGTCCTCTGCTTCTAGTTTTTCCTACAATTGGAAACATCTTCTCCATGTCCACTCTACCCAGGCCTCGCAGTATCCTGTAAGTTTGAATAAGATCCCCCCATATCCTTCTAAACTCCAACGAGTACAGCTCCAGAGTCCTCGACTGTTCGTCATACACCATTCCTCATTCGACAAGCTCTTCATTCCAGGGATCATTTTTTTAAACCTCCTCTGAACCCTTTCCAAGGCCAGCACATCCTTCCTTAGATATGGGGCCTAGAACTGCTCAAAATATTCCAAATGGGGTCTGATCAGAGCTTTATACAGCCTCAGAATTACATCCTTGGTCATGTATTCTCGCCCTCTCGACATGAATACATTGCATTTGCCTTCATAACTGCCGTCTGAACCTGCACTTTAACCTGAAGAGAATCTCGAACAAGGAAACCAAAAGGACACCTTTGTGCTTGCGATTTCCTCTTGCATTTCCCCATTTAGAAAATAGTCTATGCCTCCTTCGAAAGTCTCTAACCTCACACTTTTCTACATTGTATTCCAGCTGCCACTTCTTTGCCCACTTCCTAGCCTTGCTCAGCATTGCTTCTTTTTCTAATCACTTTAAATGAATGCCCTCTGTTTATAATCTTGCCCAAATATGACTTGCTGGATCAAACGTCTATTGCAGTTCCTTAGTTTTAATGTGGTCAACTGGCCTTTCCATTTGAGAACTGTTCAATAAAATCAGCTGGTCCTCCAGCCAATCAGAGTGAATGGGAGGCGGAGCAAAGCCGGGGCTCTCGCTCCCTCCGCGTGCGCCCAGCTACGCGGGCCTGTCTTTGGGAAAAGCCCCAGCAGCTTTCGCCGGTTCAGCTGCTGTGTCTGAGCTTCGTATTCGGGGTGTTTATGAAGCCTCCCGATCCATCCGCCGGCTCCATCCCTCCCTCATGACTCACCGAGCGGGATTTAACCGGCGGCGGATTTCACCCAACCGCCTCAATGCTGAGCTGTCATCGGCACTGCGCATGCTCCAGTTCACGTGGGAGACCGGGCACAGCCACGCCCCTCATTCACTCCGATTGGTTGGAGGACCCGCTGCAACCACTCCGTCCTCCCGTCACGCCCCTCTCTTCCTATTGGACCAGAGCTGTTGTCAATCACTCCCTGGGCATTGTGAGTTGTGAGGCATTGTGAGTTGTGAGGCATTGTGAGCTGGAGCATGCGCAGAGCCGATGCTGGGCTCGGCTGGGAGGTTTCACTGAAACCCGGTGGAGGCTCCAAACCCCAATAAGAAGTTTCCGGGCCCGGGTTTGCATCGAGCGGGGGAACAGCTGCGGCCTGCTCCCGGTGACAGGCCTGAGTTAACGGCCGCCGTCTTTATAGAGGCTGCAACCCGCAGTGGGGCAAAACGTCAGAGATAGAGTTTGTTGTGAAACCAATGGGATATTGTAAAACAGGAGGTCAGGGTTACAGCCTTGGTGACGATGGTAATTGTCAGGGAGGTGACGATGGTAAATTGCCTTGGTATCTAAAAAGGTTAGGGAGGGTTACGGGGATAGGTGGAGGTGTGGGCTGAGCTAGGGTGCTCTGTCCAAGGGCCGGTGCAGACACAATGGGCTGAATGGCATCCTTCTGCACTGTAAATTCTGAGGTCAGAAGGTCATATTGGATCAAGTATGAAACCAAGTTTACAAAGAGACTGACTAAGTCTCAGACTGTTACCAGGGAGAGGGATAGAGTTGGTATTCAGGAATGGAGATTGGAGCAGGAACCGAAGAGTGGATTCAGTCTTCTCCATATTTGATTGAAGTTATTTAGTCAGCAGGAAGAGAACCAGAATGGGCCCTGAGTCTGATATCCGGTATAACTTAGTTTGAGAGGGAGAGGAAGAACAAAGGAAACCCTGGAAGATTTGGAGAAATTATCTTCGTGATTGCTCATCAAATCTCCACACAGTCAGTTCTGGACACAAGGTTCACCTCTGTTATTCTGTCTGCTCAGTCAGGGTGATTCAGATTAATGTCTGTCACAAGTCATGAACGAAGTGACTTATAAAGCATATTCTTCCCTCTAGTTATACATCTTTGGTAAAAGGATACAGAAATAATGATCGAATACTTTATTTAGATTTCAGCCCAGGGAGGAGGGAGAGTGTGTGGGACGGGGATTTACAGCTTTGGGGACAGAAGAGAGAAAAAAATGTTCCGCAGAAACTGTTCTGAATTTCTATCCTGTACTGATAGTGTGACCTTTGTAAACTCCTTTTCCAGGGCATTAGGAGAGGATTTTCAGACAGGAAACAAACCAAATATCACATTAAGATCCGACAGTGTCACTCAAATGATGAGGACCTGAATATCCTCAGACTATAAATGTGGAATGAAAAATGTTTGTTCTGATTGTGGGAAAATATTTCAAACATCAGTGTGACTGGAAAAGTACCGAGATACACATGCACCTGAGTGAGTGTGTTCCAGTGAACTGACTGTGGAAAGACCTTTAACTAGTTACAGCCTGCAAAAAACACACCATTCACTCAGGGGAAAACCATACACGTGTTCTGTGTGAGGACCAAGCTTCACTTGATTGTCCAAAGAGGAAACGGACAAAGACACAGACTCCATGGAGATACCGACGAAACCATGGGGTATGATTGTCGCTTGGGGGTTTCCAAAATGCAAGAGGTCCCGGGTTCATATCCCGGAGGACCCCTGCAAAGGGCTTGACTGGGGAGGTGTTGGTGTAGTGGTATTGTCACTGGATGAGTAATCCTGAGACCCAGCACAATTCTCTGAGAATGCAGGTTCAAACCACACCACAGCAGATGCTTCGTTGTGGCTTGTATTTGAACTTGGATCCAATAATCAGGGGCAGCACAGTAGCACAGTGGTTAGCACAGTTGCTTCACAGCTTCAGGGTCTCGGGTTCGATTCCCGGCTTGGGTCACTGTGCGGAGTCTGCACGTTCTCCCCGTGTCTGCGTGGCTTTACTCCAGGTGCTCCGGTTTTCCCCCAGTCTAAAGATGTGCAAGTTAGGTGGATTGACCACGCTAAATTGCTCTTACTGTCCAAAAGGGTTAAGTGGGGTTACTGGGCTATGGGGATAGGGTGGAGGTGTGGGCTTGAGTTTGGTGCCCTTTCCAAGGGCTGGTGCAGACACGATGTGCTGAATGGCCTCCTGCACTGTAAATTCTGATTCTATGATTGTGGAACTTAGATGTTCAGCAGTTTAGTAAGAATCAGGTCAAAGGAGCAAAGGGTAAGTCACACAGACAAGATGAGCTCTGAGAGAGCATGATGGGAGATAGCAGGGAAAGATGGAGTTCATAATTTGGACCAGAAATGACTTTCGAGGCAGTTTTACTGAGTGGCTTAGTGGAAAGGGAGCAGCAGAATCAGCTGATTGGATTGTTTCAATGAGCGGGGTTTTCCAGTCCTTCTTGCTGGCTGGATCTTCCAGTCCCACAGATCTCAGTCTGCTGTTCTGATTCATTGGTTGTCTCATTGAGTTCCCTGTAGGCCTCTTGGGGTCTGTGGAAGAACTCCCGGAGCCTCATTCACCTGATGAATTCCCTGGAGCGGAAAAACTACATCTTCTTCACAGTCTTTAACACATCATCGATGAAGACGAACGTCTTGCCAAGGCCATCCCCACACCCCCACTACTTTCCTTCAAAACAACTGTGCAAACTCAAACAGACCATTGATTGCAGCAAACTACTCAGCCTTCAGAAGAACAGCGACCACACTGCACAACCCTGCCATGGCAATATCTGCATTAGCATTTGTTCAGCAAATATCTAACGGAACAATGCTCTTTGTTCAATCATTAATGCATCATTCTTATCTTCCTACAGAAAATTTCCACCAATTTTACTCAATATTTGTTTTGTTACTCAACGTTGAACCGCAGTATATTTATTTGTTATTTTTGACTTCATTTTGAATTCAATTGCTCTCGAGTCTTCACTCTGAATAACTCTGAAATATACACCATTGAATTGCAAACATGACTGACCAAGAAAAGAAAGTGTTTCACTGGGTAACACAAATCCCATGAATCTTTGTTAAAATTGACCACAGTCAGCTTTTAAACAAAGCCAAATATGTTCAATGGAAGTGAATTGAGAATTATGTGTTGCTTATATTTGACCCCTCTGTGTTTTGCTGTGATACATTCTGCAGCCTAAATTCCGTTCATGTATAAGAAATGAGGGGTGACAGCAAATCCGCACTGAGCCTGGATTTCCTCATCTCCCTGAGTGGCTTTTCCTGTTTCTCCATCATGAAGGCCAAAATTTTTTTTAAACTGGTTCAGTTAAATCTCTGACATTTCCTCTAATTCAGTTACAGTACAAAGGAAATTACAGCACAGGAACAGGCCCTTCAGCCCTCCCAGCCTGCGCCGATCCAGATCCTTTATCTAAACCTGTTGCCTATTTTCCAAGGATCTACTTCCCTCTGTTCCCCGCCCATTCATATATCTGTCCAGATGCATCTTAAATGATGCTATCGTGCCCGCCTCTACTACCTCTGCTGGCAAAGCGTTCCAGGCACCCACCACCCTCTGCGTAAAATAATTTCCACACACATCTCCCTTAAAATTTCCCCCTCTCACCTTGAAATCGTGACCCCTTGTAACTGGTACACCCACTCTTGGGAAAAGCTTGTTGCTATCCACCCTGTCCATACCTCTCATAATTTTGTAGACCTCAATCAGGTCCCCCCTCAACCTCCGTCCTTCCAACGAAAACAATCCTAATCTACTCAACCTTTCTTCATAGCTAGCAACCTCCATACCAGGCAACATCCTGGTGAACCTCCTCTGCACCCTCTCTAAAGCATCCACATCCTTCTGGTAATGGGCGACCAGAACTGCACGCATTTGTGTCTGTCTATATGAGCTGTCTAGATATTTTTGGATTGGTTATTAAAATATTAATCTGCGTCTATAAAGCCATTAAATTATTTTGTGAACCGAGCAAACTGCCAAGATCCTGCACTTTGTTTTTTCATGTGTGGAACGATCTGTCCGGACTGTACGCAGAACAATACTTGTCACTGTATGTTGGTACATCTGATAATAAATCAAATACAATCAGAGACAGTTTCTTACTCATCTTCAAATTGAAAAGTCTTAAAAACCATTCATGGGAGGTGGGCGTCACTGGCTGGGCCAGCATTTACTGCTCATTCCAATTGCCTTGAACTGCGTGTCTTGTGAGGCTATTTCAGAGGGCACTTACAAATCAACCACAACATTGCTGTGGATCTGGAGCCACGTGGTCGGCCAGGGCCACGTAAAGGCAGATTCCCAAAGGACATTCGTGACACAGATGAGTTTTTATACAATCAAGAATGTTATCATTAGACTTTTAATTCAAGACTTTTATTCAATTTCACCATGTGTCATAGGCAAATTCGATCCCAGATCCCCAGAGAATTAACCTGGGTCTCTGGATTACCAGCCCAGTAACAATACCATTACTCTAATGCCCAGCCCACATAGTCTTGACAGAATATGGTGTCTCGTGTTGTGTTCTGTGATCTTGTCTTGCAATTATTCTACAGAACTGCTGGTGAATTAGCCAGAACGATGATTTATTAATGTACACATGGTAAGGTAACGATCAGAATGCTATACAGACTAAGTTATCACAGAGGGACATTAGACTCTCTTGGAACTACCCTGATGTGCGACTGGCCTCATGTATGCCTGACAACCTTCTCCTGGTAGCCGTTTGTCACCTGACTGATGCCTGACACCAACTACTGGTGGGAGGTCACACTGCTGAGTACATAGAACATAGAACATAGAACAGTACAGCACAGAACAGGCCCTTCGGCCCTCGATGTTGTGCCGAGCAATGATCACCCTACTTTAACCCGTATACCCGTAACCCAACAATCCCCCCATTAACCTTACACTACGGGCAATTTAGCATGGCCAATCCACCTAACCCGCACATCTTTGGACTGTGGGAGGAAACCGGAGCACCCGAGGAAACCCACGCACACGGGAGGACGTGCAGACCCACAGACAGTGACCCAGCCGGGAATCGAACCTGGGACCCTGGAGCTGTGAAGCATTGATGCTAACCACCATGCTACCGTGAGGCCCCATGTAATATTATATACAGGCTTATCACCACATCTCGTAACTTCTCGAAATTATCGAGTAATTTATTTTTTCAAACAAATTCTGATAGCCCTGCAGTTTCTGGAAACAGTTTGGTTGATCGTGTTATTTTTAAAAATAAAGATCTAGTCTTTACATATAATTACCCAATACCCAATTCACTAATGATAATCACTGTTCACTACTGAATAATCATGAATTTAATTATTGTTTTTTTGTGATGAAAT